>NW_021940682.1:20198515-20202789 GCF_001715985.3 Manacus vitellinus
GTACGGGAAACCCGCGCCTCGGGGAGAAAGGTGATGTTCGATAATCACGTTATGTGGGAAGTGAGCAGCAACACGGGGCTGCGCTCTGTAACGGTGTGACAAAATGAAAAGAGAGACGACTCTTTAAATCCCACTGTCATTATTTTAATGTTGCAGAATCGCAGAATCAGTTAGCTTGAAAAAGACCTCTGAGATCATCGGGTCCAGCCTGTGAAAGAACACCACCGTATAATGTAGACCACGGCACCAAGTGCCATATCCAGTCCTTAAACACCTCTAGTGACAGTGACTCCACCACTTCCCTGGACAGTCATTTCCAATGCCTAATCACCTGTCCTGTGAAGAAACTCTTCCTACTGCTCCACCTAAACCTCCTCGGGCACAGCTTAAGACTATGTGCTCTTGCCCTGTAGCTGGTTGTCTGGGAAAAGGGGCCAACCCCCACCTGGCTACAACCGCCTTTCAGTAGAAAGGAGGTGTTCTAAGCATGCTGTGATTAACACTATTTTATTATAAATAATATTAAAAGCAGTGTTGGAGTTCTCTGTGGATGCAGCCCAGGATCTGTTTTGCCTTTGCTGCTGCAGCAGTGTACTGCTGACTCCTGTTCAGCCTGCTGTCCACCTGGACCCCCAGATCCTTTTCCACAAGCCTGTTCCTCCTGCTACACAGGTCTGAGCCTGCACTGGGCTCTGTGTGTATGTTGTCTCAAGTGCAGTACCTTGCACTTCTCTTGATGAATTTTGCTGTCTTTATATGTTTTACTTACCATCACTACTATCTTTTTTCTTATCCAGTTAAAAAAGCGCACTACTACTTTGTATCTGTGTATAATTGACTCTCCTGTAAATATGAGAACTTAAAAATAACTGCTGCTCTCTATGATGACTCTTTACCCTAACAAATATCAAATGTCTTTCTGTGAGCCAGGATGCTTATTGGAATGCACAGCAATCTGATTTTAGACAAATCCTCTTTATGTGCTTGTAAAGGAAGTGTATCTTAAGGACAGCATCCTTAATCCTCACTCTAGCAGACGCATTATTTGGTTCTTGAGGAGAGGTCAGAGGAATTATCAAAAGCCTGTTTTTCCAGTTCAGGAGTTTCTGGGTGCATTTAAAGAACACTGTAAAGTGTTGTTAGTTCTCCTTCTTTGCCTACTGACAGGTATAGTAATAGTAAATTTGGGGGTTGTAATTAAAATCCAAAATACATAAAACAGAATAGTAACAAATTATTTAAGTATTCAGTGTCAAAGAGAAACATACAATATTACTGTTAAAATTACATAACTTTTACTTCATCCTTTAACTCATAGAAACTTCTTAAAAGAATAGTTTAGACTCAAAAAATCATCATAGCTATTGCTAACTTTTGCCTTGTAAAAACAAAGGTGAAAGCCAGAATTCTGTAAATTACTTTTTCCCTTCTAGATACTAGCTCCAGTTCTATGAAACTTCATCTGTTATCATTCAGTGCCTTATGTTGGATTCAGAGTTAGTTTCACTTTTTTCTTTCTTTTTTTTTTTCAGGACCTACAGGACAAGCACCAGGCTATTAAGAGTTCACTTAGATTTATGTGTAGTGGTTGATACACATAAATATTTAAAATCTCTGGGAACTAAAGTTGGTATATTTACTGTCACTGCTACCCGAGGGCAATTCATACATATTTATTGAGTTTGTTTACACATTCACTCATGTATTGCAATGGCACTTCTGATAATACTTTCTGTTGTTAGAGTACGTAACAAAGTCAGCCACACAGCGTGGACACATAAATAGGACTTTCAAAAGTCCATGCAGCAGCAAACCTTGTACCTTGCCCCTTACAACAGTGAGAATTGATATTTTGTGATGCTCTTTGAATAATGGTCTGTCAGACTACTTAAGCCTTGCACATCTGCATTTGAAAACAGACCATTATCTTTTGCATTATCCATATGAAGCCATGCCAAATTTCTCATTCTGCAAGTATGGTACAAAGCATTCACTGAAACTTAGGTCACATTTAATTTGCTGTGTTTTGTTGTTTTTTGGGGTTTTTTAACCACATCTCCTTTATTAGGGGAAAATCAATTTTTTTTTTGCTAATTCTGTGACCTTCATGTTTCTGAAGCTGCTTGAGTTCTACTTGGTTTTGTGGTTTTTTTTCTCTCAATTCCATTCCAGTTTTTATAATTCAGAAATCCCTATGACCACATGAAAAGTCAAACTCCCTCTGCACACCCTATACAAACCACAGGTGCTTAATGGCTCTGCTCTGTGGGAACACGCAGCCTCAGAATGCCTGAATGGTGCCACGTACAGAATTTGCAGGTTGTTTAGAACATCCAAAGGAAGTTGCCCTTGAGGAAGAAGTTATTGCACCCTTTGACAGAGAGGGCGTTATCCAGGACTTTGAATCCTTCTACCTTTATTTAGGTGACAGTGAGGGGCAGGTTGATGGGTGAGGTGACTGCCTGATGGAAAACTCTACATCCGCGCCTTCTTGGGTTTTCTGTTAAATTAAGTGTTCGCAATTTGGCCCTGAAAATACCTATGGGAAGCATAAGACAATTTTTTTCTTTGAGATCATTTTAGTATCCTGGACACACTCACAAGTGGGGTTCTTTCTTGGTAACATGAGTGCCAGCTGCTAGATAAGGGAGGGAAGCCAGGAGCTGGGAGGGATACTGTGGCCAGCAGGGTAGGACCTTGCTAGAAAGGGCCTGTCCCACCACCAGGGAACAAGGCTGGCAAGGGTGGGAGGGAAGCCCAGAGCCCAGGTCATCAAGCTGATGATAAAGCAGGTCCAACATCAAGTTAAGTCAATCCTCAAGTCAGGGGCAGGATCAGGACTAGTGGGATGAGTAAGAATCAGACATAGTCCAGAGATCACCAGGCAGGTCCATGGTGACTGGGTAGGTCTGAAATCAACATGGAAAGCTGGTGCCCTTCTAATTCCCTACGTGGTGGGGACAATGTGGTATGTGGTTTGTGTTGATCTGTGCATTTTCCTCTGTTCCTCCATTCAGTGTGCTCCAGGAGATGGGAGGGATAACATGAGGTTACAATTCAGATCAGCCCTGCTGCACAGAAATATTTCTGGTTTTCGGTTCTGACATTGGTGAAGAGCTTCAGGACTTCCCCTGTTCTGTCAGTGCTATGCTTGCAAGACATTTGAAAGAGAACATGCAGCATGGGTCCTGCTTTCCTTGCCCCTCATATTTTTTCTCTTGATAAGAAGCTGATCCATTATGATGATGAGCATTGTTTCTCCATGATACTGGTAGATTTTTTCCTAGTTGAGAAAATTGAACTTAAAACAGGCATAAAGTGTTAGCTTTCATACACAGCTCATTTCTACTTTATAAATCTCTTTTAAGAATATAATGAGGTCAGTATTGCACAACTGACTGTTTTTTAAATGTCTGGAAAAATCAATTGAAAATGTTCATCTCCTGACCTGTTTTTTCTGTTACTGCTTCATATTTCTGACTTAAAGGTCCTTGGGGCTTTGGTTCATTGCTTGTAAATTATTAATGTTATGCATATGAGAAGCAGAGAAAATACTATCTGATGTCTTTCCTTTGCAGCTCTAGACTATTACAGAGGCAGCAAGCCATCCTTCATATGGAGGTCACATCTGAAAAGCTTGTTAGTTTTCTAACTGATAATTTTTTTTCTTTTTCTTTTCCCAGTTAATACTACTTTTTATAGAGTCCTTGGTTACCTACCACTGAAACTCTTCAAGATACCTTTTCTGAATGAGGGACCACCAGACAAGAGGGTTACTGGATGAACAAAACTAATACAAGGCAATTATTTTTTAACTAAGTTGGAGATTTTGCTACAGCATGATAAGCTGTTCTTTCAGAAGTAAAATAACTCATAGTTTTTATACTTGCCACAGATACCCAGTGAAATATAAGCACCGGAGAAACATGATTTTACAAGTCTCTGGGTTTGAGAAATTCAGCTTAAGGGAAATATATACGTGTGTATATATAAGAATGTATTGCCAAAGCCTTATAAGTTTCTGACAGTAAGCTCTTCACCTTGCCATGTTCCATTTGTCTGGTGCTGTAGAAGCTGCTGCCATCCTATCTTTTAGCTCGGCCAAGATCAGGCCCATGCAAAGGTGTGCGGCTGTTTGGACACGCTCCACAGGCGGGAGGAAGGATAGAGCCACAGGCGGGGACGCAAAGAGACGCTTTCAGAGTTTTGGAGATGGGAAGGCTGAAGAGGGATGAAAGAAACAGCTGGCGGAGGAGAGCGGGGAAAAGGGGGGC
>NW_021940682.1:20203319-20597429 GCF_001715985.3 Manacus vitellinus
GTGGGTGGCGGCGGGTCCCTATCCCAGAGAGCGGCCCCCGGGGCCAGTGCGGGGCGGAGGGACCGGGCTTCATTCTGCCCGCGGAGGGTGGAGCTGGAGCCGCCTCCTCGCAGTGATTTGGAGGCGGAGGGGGTGGCCGTGTGCTCGTGTGGGACTGTCCGGCGGCGACAGCCGCTTGGCTGTCCCGCGGCCCCCTCAGCCGGTGCCCGGCGGGCGAGCGGGGAGGGGGTCGGTGTGCCTGGCGCAGGAGGGAGTCATCGAGTGAGTCACCGCCGGGCTCCGGCCGCCTCCCCGCCGGGCAGACGGTGCCCGCCCCCGCTGCTCGAGGTGTGCAGAGGGAGAGGAGCGGGGAACACCCCGAACCTCGCCGTGGTTCCGAGGCGGGGGGTGTTATAGCAGCCGCCCCCGTGCGCTGTCTGGCCCGGGCTGAGGGAGCTCGGCCTGTGTCCTTGCAGCTCAGGTCGCGATATCTGAGCTCTTGCAGACACAGGTGAAGCCGGGCGACAAAAAAGGTGCGTCCGGGTGCACGCAGAGAGATGAAAATAAGTTCGTCGTTTTCTGTGTGACTGAAATCATGTCTAACGTGCCTCGCGGGTTAAAGCAAAAAAAACAACCAAACAAACCTGCGGTAAAATTATGTGGCTGTCAATGTCGTGTGTTTGAAAGATGGAGAAACTGCAGAAAGTACACAATCTGACTGATACAGTTTTGAAAAGCCACATCACATTTTTCTCAAGGTTTTCTAAAGAGAGGCAAAAACCTGTTAGGTACTTGATATGTCATGATACCACAGCGTTGCTAATTCTTCAGAGCTTACTTTTGTATCTTAAAACATATAACCTGAAATATTGTTCCATTTTTTGCTTATTTTTTTCTGAAATGTTTTATTCTACTTTTGTGTGGTATTTCTGAAAATGTTTATAGAGGAAATCAAACCAAATGAATTGACAGATTGTCATTTGACTAATCTGTTGTTGATGCACATGAAAAAACACCATTTTCATTCCAAATCCTTTGATATCTATCTGCTAAACATGATGTATGAAGCAGTAGTAGAATAATTTTTCTTCTTCATCCTATTCATGAGTTATGTAGCTGGGAATGCTGATAAAGAAATCTTGTCCTCACATGAAAATAGCTGAGCACTGTGTGAATGGAAGTGCAGTGTGAAGATGTCATCAGCCTTGAGTCAGCTTTCTAATCAGAAGTGTGCACAGAATAGCTGAATTTAAGTTTGTGTCCTAAATTGCTATATAGCAAGCTGTATGGAAAGAGGAGTGAACTCTAGACTCTGCACTACAGGTTAGACTCTGAAATGTGCCTGGGACTTAGGCAACAGTAAGATGAGCTGTTTTTTGTCTAGTTTTTCAAATAAACAGTTGAGTAGATTAGAACTAAGTACTTTTTAGTGTTGATAAATCTGTGTTTGCTTTCTCATGTGTTGTGATAATGCTTATGCAACAAGGCTATGTCAAGTGATTATGACACATTTCATCACTTTTAGGAAGCTTACAGAATATGACAGATGATCTGAGGTTTCCAAGTTGAAGTTGAGGCTCATGATCCATACTGTGTTGACATTGAAAGAGTGTGTTTGCTACCTAAAATACGGACAGCATTGTTAAGCCCCTTGTTATGAGTGTTCTTAATCACATGATCAGGTAATGTTTTCTTTCTGCTTTCTTTCGCTGTGCTTCAGTGGTTGCAGAAGTGGGTTGCTCAGAAAAACAGAATTCAAGTGACACATGCACCTGTAAGTCTGGTGGCTTTTTAAATTTCAGGAGCTCAATATTTCAACAAAAATGATAATATTATTTCAGGATTTTCTTTAATATGTTTTGTAAGAACAGGATTATGGAGCCAAATGCATAAGGAATTTCCTGCAATACAGAGACACTTTCACTTTTTACTCTGTTACTATTGGTTTCTGTTCTGCAATTGTCATAGTTCCTTGAAACTGCTGCCTGTTTGTCATCTTCAACAAAGCAGGTATTAGTGACAGGATTACAATCTATTGAAAGAAGGAATAGTGGAAAGAATTACCCTGTTACCTCAATTTACTTTAATTTTTAATGATTGTATTTCTCTTTATGTTTGAACAAAGACAAATCTAATATGTACTTCGAAGAACAAGTAGAAGATTAGAACTTGTTCCTTCAGTTACAGAGAAGTACTTTCATTTTATGCCACGAATCACAGACCAGTTGAGGTTGGAAGGGCTCTCTAGAGGTCTTGTCCAGCTCCCCCCAAAATCATCATTGATTTTGCAATGTTTGCCATGAAGATTGCTGCAATATCAGTTAATCACATGTTAGCAATTTGCAGCTTTTTTAAATATCTAGATACTGTATTTGCAAATTTAAAAGCATTGTGTCATTTAGTAGTGCAGTTTCCATTTAGCAGCTCACAGTGCTTTTAGATGAACTGATAATGGTCTCTGGTGTTGTGAAGGAGCCTTATCATTCTACATTTGTTAGCCAGGAAAAATTTTGCATAGGTATGAGTCTTTAGGATCTGAGAACAAGAAGAGGAAGACAACCCAAACTGCATTTTGAAACAGTTTTGATATCTAAATTACTTTTTATCTTTATAAAGGGTTTTACTTATTGCTATGTTACATCTTAAAAACAGTGAAGGTAATAAAGCTTGTTTTACTCAACTTGTAACAAACTTATGTCAGGATCTGGTGATGAGTTTTTTGCTTTCTCAACCTTTTAAAATTTTTTAAAATGTCCTCTATCTTTGACATGCACTGCTCTTTTCCGAGGCTGTGGTAGAAAATGAGAAGGAGGGAAGGGGTAGGAATAAAATACATGTTTTTTTGTTGCTCTTCGGATTACATGGTGCATGCTGTGGAATATGAAACTAAATGTAGCTGCTAAACTGTAGAGATGAGTTTGTCATTAGGAGGCTTGAATTTTCGTCAGCTCCATATTGTGTTAGGTGAGGTTTTGGTGAATGCGGATGATGGAGTGTCTTTGTTTCGTAATATATGTGCCCTAAAATGAAACACGTGTCTGGATAATGGCATCATCCTTTACAAAGGTAGGAAAGACACACTGTGCCTAAGAAAAGTCTTCTCTGTAGCGTTGGGATCATTACTCTGTGAAGAGTTCCCAGTGAACTGAAACTTGTGTTGAATCTTCATGTATGCTGTTACATATTTTCAATGGGTGAGAGATTTCAGCACCTTTTCTTGCAAGTTTTTCTGTTATGATGATATCATCTGTTATGCTGATAGCAGATATCCTTCGGCATTCCTTCTTTTTTCCTCAGTTAGACTTTGTGGACAACTGTATGAAACAATGGTGTTAAAGATTTCCAATAGGAATCTAGATTGCCCTACACAGGCTCACTGTGGTGTTACTATTATACTGTCTGTGGTTATAAGGGGATTATCTCTATGTTAGGGCTTTGAATCTTGAGTTGTGTGTATCCAGGATATAGACAGAGATCAGATGTTATTAGTACAGACTTGTATAAGGATATTTCCAAGTGTTTTTTGGTTTTGACTTTTAGTATCACTGAAATTTACTCTCTAGTTAATGAGCAGTCTGACTCTTCTGTGTATCTGCATTATCCATGTTGTCCATGCCTTTCTGTGAAAAACAGTTTTGTTTATCAAAATATGTCTAAGAACCATGGAGTTCAGCTTACAAACTTTGCCTCTATGTTAAATAGCCTCACTGAATATGACATTCTTCATCTCAATTAGATATTAACTCTTAAGTTTATCGATGATAGCACATAGTTCAACTTAAAATTACATTCTTTCTTTGTGTCTTATTTGCTATTTTCACAAAGAAAACAGTAAGACCTTTAAAACTCTTTGGTATGGCAGAAACCGAAATTGTTTTCAGTTGTGTCATTAGTTAATGTTCCGTGTGAACTTAGGCCTTTGCTTTTGCTCACCTGAAGCAAAGGATGTGAGCATACTAAGATTTCAATAGAAAAAAATTGCATGATTTTGTGACAATTGTTTTCACTTCATAGTCGGGAAATCATTGTAAAGCTCATATGAATGTTGGGTTTACAAAGAATAGCATACTAATTATGTGGATATCTGGATCATCTGATCCTGATATAAGCAGTGATATCCTACACGATTTGGTACAGCTCCACTGATACATGTCTTACCTAAATATTTGCCCTGCATATTTCCCTGCTTTTATACCAGTAAGACATGCCTGATTGGTGAGGGATGTTGCCATCTCAAGAGATCTGAGGTGACTCCTTTTAGAATATACCGGTGTAACACCTTTATTTGGCTAGAATGTAGAATGTATTTGGCTAGAATTCCTTCCTGGGAGTAAATTACCAAAATTGTTTGAATGAACTTTGAAGCTTCTGCTAGTAGCAAAATAAGAGGGTTTTTTGCTTATTTTCAGTTTTGTGTATTCTACCTCTATGTCACTTTAGTTTTGTGGAAGTTATCTACTTCGTTTAGCAGCCAAAGCACACAAAATGTGTACTTTGCCGCTTCTCTCTTTGCTTGTAGTGATTTTACAGAGTGTATTCTACGTGACTGACTTTACTGGCTTGTGTAGCATGTGGGAAAATTGCAGAACACAATGTAGGCATAACAACCTATGTTGTCCTGAATGAATCTGTATTGAGTCTGAATGCTTAGGGAGAGTGTTAGCATTAAACAAGTGCTGCGCTTAATGAAAGAACAAGCCTGAAAAACAACAGGTGGCAAAGCAGAACTGCTTGAGACAGCAGAAGAGAACGAGGAGGAAGAGCAATTTAAAGTTTCATTATTATCCTGTATCTCTTAAATTTCCATATGTTTGAAATTCAATGCTATTAGTATTTAAGTGGAGATTTCATACCAACAGTTTTGTCTGTGTGAATGTGTTGGTAATGTTTTGATGAGCGTAAAGGAATCAGTAAATGTTTTTTGGTTTTTTTTCAAGAGAAATAGAAAACTTTCACTTTGTTCTGTTTTTGTTGGTAGCTTCATGCATCATATTGCGTTTTGAACTTCTGTGACAGAATATCTTCCATAATCTAAACTGAAATTGCCATGGTGCTTTATGAAATTATGAAGGTATTTTGGAGATAAACAGGCAATAATGTATTTTCTGGTAGAATTCTTAATCATTACATTTATTAAGAGTTGATACTGAATCTTTTGTTACATCTCAGATAGATCTCAAGCTTTCAGTATTTGACAGAATTTGACTTCTACCTTTCAGTTTGTTTTAGATTATTTTTGCAAATGTATTATAAATCTGGATGCTGAGTCTACAGACATTGTACAACTAAAGTTCTGCTGAAGCTTTGTTGAAGTTGGACAACTCCTGTGTACACATAATACAAATTAGTGCATTTGCACAATCAGCAGCATTTTACATGTCTGTAATAATTTTTTTAAACAATTCTCAGAATAGTTTTAGTGGGAAATAAGTTTCACATCAAAAATAATGTTGAAGATCACTGTATTCAAGTAGCTGACATGGTAGTATGAAGCATTCTCAGGGGAAAAAAAAGATATTTGAATAAGCCTGTGAAGGAATAAAATTGTCTCTTAAGTTCAAGTGATTATTGAGTATGTAAGAATCAAAGCAAAGGCCACAGTTACATTTTTTTGAAATGTGTTATTTCTCCTGCCAAAGCCTTGGTGTGTTTGTCTTTTGGTTTGTTTTTTTTTTAATATCAAAGGAAGATAAAATTATGTACTAAACTTCCAGAGTGAGATGTGCTTGTTAAAGTGTCTTGTTTTATTTTTTGCTTTTTTTTTTTCCTACAAGCAGGTTGGATAGAGGAGATTAGATAATTTCTGGTGAAACATTAATGGAATTATAAAGGCCTACACAAAGTGATTTACTTCACAGATTTTTTGCAAATCATGAGAATAACTGCTAACAAGTAACTGCTTAACATATCTCAGGTTTGGCTTCTTGCGAGGCAACCCAGGTTTCTCAGTCCAGGAACTTATGTGGGAGTTCTGTATACCTTTGTGGAGCTGGTGCTAACCAGGATTCAGATCTTTTCATTGTCCCTTTTTTTCATGAGAAAAAACAGGAGAGGAAAGAGCTCCAGCTCAGGCTGTGGCTTTTGGTACTTCCAGCCTCCCCTGGGTGGATGTATGAGCCTTGCTGTAGGAAGCATGTCCCCAGCATGGATTTCATGGCAGGTCTGCCATGCAGCTTTACCATATAGCTTGAGATTACCGGAGCTTTTTTTTCCTCAGAGTTGTTTGCTGCTTCTGTTAAGAAGCAACCTTGGGATACAGCTACTCAGGAATGTGAAAGTTATGTGGTTGCTTACTTCTAGGGCAGTTTTCATGTTGTAGTTTCTCCCACTGCTGGAGATCTGGAAACCTGAGAAAAATAATAATTTGTAGCTAAGTGTCTGTAATTCACTTTAGTGATAAATCTCTTAAATGCTGTTCAAGTATCCCAGCAAACTGCCTACCAAGGGCACTGTCCAAATGCTTGGATTTTATTGCACCCAGAAGTGTTGGAATTAATTATATTTAGGCTGAGACATCTCTTCAAAGTGAAGACAGTTAACAGAAAACTTTTTTTTTTTGAGAAACATATTTGCTAAAATTTCATAACCTGCAAAATCAGAATGTCAGATGTGTGCAGGTTTTTGTAGCGCCACCCCAAATACAAAACCAAATCCAGAAGTCCCTGTAAGATGAGGTTTCTTAGTGTGAATTTTGAATAGCTGAGGTTGAGACACTGTGAATAGGAACAAATAATATGGGATGAGAAATCTTAGGATAGGCAAAACAAAACTGAAAAGTTGCATCCCATTTAAAAATAAAATAAAACCCTCTTATGCTGCATCTCTGGGCTATCTTCCTTCTCATCTTCCAAATATACTTACTGAAAATATATCTCTGAAACCACTTGGTTATATTATATAGCTCTTTTCTACATAGTTACAATTTTCTCCATAAGCTATTCATTCAATGGGGCTGCAGTATTGCAGTATCAAACAGCAAGGGATATTCTTATGGGAATTTAGTATTTTACATAGGTCTGTTTCCTTTTGAGTTCTGTAATATCATGATGTGTAACAAAGTGTTGTAACTGTAGTTATCTTCAGCTAAAACTCTCTTACATTATTGTATCACTCCTTTTTCCCTTTGAACTTGATCCCTTGTGTGTTCCCTGTGTCCCATTCCCTGCAGCGATCCCAGCTGGCTCTGGTGGAGATTGGTTTGCTGTGAATATCCTTACTACCAAAATGAGTACCAGAAGCTTCTCAGAAGCCATGGCAACTGACCACTTACTTTCACCAGGAGTAGGGGCCTTATGTCTGAATACCTTGCCCTCAGGTAACTTCCCCTCTCCCACCTTTGTAGAGTAAATGTAAGAGGTGGTATGCATTTATATAAATTTGGGAGTGAAATGAGCTCTGTAAAATATTACTTGGATTTTCTCTTCTTTTTGTAACTTACACTTCTGCAAAAAGTAATTGTTTGCCATGCAGCTATGTATTCTGATTTCTTTGGGGTTTTTATAAGTCCTAAACTAAATTTGCAAAACTGATTTATGAAGTAAATCAGCCATCCCATTATAAAAATATCTTAATGTGTATTTTCTAATGTGTAATCTAGGTGTTTCTCAGTATCTTTAGGCTATTTGACATTTGCTGTTTATCATTTGTATCTACTTAATTCCTTTTCATAACTCAATGTTTATTACCTCTGTAATGATATATTTGAAGGATCGGTCAGCTTTTTACCTAGTTTACAAAAGAAAACAGCTGATTTTATTTCATTTTTTAAAATTAAAATAGTTCTTATAGCTATTGTCTTATCAAAAGATCTTATTTTTGTGTGAGATCTGATCAGTTAGCATTAAAAAAGATACCTCCTAATGTCACATAAATAAAGGATGCAGTTTCCAAAAGGCAGATGTTGTCATGCTTTTACTCTGTATCATTATTTCTTGATTTTAAATTTCTAAAATTATTTTTTATCAAATGGCTTTTCTTTGCATTAGGTACAGAATGTTGTATTTTAAGTGGAATTTAATAGTTTTCAAGTATTAGCAAATTCTCAAAATGTGTTTTTTTTCCTGCCTGCAGTGTGCAAGTTGCATATACGTTGCCACATGCGGTTTAATATATTAAGGATTTTATGTTTTCTTGTCCTCAGCATATCATTAAGGCCTGACACGTGTAGGATTGACACATTTGAAAAAAGTTCTTTGGGTTTGGTCATATTGACCATTTCTACGCTGGATGTGAAAAGACTCATGGAATACAAAAGCTCATACTAGTCTGTGTGAGGATATATCATAAATGAAAGATAAATTGCTTGAGCAATATTTTGCTTGCAAGATGATTATCATTCATGCAGTGCAAGCTCTTCATTTATGCACAGGGCTTGGCCGCGTCTGTGCAGATCTGCTGCATGACACATAATTAGATAATAATCATTGATGACAGCAG
This sequence comes from Manacus vitellinus, assembly GCF_001715985.3. Taxonomy (NCBI): domain Eukaryota; kingdom Metazoa; phylum Chordata; class Aves; order Passeriformes; family Pipridae; genus Manacus; species Manacus vitellinus. The sequence goes on from NW_021940682.1 coordinate 20,211,735, forward strand.
CTGTCTCAGTTCTGCCTGTACCCAAAAGGCAAGCAATACAGTTTTTCCAAATAGGAAGAAAATAATTTCCTATATGTGTTATTACAAGATTAACTAGGGGAAGCTTTATATACTGTCAAGAGACTTGGTAGGGATGTCAGTATTTGAGAAAGTAGGAGTGTATAAAGATGCCTTTAGGAAGTCACCTGGAGTAGAAGCCCATGCTGAAGTCCTTCTGTGTTGTGATGAAATGGAAGCAATTACTTGGAAAGTGTCAGCAAACAGATGTACTATGCAGTGCTCCACCTCCTAGGATGGGAGAGATAAGGAGGGGTGTGTGTGAAACTGCACCAGAGGTGTTACACAAGTATGGGTTGGTTGTTGAGCCAGGGTCCTAATAAGTAATTTTCCTGGAAAGGAAGATCTATCTTTAGACGATGATAACTCAAAAAGCCTGATGAGTGTTAGATGGTTTAGGTCCTGTATAGTAGCCTTAAAAGTCCCACCTGAATCTGTAGGGATGTAGGTAGTGTTTTGTACTTGTTTGTTGTGCAATAACTCGTGGCCAGATGAGAGTAGTAGGTCCAGGCTGGGTGTGTGAACAGGGGAATGCCCTGTCCTGCTACAGAGGGTTGGGCTGTGAGCACCTTCACAAGATGCTTTGTAGCAAATGATGCAGATCCTCTCCATGCTGGGCATCCAACAGGCCAAGGAGGGTTCTCCATCTTGCCCTCAGCCACCAAATACACACCTGACAGTGCTGCAGAAGTTCAAGGTGTGATTAAACAGAGCATACATGCATTTGTGTGCATTTGGGTAAAGGGGTGATACCCTTCTCTTGTACAAACTGATGTTGGAGGTTATAAGAGGGTGCCAGTTGGGTATCATAGATGGTGAGGGGTGTACCTGAAAGGTCTGGTGGAGGTGCGGTTTCCGCAGTTGGTATTGTCACTTAGGAGTCCCCTGCGACTCCCTATAGCTTGCAGAATGAGGGAAGGGTAGTCCTTGCAGTTCATCTTCTGACAGGGGCTTCTTGGGAGAAAATGGCATGGTGTTTGGGAATCCATGCAGGACACAACATGGCTGATACACACGACTTCTGGATACGGACTGGAGGATGGCCTCTCACACCACTCTTGCCTTGCGTACTGCTCACTCACTGGCTCACACTGTGGTGAGATTTTACAGTGCTGCTGTGGCAGTGCTCTCTTCCTGGTGCAGAAAGTGAGAGTGCCACTGTTTGTGGGAGGACTTTTTGTCCAAAAATAATAAAATTTATCCTCACAAGTGTTTATTTTCAACTTAATGTAAATAAAGAACTTAAGCGTTTATGTGTCAGAGTGTGTCTAATTAATCCTACTATATTGTAAACATAAAAGGTGATGCCTCTCCCCACAAACCCTACCACAAGTGCCTTAAGTTTTGATTTTTTTTAAAATTCTTTTGAGCTTTTGATTTTGGTACTGTATTCTGTCCTGATGTTTTCATGGGCATTACAATGTTCTGCAATTAGTTTCTTTTTGCTTGCGTTCAAAGTGTTCTCATTAGTTTCATGTGTTCTTATATTAAAGTAAATGAGCATCCAATTAACTCTTTGTGCTAAAAAAACCCCATCAATTGCTAATTTTTATAGTAAAAATTGTAATTTTTATTTCTAAATATTAATATTTTAAGAAACAGAAATAGTGTCCAAGATGAGGATGTGCCATCATATTTTGTGGTGATATTTAGTACTACTTACCATTCAGTTTTTTATACATAGAAGTACTCAGATACTTTATGTATCTCAGGCAGTTTTTCATCAATTGTCTCTTGTCTTCCAGCTTTATTGCCTAAAAATGTACCTTTCACTTGCAACCCAGTAGTTTCCATGAATTATATCTTCAGATGTTCAGTATCTTGCATCAGCGATGAGTCAACTGTTGCTGCAAAGCCATTTGCTGCTCTCTGTGTTCCTCAGAAGGACAGTTTTCTGGGGACTTGATGAATGTAACTTTTATGCTACCTGTCAACTTTTACACATTTTAACTCAGCCTGTGGAGCTAAAAGTTTTTTATTCCAAAACTTATATACAGCACAGCTAATGGTTTTTTGCTGGGGGAAATACTACTTTAATGCACTTCATAAAAATTAGAACATCCCTAGGACAGCCAGGATTCACTCAAAGGTTTCTGGTACTTCACCAGCTTTTTCTAGGGCATTACTAAATATATTCAGAGCCTTTGGCTTTCTGCATATCCTTTGGACTATGAGGTGTGAGATAATGTTGCTCTTGCAGTCTTCGGACACATACTAACGTTAAGCCTTTACTGTTTTGTTATTTTTTATAGCATCTTTTATGATGCTTTTTGGTTGAAGTTTTTTGAAATACCAAGAGAAAATATCAGTTGCCTGATTCTAATCTTATTTCTTCTGTCTTAAGAATTAAAATAGACATCTTTTACAGAAGTTTGGTTTTTTAAATTTGCGGGTTTTTTTTCCCCTGGTCTATCATGTCCTTGAAAAATTTTCATTAGTGCCTTACGTTTTAAATACAGGTCAAGCATATGTTGCATCTGTAAAGACTGTCTAGCTAGTCTGCCATTTATTTAGTGGCAGCCAAATCTTTAATCCTGCATGACTGTAGTGGATCTCGCCCTTTCTGTCCTGTCATACTTGGATCAAGAAGGGATGCTACCAAGAACTCTTCTGAATGTCATTGTATGTAATGTTACTGGTACATAGAGTTGTATTTTAATCTGGGGAGTCTGTCTTTTTCTCATATAAAACTTGCTGCCTTCTAAATAGGTCTAAGGATCTTGGTACTTGGGACTTGAATGATGAAGTGCTACCATGGGAAAAAGTATAGCAATACTCCTGAACTCACAATGTGCAGGTGGTATTTTTTTCCCTGAGACACTGATATTTCTTTTGGCTGCAGGAGAGAAACTATGAGAGAGGAGATTGTTATGTTGCCTGCAGCATGCTATTTGCTGTAACTTTTCTTTTTCTTACTTAAAGGTGGGAGGGATTTAGATTTATTGAAAATCAGCTTTGGTTTGTGGTGTTACACTGGATGAGAGGAACTTGCTTATAACAGTACACACTGTTGGTCCCAATGCTTTGTTTCTGTGGCAAATTTGACAAAGACTTAGTTTTGTTCCTCTTCTACTTAAACTTGAAATCTTAAAATTTGAAGTGGTGCAGCGAGCAGAGTGATCGTAGGCCTCCTTCTCTCTGTTACCTGGAGTCATGGGAAGCAAATATCTTCCTGAGAAACTAGGTTGAAAAAGACCATTTTTCTTGCTTCAGAAATCATATACTGTTCCTTAGTGATCTAATAGCATGATTCATCCAGGTGAGACAGTAAAATAAATGAAGCCAGTTTTCTTTGTGTGTTCCATTTCTGTTGTTTTGTTATTGATACAGTTGCCAGTGCTTGGTAGGTCATGTTTCCCTTTTTCAGAGCCTGTTGTTTTCAATCATACATTTTTTAAGCAGTTTGATTTGTAACAAGGAGATGAGCAAAACATGTGGCATATTATGATTTAATAGTCTGTCATGATTAGAGCACACATGTAGGATCATATAGTTGAGGGAATTTTATTTAAAAAGCAGGGGAGGCACATGGTAGAGCTGGGGTAAGCAATTGCATGTTCGGGAGATTTGCAAAATAGCTGAGATTCCTGTGTCCAAATGTGATCCAAACTTGTCTTATTTTTCTATTAAATCCAGAGGTTGGAGTTTCTGTTGTTAAACTTGACAAGGCATCTGGTATTCACTCCATACCTTTATGGAGCGCTGCTGTAAGCTTCATGTGGTCTGTGGCTGCCATTATACAACCCATAAGCTTGTGACTTCAGGGAATTGTTTCCCCCTGTCTTCTCTACTCATTCTTCATTGATTTTTGTTTCTGTTTTCACTTCTTGGCTGTCTTCTCTGCAGGCATGGTGGAGTGCTCTGTTCAGAGCTCTAAGCCTGTAGTGTCACAAACAAGTCTTTAGAAAATAAATACTTCAGGCAAAAAAATGAATCCACTATGTAGATTTTTAGTTATTTTAGAAGGAAAAGAATTAAAAGAACTGTTGTGGTCTTGACAAAATATAATGATTGTAACGTTTTGCTCTATGATTCTTAATACTCTGCTCTTACTGTGCAGTCTTTTACACTTTTCACTAAACTCTTAGTCTGTACTTTGTAAATTGAAGTTGAACCATCTATCTATAACTGCATAGCAATAATTAGTGCATGTGTGTGTATGTACTCAAGGGAGCTATGTCAGGCTGCTGGTTATATTTGTAACTTCCTATTTCTGGGTTGTTGCATTTAGAGTAAAATATCTGCAGCACTATTCTACTTACAGAATGCAGTATGAAAACGGTATTTGAAGTTCATGCTATCCCACAGTAATTCAAACCTCAAATATGTTTTGAGAAAGGAAGGGTGGTTTGTGAAATTGAAACTCTATTTATGAAAACAGTTTTGCTAAGGATATTTTGTGGTGTTAGCAAACCAAGTGGGTATTGCCTCAGTAACAGCTTACTGACACAGCAAAACAGAGTGACAGAAAGCTTTGGTGAACTCAACCATGACCTTTATTTCCTTTTCTCTTCCCCTTGCCTTTTACTTTTCTCCGTTCTACTTTATTCACTTTTTGTACTGAGTAGTGGATATTAACACTTAGTCTGTTCCCTAGAAAAGAAGCATCAGTGACAAGTTCATGGGATGTTGTGCAGGGAAATAAATGGCTGTGTTGTCAAGGCCTCTGCTCCCAGCTTGACCCAGTTTTTGAGGAGTAATTAACTCATTCTAAGGAATGAACACTAGGGTAAAAAACAAATGGCAAGCTGTGTGGAAGCTGTTTGGTTGTGCCTGGTCAGAGAGAAGAGTGTGTGCATGTCATGAAGTTGGTGACATTTTTAGTTCTGAGTAGTTACATGAAAAGCTTGTAAAAATTTTTTAAATGGTTTTGCCCAATCAAGGACTTCTAATTGTGAAACATCATGACACAACCAAAGATTTCTAATTACTTCATATTCAGAATTACATGATTCTACACTAACTTTGTGGGAATCACCTCTCTGCTTTACATAAAAATTGTATGGTAAATATGATAGCCTAATAAGTTCTCTAAGTTTAAGCAGTTAAGCATTGTAGGTTACAGTAGTTCTTTAGATACAGAGATAGCTTGCCAACCTCCAAAGCCTCCTCCTTAGATTTTGCTTAGTAATAAATATTAGAAAAAGTCTCCAACACCATAATATTTAGAATAATATTAAAATTTAATTTAATAAAAAAATTAGGAGTTAATAGTATTAAAATATTAAATTGCAGATTTTATCTGAGTAACAATTTCAATGGGTAACAGTGATGATTATTCCAGCTCATGGCAAGTTCATTGGAACTTGCAGTTGACACCCAGCAGTGTGTCTGTGGTACATCTCCCTGAGTCTGTTAGCTGAATGTGAAGCACACCAGAAGAAAAAGTCAAAGCACATTGGCTCAGTGGGGCATGTCCTGATCTGGTGTACCATGGGATCCTGGAGCAATACCATTTGAAGACTAGTGGTTGCCCTAAGGACTTTTTAAATTTTTAATTCAAAACACTGTTGTACTTGTCATCTGGCTGTGCTTTCAATTTTGTGCACAAAGATCAGAATTCTTACAAAGTCTAACAGGTATGGTTGCCTTGTGTTTGCAACAGACCAACTTCTGTTTTGTTTGGGTTTTTTTTCTGTCAAAGGCCACTGTATAAAAGTAAAAGGTTTTCCTACTATATCAAGCAGTATGAAACAATTCTAAAGAGCTGAAATTATCCAACAGACAAACAAGAGTATATTCTGTGGAACAGATGAATTTAGAAGGAGCAGAGAATTGGCACAGATGAGTAAAGTGTTGGCATCCTCAGTGGAAAATTGGCTCTGGACAAAGCAGATGGATAAAGCAGATGTGGTTGTCATGTATTATGAAGTTACTATGGGTTTTGGGGAAACACCACAGTCTCCTCAGCATCCGCTCATCAGTAGCATTCCAGCTGTGGAAGTGGAATGAAGAGACCTACTAGAGGTGCCTGTGCCTGAAATGGCTTCTCACAGCTCACCTGTCGAGAGTTTGTTTCTGCGACTCTTGACATGAAGGGTACAGTCTTCATAGGTGGAGATCCTCTTATGTCCGTCTGTTCTGAATGAAGCAGCACTTTGAGCATTTTTACTTTTGCTGACTGCAGGAGACAAAATAAATTCAAAGCAACCCTCTTGGAAGAATTTTTTAAAAAATATATATAGAAAAGCGTTGGTCCTTTTTGAAATTTCTTTCCCTGTTCTTCTGTTCCCTGTTGGGAGAGACTGGCTCATATTTTGTCTGATTGAAGGATATTGGAAGTAGCTCAGAACTGGCTTTGCACTTTCTTCCTTAATGGTATTTTGATGTCTTTCTTGCTGTGAAGTTTGAAAACCTGTTCCTGTAGATCCTCTGTGTTTCACTGTGCTGTGTCTGCAGTTGGGACCAAGGTAACGCTTAGATCTCTCTCCATGTTGAGTGGCATTTCTGATATGGCAGAGCAGCAGGGAACTCTGAGGGGGACTTCTTTCACAGAACATGAGTCTTAGCAGACTTGTATGTATATGTGTGTATGTAATGGCAGAATGTTTTGGCATTTGCTCTATAAATGTGACTATAAAATAACACCAATTTGTAATTCTTATGTTGACTCTCATCTAGAAAGTCAAGAATGAGAGATACTATCATGCAACTGTGAACACACAATGGCTACTTTTTTCTTCTAGAAATTTGAATGAGCTGAGTCATATGAGACTTCTCAATGATTTCTGAGATAGGAAGCTTTATATTTTGTGGTTACTAATGGGACATTCTAATGTCTCTGACTGCAGAATGGCAGCACCAGAAGATTTTGGTGGGAAAAGTCACAAAGCATAATGCCAATCATAGTATTTTCTGTTACCTGATCTTGTAAAATTAGACTCAATTCGTGAGCAGAAACAATTTTTCATGGCAGATTAAAAGTGTGGTTAGGTATATCCTGTTCTTACCCTGTGGTAGATAAAATGCTGCAGCTGTTGGTTTTAGGGTAGAGTACCCATGGATTCTGTCACATGGTCTCACAAAGATGTGAACCATTTGAAACAGTCACATAGATTGTTCTATTGTATCAGCAAATCATACTGCCTTTGAGGTATAATGAAATTTTTTTGCATATGTACTCCTTTAAATAGTTACATTTTTCAGCCCATGGATATCATTGAACTTTCAGGTTTTCACCCAATATTTTATATACCTCATGCTGCTATGTATGTGTATGTGTACTTCTAATTTATGTCATTAAAATCTATGAGTAAACTTAATATTGTAAATAAAACTTTTCATTTCAAGATTTTAACTAAATGTATGTAGAAAGGTACTGTTTATGACAGTGAGTTGCAGAGGTTTTGGATTTTTTTCTCCTTTTGAAAAATGAAAGAAGACTGAAATAGATGCAATTTTACCTTATATAGCTTAAAATAAGTAGTTCAATAATTTGAATCAAGGATTTGTTATTGTGGATGATGCAAAAATTAGAAGATATCTCGTAATATATTTTTGCTTATGTATTTGTAAATTGAGGTAATGAGATGAAAAAATTTAGAGGAACAAATCATTTCCATCATACCATTTTCTTTTTAGGATGAAATTGTATATATGAACACTTGCATCTAAGATGATTTCCTCAACCCCAGACCACTGCTTTAAGTTGTCACTGACAGATAGGACAGCTTTGATTGCTTTATATGTGTTTACTTAAGGTGTGTGTTTGTTTTTAGGTTCACCAAAAATCTGTCCCCTGACAAGATCAACTTGAGCACATTAAAGGGGGAAGGTCAGCTGACCAATTTAGAGCTGGATCAAGAGGTACTTCAGAATATGCTGGATCTTCCAACATGGCTGGCTATAAACAAGGTGTTTTGCAATAAAGCATCCATTAGGGTGAGTATTTTATTTTGCTGGAATGGTATTTCACCAAATGTTTCTTTTCCTTCTGCCTCTGTAAACTTTCAAGCAACTTTGTATTAATAGAAAATTGTGAGAAGTGCTTGATAAAATTTTAAAGACAAAGATGTTACCAGCAATAATTTGGTACTACTTTTTGTTTCTCACGTGATGACATGAAATACATATGGAAATGATGAAAATAAGCAGCATTTTTTTAATTATTATTTTTTCTTTCTGAGTAGAATTTATTCTTGCATGTTCTGAAAACCAGGTAGAGGTAAAAGCTTGTATTTGTCCTTGGTAATTAATGTATCATATTTACTGCTCTCTTTTTTCTGTGTTCTTTCTTTGCTCCTCTCCGTTTATTGCTTTCTTTCCCTTGTGTTGTGTTCTCATTTCCAAAAATACCTTTCTGAGGGATTCTGGTCTTTGGGAAATGTGGAAACACTCTAAAGCTAGTAGACGTTGCTTTTTGGTCGGTGTGGCTGCTAATAATTGAAACAATGTATATCATCCCTCCCACATTACACTGATGTGGGAGTAAGAAACTAAGCGGTGGCTTGTTCTTGACAGAAGTTACAGTGTGGTCAAACATTGGCACCTCCTCAGTCTTTTGGAGAAGTTTGTTTGTGGCTTTTTTGTAGTGTGGGGGTTTTTTTGTGTGTTTTGTTTTAGTTGGGTTTGTTTTGTTGTTATTGTGGGGTTTTTTTGTTTACCCCTGGTGGGACATTGTCCTGATTTCTCTCAAGGTAGTGAACTTGGTACCTTGTTGCAGGCACCCAATCAGCTGAAGGTCAATAAAGGGAATGTGGAATTTCTTTCCTTTGAAAGAACAGAATGAGTAACAAAGTGCTGCTTTTTATGATACTTGACAACCAGTATTAAAGAGACAGATTCTGTTTTGTTCCTCTGTTTTTCTGATCAGTGATAAGTAGATTTGGAAGTTCTGGGTTTTTTAAGACCTAGCAAATGTGTAGAGTTACTATATGGTATTTTCAGATAAACTTGATATTTTGAAAGTAATATTATTCCAAGTTCAAAAGTTAGAAATATAATTTTTATACATAAAATGCATTCTAAACAAATGCTTAATTTTACTGTATTTTAAATATTTACTTTGCTTTAGAATACTGTTTTCTCTTGCAGATACCATGGACAAAATTGAAAACACATCCCATCTCTTTGGTGAGTTCTGAAATAACTCCTAAATATATCGTGTGTAGCAGAATCTTAAATATTTATATAGTTCTCTTGACTTGATGCTAGAAATAATTAAAACATCAGTAGGCCTTTACTTAATGTCCTCTGGGTAGCAGCAGATCAAGACAAAATGCCTTTATGTTTTCTTGGTATGTTTGTTTTCTTAATCTGTGGCTTGGATGCCATCACTATAATATTTGACTCTTAGCTGCTTCTGTCAAGTTTTCAGTCATTACATATTAATTTGGGTTCACCTGAAGGGTAGTTATTTGTCCAATTAAGCCCTTTTAAAAGTTCCTGCCTATCTATTGGAGCTATCTTTTCTAAGGACTTCTCTATTCTACATCTCTACCTGATGTTCTCAACCTCAGCAGGTTTGATACAGATAGCATTTACAGGGCTTCTGTAACACCTTAGGATTCAGCCTGGATATAAATAGGATGAAAATGTGTAAATAGAACTCAACAACAATTATAAGTAATGGTAATTATTGCATTTGTTTAATTTTGTTCTTTATTTTTAAGTACACTTAAAAATTGTAGCACAGTAATGCTACAATTTTGTAGCATTTGAAGTACTTTACTTGATGATGACTAAACTTCCTTAGCTGTATTTGCTTAAGAGTGAATATTCCCCTAACTGTCATGCTTCCCAGTCTTGCAGTGGATTTCTGAATGTGCTTGTAATTCCTTAGTTCTGAATCAGATTTAGAAAAGACATGTTGCTTTAAATATTTGCGGCATTTGCTGGTGACCCAGTTGTAATGTACTAGTGTCTGTACTGCTTCTTCTTGACACCCAGAACTTAATCTGGTAATGCCAGGGTGGGATGATTCAACCTCTTGGCTCTATGATGCAACTGCCAAATTAGGAAATCGGTTTAAGCTGTGCTATTCTTAAAGATTACACACTTTGATCTGTGGTAGCAAGGCATCGTTTCCTTTGTTCCTGTTGAATTTAAATTAGAAATCTTGGAGGCTAACATAATTTTCAAGGTAACCTTTTTTACATAAAGGTTTCCTTGAACAAGTTCATTAATTTGGTAACAAAAGTTCATTTCATTCTTCAGTGGTAGAATATACAACACCTCTTTTGATTTCTAAAGGAAAGTGAATTCAGTGGCCTAAGTGTCAAACTTCAGCCCTTCATTACATCACTGAACATCCACTAATTTGTGGGGCCATGGGGGCATATTTTTGCTACTGGGAGTTTAATTAAGTTGGAATAGCATCCTCTGTTTGCATAGCTTAGGAGGTGACTAGAACCCACGTGTTTAGCCAAAGGTCCTTTCATTCAGCTGAGTTGCCCTTTGTGAGAATCTGTCTGTTAACATAGTGGCACATACTGTTATCTTTGTAATAATCAATTTCTGGTTTTATATGATGAACAAGATACTTTTGAGGAGTGATCTGGGCTCTGAGGATGCTATGCAGAAGTTTTTGCTCTATCAAAGTACAGTAGTTACCAGTGAGAAAAGACATATATCTGCATCTTCGTTACCTCTTATTTATTGTATGCGAACTCCTTGAATCACTGTCCTTCCTACTGCTCTTTACACTAGTCATGTAGTGAAGAAAATTCTTAAAACCTTAAAAAGAATGGTCAAACACCCAACAATGTTAGGATAACAGGAGAAATCTTGGTTTCCCCCCCATCCTCAAACTATGGGATTAGGTTTTTCTTGTTTTTTCCTCTGTTATTGTTTTGTGAGGCAAGATAATCATTGAGACAGCTGAGAAAATAATTTTAAAATGTCCACATTTACTGTTAACAGCTAATGCTTCCCTTTAACCATCAAAATATAGTGAAGTATAAATAAATCCAGATCAGACAGTTTAGGATTTTTAATTGTAGTTAGGTTTTCATGGATAAGAATAGTACAGGAAAATGTTTGTGAAGCAAGCAGTTTATGAAGACAGGCACAATTAACCCAATATAATAATAAAGTCTAGTAGCTAGGGCAGATTGAATTATGAAAAATCTAAAACTGAGGACAAAGGTTTTTATTATGTTTTGTCTGACCTAAGAGCATAAATGCAAGAATTCAGAAGGGGTAGTAGAAAGTAGAATTAGACAGGGACATAATCTTAACTGCTGTGTTTTGAATGGGCATCCAATGGGACAAAATTTCAGGACTATAAGCTTTAACCTAAGAGCCTTCCCAGGTTGTAATGATAAATTTAGGTCACAAATATTGCAATATAAGTTTGGAGATTCTTGTATTAATTCAATTGCTAGGAATATGGTTTTGCATTTGGTTTGTTCCCATTCTGTTCAACCTCTGTTAATATGCACGTTATGGTTCTACTACTTAAATAGGGCCTTTAGTTGAAGCAGGATTTAGATGTCTCATTCCCTTAATTGTCAGCTCCATTTGTAACAGCTACTCTTCAAGTACAAAGAATGCAAAAATATAATACAATTTTACTACAATATAATGTGTTGCAAATTATACTACAATATATCTGTTTAGAAATTACTTGTTTTACTAGATGTACTGAAGATTCATATATATATATATACGTGAGTGTGTATTCTATTCAGGTTTTATTTCAGAGATGCAGCACAAAACTTTGTGGACTATCATGAATTTCAGTGGACTAGTTTCAAATATTTTCCATTAAAATTCTCTGAACTTACTGAACCATTCAGGAAACTCAGGAAGTATAAGTATCTCACTATAAACACAGCCATATAGAAAGAAAACTCAGATGACTACATTAAAGTCCATTTTGAAATGCAAATTTTTGAAAATGAGTGTGATGGATAAATAATACTCAGGGATCAAGAATTTTGTGATACACTATTTGTCTGGGGATGTCTGCTAGAACTCACAAAATTAAAAAACATGAAAAAAGTTTAAAAAGATAATTCTGGTACATTACAAAAGTTTATGGAAAAAACAACATGGTAAGAAATGTTTTATGTATATTTCAGAAAAAATTCTCAAGTTTTTTTTTTTCGTTTCAATTTCTATTCTTCATATGTTGTCTATTTACTTTGTTACCTCTTAGATGTCCAATTTGTTTTGTTTTGTTTTGTTTTTCAAGTCCTTGGATAAAGTTGTAATGGAAATGAGCACATGTGAAGAGCCACGTGCCCCTAATGGACCCTCTCCTATAGCAACTGCATCTGGACAGAGGTCAGTGATGATACTTACATGTGATCGGTCAAAAAAAAATGGATTACTATAAAACAGTTTGATCAACTGCAAATTTGCAGAAGTATATAGGGTTCCAGCTTGCCATGTCCATCTCTGCAAAATTTTATTTTATTGCTTGTGCATGAAGTGGTTTAGTGATAATGGAACTATCCAGACCCAAGCCTAGAGAATGTGTGAACTAGGTATGGAGCTTCCTAGACATGTTTCATGTGGGGGCAACTGCTATATCAGATATTTATCAACTGTAATTGTTAAGTTTTTTTAAAATTAACGATATCTTGCCTTCAGCCTTTTTAGAAAACATATATAATGTTGATGTGGCTTTTAAAATTTTTTATTTTTTATTTATTTTATCTAAAAAGCAGTTTTAAGGGTTATTTGTTAGTGTGGTGTTTTCAAGTTCTCTTTCCTTTATTGTATTGGCCAAATCTTACTGACAGATTTCATGCACACTGTATATCCCAAAACTCAAGTAATTTGCTAGGACAATATAGCATTACATCAGTGATTTCCATCTCACCACACCCCCAGTCATTTCCTTTATATGGACACAAAACATTTTTCAGTGGTCACAGTGACCCATATACAGGGAAATGAATGTGGTGATACAATTGCTTTTCTTGTTTTAACTTCTGTGTAATGTGTAGAAGTAGTCCATGGACCTCTGTGTCTCCTGGGGTATAGCTTGAAAACCATTGCCGTAGAGATTCTGTGTAGAATACAAGTTATGAAAAGGAGAAGGAATGACAAACCACACAAACTGTACTTTTAAAACAAGCGGAAAAGAACCCAAAACAACAAAAGGCGAAAAATTTTAGATGTTAAAATAATATTTAAAATATAATTTTCCATTCACTAATCTAAAACACTCAGAACATATAAGATTTTCTTTAAAAAAGTAATTGCAACTGTAGATTTGCCGTAGAAGCGTAACCACTACTGTTTTATAGAATGAAACAAAGCAAATGCTTTATACTATTTTGAATATATGAAAGGTATTATTTTTAATGGATGGAATAACTTGACTTATAGAGATAAATACTAACCAGACTGGAATTGTCAAGTAATTAATTTGCTGTCAGTTACTCCTTATGTATACATAAAGAGTAAAATTTCTACATAATGCTGTAGACTGCTGTTCTTATATATGTATTATATATATTTTTATACATTTATATGTATGTATAAAACATTTAACATAGAAGGATCGCATTAACTGTTATACTTCATGTGGATTGATCTTAGTCAAATATATGTTCTTTAATCACTATGTAGAGATTAGGATCATAGGGTGGAAATTATTATAAACTAGATCAAGTATATTGAGTAAAAATTGCTCACTGGAGAATACACTAGGAACTTAATTTATTTTAACACCTGTTTCATTATTTATTTCACATGTTTAATATGCTTAATTTTGGTCCCTTTCCCTGGGTATGTATTTAATATGTTGGCATTTCACTTTTTAGTGAATATGGCTTTGCTGAAAAAGTGGTAGAAGGCATTTCAGTTTCTGTGAACTCCATTATAATAAGGATTGGTGCAAAAGCCTTTAATGCCTCATTTGAACTTTCCCAGCTGAGAATATATAGTGTAAATGCAAACTGGGAACATGCTGACCTCAGATTTACCAGAATACAAGAAACTCAGCGCGGAGAGGTAAAGAACACCTTTTACTAACTTTTTTCCCTTGTTTTTGTCATAAAGGAGTAAGTTGAATTGCAGCCTTATGCAGTATAGGAAACATGCCATTACTAGAAATGGAGGCATTCTGTGCTCAGTAGTTTCAGCTGTCCTCTAGGAAGCCAAAGATGTAAAAATGGTGGATGTGAGTCAGATCAAATGTCATGTTTCTAGCAGTGGCTGAAGTGGATGCTTAGGGAAGAACAAAGGCCGAGGAAAGCAGGTGTAATGTTGTTTCGCTCTTACGTTCCCCAGGTTTGTGACTATTTTAAAATTCAAACTGGGCCAGACTTGAAAAGTACTGAAAGAAAAAAGAATACTATATTAAATGTGGAGGGATAAGGCGTTGTGCTGGGTTTTATTATTATTATTATTATTATTGGTATTGGTATTATTTTATTACTATTTTTAAAAACTCAACTGGTTATTTGCTTGTGAAGGTTTGCCTGGTGAGGATTTTGTTTCCTAAAGCAGTTTTAAATGAATTTTGGTAAGTTCTTGTGCAAGAATTAAATAATTTTGTTGGAATAGCTAAATCATATGTGTGCAAAAAAGTAATAGCAGTAAAGTGCATACATTTCTACTGTCTGGGAGAATTTCATGTGGAAGTCTGAGAGTGATGTACACCATTGGTTACCTGGCTTTCTCCCAGGTAACCAAAGTAAAATATATGCTGAGTGCAAGGTTGATTCTAAATACTGTGTTTAGAGAGACTTATTTTAGCATCATACATCTGGCCTTGGATAAAAGGGTGTTTTAAGTTTTGCCCATGATTGCCTATTTAGAGATGATTATTCCAGAAGAAATAGAGTTTACTTAGAGTCAAGAAATCTGGTAGTTGCTTTTATATAGCAAAAGAAAGCCCAAGAGAATATCAGTTAAAAATATCACAAAAATAAGAAGTTGAAAACTGTTTTTCTAACAGTTTACCTTTCCTGTAGCTCAACTGTATGTGTTAATGAAGTCTAAAGAGGAAGAATTAAAGTTTGACCAGATGGAATTTTGAATTGGCATATTTCTTACTTTTTAGGAAGAATTTGGTTCCGAACAGTTGCCTCATACACAACAGAATTTTCCCTGGGGAATGTTCCTTTTAGGGCAATGAATTCTGTAAACATAAATTCTTAGAAATTACAGTGAATGATTTGTTAGCAGTAAATTACATGAGAAGGTGAAAAAACAAATGAAGTGCTGTACTATGAAGATAACTTGTGCTGTAGCTTTGCACTGTAGCTATACTCTTATTGTGAAAAGGAATTTCCTTAGAATTTTTCTAGAAGCTTTCAATCACACTGCATCTCCTGTATGAGAAGGGTAGGTACTCTGCTTTTCTTCAAATACTGTTTCAGTATTTGAAGTATTTGCACTGGGCCTTTCCATCTTGCTCACTTGATTGTGTGTGTCTCCTTCCCAGACATATTGGGAATGTTTTACTTAAGTCTCTGCTTATATTCTCAGGATGTATGCCATAAGATTTTCAAATTAACAAGAAAAGAATGGCTGATGAAAAATAAGATGCATACCAAACAAACTCTTCCTTCTTGTGCTTTTCTTATGGCTGATCTTTTTTTCTTCAGAGAGTTATCACAGAATCACTAAGGTTGGAAAAGACCGCCAAGACTGAGTCAAACTTTTGACCAAACACCCCCATGCCCACTAGACCATAGTATTAAATGCCATGTCCAGTCATTTCTTGAACTTCTCCAGGGATGGTGACTCCACCACTTCCCTGGGCAGCCTATTCCAATGCTTAACCACCCTTTTAGTGAAAAAATTCTTCCTGATGTCCAACCTGAACATCCCCTGGTGCAGCTGGAAGCTCTGTCCTCTCGTCCTGTCACTAGGTGCCTGGGAGAAGAGGCTGATTCCCACCTTGATACAACCTCCTTTCAGGTAGTTGTAAAGAGTGATAAGGTCTCCCCGAGCCTCCTTTTCTTCAGGTTAAACACTCTCAGCTCCCTCAGCTGCTCCTCATAAGACTTGTGCTCCAGACCCTTCACCAGCTCTGTTGCCCTTCTCTGGACCTGCTCCAGCACCTCAATGTCTGACTCGAAGTGAGGGGCCCCGAACTGGACAGTCACTCTTCCCCCAGCCTGTAGCGCTGCCTGGGTTGTTGTGACCCAAGTGCAGGACTGGCACTTGGCCTTTTTGAGCCTCATAAAGTTTTCCTTGGCCCATCAATCCAGCCTGTCCAAAACCCTCTTCAGAGCCTTCCTACCCTCCAGCAAATCAATACTCCGTACCAGCTTTGTGTTGTCTGTGAACTTACTGAGGGTAACCTCGATCCCCTCATCCAAACCATGTAGGAAGGACTAGAATTAGTTTCCTCCTATTGATGTCCTCCTGTTCATTTGATGTTCTCCGTCATGTTGCTGCTGGACAGTCACTGTTTTTTCCCTGTTTGATTTTCAGTGTCCAGCTGTACTTGCTGCTCTTGTATCATTATTCTTACATTTGTTTGCTGTGTCTTCTAGAAATCCATGTAGTAGATCCAAAGCTTGTGGGATCTACATGGCATGCAGTGTGCTCAATGTTTAAGTTTCTCTTTTAATTGAAATAAAACACTCCAAAAAACCCTCTCCCATCCTGTAGCTTTGCTTCCCTCCCTACTCTTTTTCTATATACTATGATTTAACATTTTGAAACTAAACTACACAATCTTTTCTTTCCTCTCCCAAAGGCAGCCTAGTATGCAATAGTTGTGACCTTTATTTTCTTCTGAATATTTTAAATGCTGCTTGTTACCTTGGCCTGCTTGGAAGTAGCTAAACATTTCTGTGACATTTTGGAGGTAGGCAAGAAGGGTCAGGGCTTTGCTTCCCAACACCTGTAAGTGGAATAACAAGTGACTTGTATTTATTCTGTTCATATAGCTCATGTGAGTTTGTGTGTATATATATACAGATATATACATACACATGGTTAGGTGCAAGTAAACCATCATATTGCATGAAGTTTGTTTCTTTCTCTTTTTCTCTCTCTAAAGGTTTTGACTTTTAAAGAAATCAACTGGCAGATGATCAGAATAGAAGCAGATGCAATCCAGAGTTCTAAGCATGAAATCATGAGTGCTCCAGTTCGACTCATTACTAACCAATCCAAAATTAGGGTCACGCTTAAAAGAAGGGTAAACTTGAAAAGTTTGAAATCTTTTATTATTTTATTAATTAATTTGTAACCAATGCCCTTAATGCATACACACACATTGTAAAGGTTTTAAATTTAGACTGTATAAAATGTAGAATTCCCTGAACTAAATTTTTAATAACATATGATTGGTAAGACTGTAGAGTTTATGAGAAATACTGCAGGCAGATTTTGAAAATGAAGACCTTGTACAGGTCCTACTAATGAAACTGTTTGCTCTGCAGAACTTTGTTTATGATGATACCTGTTGTTTTACCTCTCTAGATTCAGGTAATATTTACATTGCTTATATTTAGACAAATGCAGCAGTTTAATATCCAGTGCATGCCAAACACATAAAGTGAGGCATAAATATACTGTGTCTTGGGTAATTCTTAGTTAATGAGAGCAATACAATTTAAATTAAAAAATGTTATTGCTTTTTGCATTCTGCTTTTTTCCCCCCCATGTATATAAGAAACTTAAGTACTTACTGAGCCCATTCAACTTTAAATTTTTTTTCTACAGTTAAAAGATTGTAATGTAGTGGCATCCAAACTGGTTCTGATTCTGGATGATTTGCTGTGGGTTTTGACTGATTCCCAATTGAAAGCCATGGTGCAGTATGCCAAATCTCTTAGTGAAGCTATAGAGAAATCAACGGAACAGAGGAAAAGCTTGGCTTCTGAAACAGCCCAGGTATGAGAATTGAGCGTCTCACTATATCATTATCAAGTGGTAATTTATTTTAGAGAATGTTCAGTTACTAATTTTCATTCAGCTATACATCTTGAATTACCCTGGGAATGAATCGTAGTATAAAATAGACTTTATTTTACAGGATTTTGCATATTGATGTTAGTTGCAGAAAATAAAAAAATATTTTCTTTCTTTATTCATGTACAGAGTATTTAGATTTCTGTATTTACTTAACCCTTGATTAACTAATTAGTAAATTTGTTCTCTCAATATTTTCTGGTTATGAATTTAAATAATTAAGACACACTAAGGTAACCTTAATGTGTGGGTAGATATGCTTACTATAATGATTTAAATTTCTTGTCCAGTTTGTTCTCATGGTACTGAAAAATTAGCTTTTAGTAAGAGCTTACTCTCATGCAGCTCTCGTTGGAACATATAGCGAAAAATGATTCTACTTTAAACATATTTCTGCTGGCATATCCGTGCTACTGATGCTGCATATAAACCTTGGTGGTCTTCAGCAAATGCAGCAGACTAGACCAACTGGGCTTTGTGAGTGTTGAGGGGAGGCACTTCTTGTCTGGGAAGAAGCCGGACAAATACACTGGTAAAAGACACTGCTATAAAAATAAAACATGATTTATTACTAAGACTGATTACTGTCAGTTATGTACTGTAATGGAGAGTTCAGTTCTTGTGGTGGTCCTGATGCCTTACAATGTGGTTTGATGGTTTAGCCACAGCAATCTAATGGTTGGCTGTTCTTGAGCAGGGAGGTTCCAATGCTTCAGTGCCCTGTACTTGCCAGTTCTCTGGTACTGGCACCAACTTATGTTTGATCCTATTGTGATTTAGTTTGAGGAGCTTAAGTAGCAGAAGGGAGCCCACTCTTGGTTTAGTTCCCTGAACAGCTTGCAACAAAAGTTAGAAAAATACCAGTACTGCAAGTGACAGGCGTGTAAGGAAGTAGGGAGGACAGGGAGAATGGGGATGCACTGGCACTTCCTCTTTATGATGCACACCCATTAGTTCAACTTAGCTTTATTCTAAAACAGTACACTTAAACCTTAGTAATGATCCAAGGTGAATGTACATCCTGCAGATTTTTCCTTATTTCAAAGACTTGTTTTGTATAAGTAACTGGATACTTATGCTTGAAAGAAATTATAAGCATCATAAATTGATACAACTAAATATTTTTTCAGAGCTCTGCCCCTGCACCCAGCTCTCAGCAGGTGAAAATGCACCAGACAACAGCAGCGTCTGATCAAAACGATGCAATAGTAAAATTATTTAATGATTTTGATGTTAAGGAAACTTCTCATCACTTAGTAATTTCCCATTTGGACCTACATATATGTGATGATATCCATTCTAAAGAAAAAGGTAATTTTTTTTTTTAAGTAACATATCTGTGACTTATAATCATCTTTAGAAGACATTTTGAGGAATACAGTAATGTTAATCAAGAGTCTTTATTTTAGTGGAATAGTCAGAATTGTCTCCAGTGTCTGTGGACACGTGTAAAATTATCTAGATGGCTCTACCAGGACAATATGTCATTATTGAATGTAATTATTTTAGAATAAATGCAATAACTGTGCTAAGAGCGCTAGTAGCTTCTGTGTTTTTTCTGTCTTCTAGAAACTGATCCTCTCAGTCTGATTGTTACTGCTGGGGATTTTTCTTTTATAAGTTAACTGGGTTATGAAGAATGCAGTGGTAACGTTACCAAGGCTTGAAAGGGTCACTATGCAATCTGGTTCTGTAATACTCATATACAGACTAATAAAAGAGCAGTCCTCTTTGTGTTACTAATTTAGACAATTTAGTATGGTCTGCAGGACATGGAAAGAATAGAACAAGTGTCCCATGACCTTAAGATTTTGTCTGTAAATTTGATATGTTGTTTGTTTTTTTTTTTAACAAAAGGCTATTGCATGTAGCCATATTTAGAATCAGAAAAACTGAAGGCAAATGACACTTCTTTCATGTCTTTTAAAAGTCATCAGAAGAGAGTGACATACTGGTGTATATCCAAGGAACTGGCTAGTTACTGAAAAAATTATGGAACATACAAGGTCTGCTGAAGAAGAGTGTGAAAAACTGAAGTTTTAGCAAATGTGTTTCCTTGATTAGGGAAGGCACTGGCAGAGCAGCAGAGCATAGGGGTCACTGGCTAGAGACTTACTTCCTTACAAGCTGTGTATCCACTACAGTTGGAATTTATCATTCCTAGTGAGGTCTCTTTATTGGTCCTTTATTTCTGGCCATGATGCTTAAATTGAACAATGGAAAAAATCAGAACAGAAGACTCTCAGAAGATCTCTTCACTGCAATATTTGTCAAATAAAACATATTATATTTACAGTATTCTTTAATGTAAATGTTGACTTCAAATGACTGATCATAGTCGTATTCAGTGTAAAAAGTTTTGTTTCAGAAAAACCGCAGTGATACGTGTTGAACATGTTGTCTTTTTAATAACATTTAGAACAATACGCAATTTACCGGTAGTGCCTGAGCACAGAGTTCTCTGAGTTGACCTTTAGAAATCAGTGAAGACTACCTGAATGAAAGTTTTGAGGGAAGATAATGAGGTTGTAAGGACAGTAAAGGGGAGGAAGAAGTAGCTGTTGAGTGTTTAAAGGATTGCAGCAATTGAGAACTAGCATGCTAACTGCAACCTGCAGAGTCAGTCACTGCTTTATTTTACAGACCCAAATAGACGTGTTACAGGAGGGGCCATGCAGCTTTCCTTCAGCTATTTAACAGTGGACTATTATCCATTTCACAAAGCAGGTATGAAAGTGAACATTTTGTGAATTACCTCTGAATGTAACTATCTTGCTTGAATACTAAAAAAAATTGTGTTTGTATATATTCAGCTTGGATAATAATGCTTAAAGCATTTGAAATGCACACCTTTTTATTTCCTTCTGTATGCAAAAACAAACAACAAAAGCAACAACCTGGGAACCAATTTAATTTCTGTGAATGAGCTGTTTGAGGCCACACACTTTTCACTGTTCTGTTTGGTCAGCAAAATGGTGTTTACACATTTCTGACATGAAAAGAATTGTGTGTTGACAGAGGAAGGCAGTATGTCATATTGAGAATTCACTAACTGCATATTTGCAAGAGTCCATCTGCTAGATTTTTTCACATAAACAAGTCTATTATTTTACGTCCATATCTGAGCAGTGTTTTGCTTTTTATTTTGCTAAACAAGAATCCTAGTGTGGTAGAGGTTTTTGTCCTTTTGTTAAGAAATGTCATTAAGCAAATGTTAGCAATTTCCAAAGAAGCATTTCTTACAAATAATTTCTAGTATAAATCTAAAAAATTTAGAAGAGACAAGATACATGTTACAAAGCACTTAACAAGAAAGTGGAGAAAGTCTTGCTAAAGCTGAGGTAAACAATGCTCTACCCTATCTATCCATCAAGCCACTTGTCTCATAGTAGAAGGCTGTAAAGTTCCCCAGGGATGACTCCTTTATAAAGCCATGCACATGTACTTCCAATTACCTGCCTGTCACTAGTGTATTTTGAAATGGTTTCCAGGATTATTTGGTCTGTTGCCCTCTTTTACCTTCTTCCATTACCTTCTTTGAGGTGAGGCTGACGGTCTGTTGTTCTTTTTATCCTCCTTCTTGAAGATAGCAATAACATTCGCTTTCTTCCAGTCCTCAGAAACCTTTCCTTTCAAAGATAAATCAGACTGGCCTCCTCATGACATTGGCCAGCACTTGACATCTCTCAGCACTTGTTTCTATGGACTGGTGGATGTCTGATCAACAGATCAAATGTTTCCTAAGTTAATGCTCTTCTGCTGAGGGGAAGACTGCCAAAGTTTTCAAGGCCTGGGAATCTTGAAGGCAAGTGTCACCAAAGACGGCATTGACTGTCTCAGCCTTCCCCACGCTGTTTTTCACCAGGTCCCCCGTCCATTCAGCAGCAAGTCCAAGCTTTCACTGCTCTTCCTTTTGCTTGTGATACACCTGTAATGCGTCTTATTAGACTGAACTCCAGGTAGGCTTTCCTAACCACCATCCACCATATTCTTTTTGGGTAACCTGATACCACTTCCACGTGTTGTACAGCTCCTAGTTCATCCACATGGGCCCCCTTGAACATTTTCTAGATTCCTGCTTTTCCATTCTTTGGCTTGGAGGCAATTCTTCACCCAACTCTCCTGAACTCTGCTTCTGTCCATGTTTATATCCCATATTCTTTCAGGAGATCAGAGGCTGCTCTCTTGAAGGTCTGGGCTGTCATTTGTCTTTGTCTCATTCCTTCACCTCAGAATCCTGAACTCCACCATGTCATGGTAACTGCAGCCAAGGCTGCCCCTGACCTTCTTATCCCTGACCAGTTCTTCCTTTTTTTGTGCTCTCTGGCTCCTTGATTACCTGTGTTAGGAGGTGGTCATCAATGCACTTTCAGAAATCGCATGGATTGCTTGTCTTGGTGTGTTGTCCCTGCAGTAGATGGTGGTGTGCCTGAAGTTCCTAACGAAGACCAGAGTCTGTGAACATCATACTTCTTTCAGTTGTGTGAAAAGGGCCTCATCATCTTTCTAATCAGATGGTCTGGAGCAGAAATCCATCAAATCATCATCCTTGTTGGTCTGTCCTTTAATCCCAACCTGTAAGCACTCAGCTGGCTGATAAGCCATCCCAAGGTTGAGCTCAGTTTCCACTGATCTTGCCCTCCTTTCTCTCTTGACTTGTGCTTCCCAAAAGCCTTTATTCATCATTTGCAGCACTTCAGTTGTGTGTGTGCTGTCTTGCCACATGTCTGTGACCCCAGTGAGATCACAGCCCTGCAACTGCATACAGATTTGTAATTCCCCCTGCTCCCACACTAGTGTGCAAGCACTTCAAAGAGGCAGCTGCCCAAACTGACTTCCGAGAAGCGGTATGAGAGCTTCAGTACCTGTGGTGTTGCTGTACTGAAGTCCTGTAGGTACTTCAGAGTTTGTGTGCATAAACTTGGGGTGACCCCACTTTAGTCCTGTTTTGGAGAATCCCAGCTTCATGGGCTTCAGTTCAATGCATCTTCGCCCTTTTGTTCTTTCTGGTTTCTTCCCTGTTCCTTTCTCTTCTTCCTTAGCTATAAAGATGTGAATAACCACCAAAGATATCTGTGAGGTAGTAGGGTGGGGAAAAATATCATGTCTTGTGATAGGCCCCTCCCTAAAGGTTTCTTCCATGCTGAAATACTTGCATTTAGACTTGATGTCACATTTTTTTCTGAAAACATTTTCCTGTTTTAATAGCAACCATATCTACTCATCCTCAGTGTAAGTATCCAAAGGCTCATTAAGTCCCAAATAAAGTAAATTTTCACATGGTGGTATTTAAAGAGTGATGTACCAGCTGGTACAAGTTATTTGTATTGCATCCTTATTGAACAGGTTAGTAGAATGTCTTTACAGAGACTGAAGATATCTCAATTTCTTTCAGAGGTTTGAATGCTTGACCAACAGACATGCTGGAATTGGAACAGGAATTGGAAAAAGGAATAAAAAAATTTCCGTTTGACTTGATTTTTAAGGCTGTGTGTGCTGCAGCACTGCTTGAACTTACCTTCTTGTTTGTGTGCCATAAAGGTGCTACAGAACTAAGACAAAAAGAATACATTTCTGGAAAGGGACCAGGAACTTCTTAGGACATAGTTCTGGCAGGAAAGATAAGCTTGGAAAAAGTGACCGTGATTACTTGCTCTCATTTTTTTTTTTGATTAAACATTTTTTGCATGTTCTCACATATGACATTAGTGTGTCATCAAATTTCTCTGAACTGCAAATATTTGATGATGTTTTGAGTGTTAGTGGTGTTAAAAGGCAGGTGGTAATATTATATTCTGAGTGATTTTGTGAAGTACTGAGACTTGTGTTTATGTAATATTTAACTTCTGTTTTAAAGTCTGTTATGACTTCTGTTGTTCTATAATTACAGCATGCAATGAGCTTATATTTTGAAGAATTGTGAAATAGTGCAAACTTGTTATCCTGTTAGAAGCAAACTTTCAAATGAGTTAATATTTTCACCATTCCTCTTATTTGCAGGAGACAGCTGTGACCACTGGATGCATTATAGTGATGCCACTAAAACCAGAAGTGGATGGGCTGAAGAATTATTAAATGAATTCAAAAGCAATGTTGAATTGCTTAAGCAGGCTGTGAAGGATCAGGTTGTAGATTCTCCTCCCAAATCACCACCCGATGTATCTCCCCAGAACCTACAAACAGGTACTTTGTTTGCATCACTAATGCTCTAATTCCATGAAATGTTAAAACTATTAAAAAAAAAAAAAAAGTGTTCTTTTCAATGATTCCATCACTATTCTTTCCTACAGGCAAAGAACAGATACCGAAAGGAGCATCTAGGGCTTCCTCTGTATCTTCCCAACATCCAAAGGGCAAACTGATGTCTAGTCCTATTGTGGTTAGACTTGCAGATTTCAATATATATCAGGTACATTTCTTAAAGTTAGTAAAACTGGGGCTACTTCACCCTTCACTGTTATCTGTGTTTTTTAAGGGACAATTATGAAGCCCATTGAAATTAATGAGACTATGCATTCATTATTGGATTAGACCTTTATGGACCTGTTTCTGCTTTGTTAAAATTGGTGGATATTTTCTCATTGACTTTATACTGTGGCACTATCACAGTTATGTGTTGGATCCTAGTTCTACTATTCCCCAAATTATGAATTTGAAATTTAAAAATGGATCTTTTCATTGTACTATGTTAGGTACCCGATATTTTAATATGCAGTTTTGTATACCAGGCTTTATTGTTATATTTTTCAAAGTAAATTAAAAAATGTTGAGGGTTTTTAAATTTTTAAAATTTTTCTTCAGTCCCTCCCTCCTCTGTGATATCTTGAGTAGACACTTTAACCATTTCCATCCCCCTCCCCTTTGTTAGAGGGGGTAGTTTGAGTTGCTGGTTGTGGTCCAGATTCACTCTTTTGAGGCGAGTGGAGTAGAGAAGGACTATATTTGTTAGGCAGAATGGTAGGGATATGGGAGGATCTACTCTAAGTCTCAGGTCCTAACAAAAATGCTTAGTGTGTGCCCTTTGTCATTGTGATTTCTACTTGCTCTTGTTCCAGTTTTCAACACATTTTTTCCATATCACTTCTGGTATTGTGAAGGGTTGCAGCTTGCTACTAGGAGCCTTCATCTGAGTTTGAAGTGGTTTTATAATATTGTTTTGTACTGTTGGTGTTTCCATTTGCCTTCTGCTCTTCAGATGCTTATCTCCTCCTCTATAGAAACACATTTTCAATTTTTTTAATCGTCATTATTTCTATGCAATTTCCGGCATCATCATATATTCCATATTAATACACTGGGTAATTTCAAACTAGCAGTTTGACCTACTAACTGTTGAATGAAAGAGCTTTGTTTTGACAACATTCTTTTTAAACTGGGATGCAGTCAAAGAAATTTAATACATATAAAATCGTGATTTTTTTCCATGTTCCATAATTTACATTGTAAGGAGACAGGAATGGAGGATTACTGTTCCATGGTGTTTTGATTCTCCTGTGAAGTAGCCCTTCAGGCATATCGAAGCACACATATCTCTGCCAGGTGCATGCTGAACACCTTGCCTACCATGTATTTGAGAGTTGGCCTGTGTACTGGAATCTGTCCTTACAACAGTACAAGGACTTCCTAATATGTGTGTAATAAACTTCTCTAGCTTATCTATCCCTTATCTAGTTATGGGATCCTTTGGGACAGACTGTATGCAAACACACTAAATCCGAGCGTAACTGCTTAAACAGGAGCTGTAGTGTTTGCAGTAAAGATTATCAGATCATTCTAGGCTTCTACTGAACACCTTTGAAAGTGACCTGCTACCTCCTGCCTCCTATGAAGGAAGGGGATCTGATACCTTTAAAACTATATAGTTTTCTTGTGAAAGTGTTCTGTATGGATTGCTTCTGCTACAAGGCAACTAGGTGTATCGCATTGTGTGTTGTAGTTGAGGATCTACAGCTGAGAGCAGTGGAATATGACCCTGTTAGGGACAGTACCTTGCAACTACAATTGCCTAATGATTCATAAAAATGTAATATATTAATGAAATTAATCTTTTATCTTTTACAGGTTTCGACAGCAGACCAGTGTCGTTCTTCCCCTAAAGCTCTGATCTCTTGCAATAAAAAGTCACTTTATCTTCCACCAGAAATGCCAGCTATTCATATTGAATTTACTGAATATTACTATCCAGATGGAAAGGACTTTCCTAGTAAGACTTCTCTTTTTTTTGTACTGAAGCATAAATTTTGTGTGTTGCTTTCACCTTTTTGAAGCTTAAAGCTTGGAAATAAGTAGTAGCTTTCTAAAATGGAAAAAAACCCACAACACTGTTCCATTTCCTCAGTGCTTGCTCCTGGCAGACTCCTAGTAATACTCTTTTTTATAAACATGGTTTGTAAGTCTGGAAACACAGCATTTTTACTGGCACATTAATTATTCATTCTCCAACATCCACATACTGTTTCTGCAGTTTCACTGTCTGCCTACATAAAATAACTCAAACTATTGCAGTAGTATCTAAGATGCAACAAAGATCTGCTGGAGTTATTTGTAGGAATGTGTTCTGGGGCTGGCCCTGTTTTATATACAGAAATGTCAGTGGATTTCCTGGGAATGGGACTTGAGGACAACGAATCTCTGTGGTTTTGCCCTTCCTCTGTAATGAGGACATTCTCTCCCTCTCCTCAGACTTGATTCTATTCTAATATTAGTTTTTACATTCAAAAATTCAGTCCCTTGCTTAAAGTGAGAGAAAGAAGCATCACTTCAGGTATCCCCTAACAATTTATTCTTCTGTGAGACTAAAGGAGTGGGTTTGTGTTCTTTCTCTGATGAAAAATACTGGTGAAAATGTAAGTCCGCACCCATTTAAAAAGCAAACAAAACCTGACCTATAAACATTTTACTTATTCTTATAGTTTTGTTTTCTCTTTTCTTTTAGTTCCATGTCCGAATTTGTATGGCCAGCTGAATGCTTTACAGTTCACCCTGGATGAGAGAAGTATTCTTTGGCTGAATCAGTTTGTGTTGGATTTGAAACAGAGTCTTATTCAGTTCATGGCCATGTACAAGCTAAATGACAATTCAAAATCAGATGAACATGTTGATGTTAGAGTGGATGGACTAATGTTGAAGGTATGCTGTCATTGAGGAAGGTTTTGTGGTTTCTTGGAAAAATGTTTTTTCTCTTATTCTAAAAAGCTACTAGCAAGCAACTTAAGGAATAAATACACCAATGAATGAACAAACAGCCCATGCAATAAGCCACGCTGCTCTCAAAAACTATGCAGAATATGATGGTTTGAAGACAGACATCTGTCTTCTGTACTACTTCATCTATGTCCTAGGGGTATTTTGGTTTTGTATTTGAAGACCTGAATGGGAGTACTAACAAAATATTTCCCTGTGTTTGGTGAACCTGACATAGCAGAAGAAAAAAATATTGAGCACTGAAGTAAAAGTAACTGGTGAAAAAAGTCATATTTTTACTCCATATTAATGCAAGGGCCCTCTCTTGTTCCTCTGCTTGTAGTATATCTCTTTCATCTTGTTAGTGAACAAGAGTAAAGAGTAAAAGAACAAGAGCCTGGAGCAAAGAAAGCAATTCATCTGAAGGTTTATTTCCTTCTCCAAAACCCATTCTCACTGTTTTCTGTTTCATGCTGGCTGTTGGCTGTAGTTCAGGTACACAAGTTCTCTATATTCCAGAGGAGTGATGCTTGTTAATGCAACTGAACATCAAATTTTTGCTTCCCTTGTATTTTCCTTCTTTGTAGAAAAAGAATCATTGAGCAGATAAACTTCCCACCCTCCCTCATCCCCTGTTTGCATTGGGCATTTCACTGCATGGTTTCCAAGGTTCAGAGGTGAACAAAACGAGTTTTTTCAATGGTGTTCACAGGAGAGGTTTCAAAGGTTCTAAAAAGTCAGTTTATGGAGAGATCTTTATCTTCCTAAGGCTCTTGGTACATACTTAATGGAACTTTAAAAGGACATGGTTTGTACTGAATAAAAGTAGTTATTAAGAGTTAACAGCTGGACAACTGCAAATATAGATTGATCTGATATTGAATTATTAGTTATGAATAACCTACTAAACTAAGAGAAGTTAAAGTATTCTTAAATACCTCACCCCTTGACTAAAATTATTTATATCATCCTTGTATTAAGAGCATTATTTTTAATCTAGCAAATGATTACTATTTTAATGGTGTGCTCGATGTTTATATATCATATAGTAATTATTTCATTTTTTTATTTTGTTCTGAGTCCTTGTATGGACTTGAAGAAGCTTCATTACTCCCATCTTTAAGTGTCATTAAGATGACTTTTTTTTTACTCCTACTTTCTAGATTCAGCATGGAGATGTGACAGAAGGTAGTATCACTGATAGTACCAAAACTAGTGTGGCCAAGGTCCATGTTAACAACATCAGATACAGGATTTGGCATAAAATGTGTTACCGTTAAAACTGGCACTAAAAATACTCAAGTTAAATAAAATACAGTTTACCGAACTCTTTTGATGGTTTTTAGGAATTGGAGCATATTGTTATTTTTATGATGAAAAAATGTATTATTATTATCAGATAATTGTCAGAAATACCTATTCTGTATTCTGCAATATTAGGAACATTAGCTGCATTAGCACATTTAAGTGTTTGCTTTTACCTTAATATAGAAATAAAATATTGTAGTACTCAGTGTAGTGAAAAACCTTATTTGACAAATCAAATTGAACTCCAGATTATAATTCTCTGTTTTTCAAAGTTATAAATTTTTGAAACACTTGAAGAAACTTTTTACCAAGCTGTTTCTCAGTTGAAGAAATGAGACACTTCAGCCTAATGTAGCTGAACTAAATTTAAGACCTTCAGATAAGAAAAGCCTGAGACCCTTACATTCTGTACAAACATTGAGGTTTAGATGCCACAGCATCCTTCTTGAAAATTAGAGGAAACATAAATCATAGACTGTGAGCCTGACTTATCCCTGCTCTCATAAAATTATATTACTTTGTTTTAGCTGTCGTGGCTATTATTTTGTTTCTTTAATTGTATACCTTCTTAAGCTACATATTTCTAACTAGACAAATATATTTCTCCCTTGCAGATCATCATCCCATTTGAAAACAAATCTGAAATTCATAAAGATCAACCTCGTGCACTTTCCATTCAAAGTTCAGAGATGATTGCTACGAACACCAGATGCTCACCAAACTGCAGACACTCTGATCTAGAAGCTTTGTTTCAGAACTTCAAAGACTCTGAATTTTTTAGTAGAACTTTCACCAGTTTTCCTAAGTCCCAGAAAAATTTTAATCTTTTGCATCCAATCTTCCAGAGACATGCTCATGAACAAGACACTAAAATGCATGATGTTTATAAAGGTTATATCATCCCAAAATTGAATAAATATGCATTAAAGACATCTGCAGCTACTGATGTTTGGGCTTTGCATTTTTCCCAGTTTTGGATAGATTATGAAGGAACGAAAAGTGGGAAAGGCCGACCAATAAGCTTTGTGGACTCATTCCCGCTTTCACTTTGGATTTGCCAGCCTGTAAGATTTGCAAAGTCACAAAAAGAGCTTTTATCGCATAATCAGACAGCTTTGAACATTCCAAGAAGTGAATCTAGTGATCTTGCTAATAGATTGCAACGTAAAAAACTTCTAAAGGAATATTACAGCACTGAGACAGAGCCCTTGACCAATGGCATTCAAATGTCTGAGACTTCAGGAGTGCTTTCTGAAAGCTCTTCCTCTGATGCAGATGTACATGTTCTTGTCCATGTTCAGAAACATGTAAGCGTGCAGATCAATCACTACCAGTATCTTTTTTTGCTGTTTCTCCATGAATCTCTTGTATTGCTCCTGGAAAACTTAAGGAATGACGTAGAAGCAGTGACAGGAAAACCTGCAAAGCAAACAGATGTCTGCATTGGGATCCTACTGAAAAGTGCAGAAATAGCCTTACTACTCCATCCAGTGACTCAGGGAAACCCTTGTAAGTCTCCTGTTGTGGAAGAAGGAAGTCCCGTGGCATCAGAACTCTCCCCTGTGGGAAATGGGGAAGCTCTTACTTCAGAGAGTAAATTAGTTGGTAGTAAGATAGTGGAAGCTGGTATTACTAATTTTAATTATGTAAATGACTGCAAGCCTCTGAATGCTGAAGTTAATAAAGGAATTTTAATAGATCCTCTTTTGTTTAAATCAGACAGTAATACAGATTTTCAGAAAGGAATGTCATTTTCAGATGATGCATCAGATAAAGGTTTGGGAGATACAAGTGAAGGAGGAAGCAGTGGACTCTTTAGTAGAAGTGATTCAGAGGAGGTCTGTGGACCTCTCAGTGAGAAAAGTAGCTTGAATCCTAGGGATTCAGTGTCCATTCTGAATAAGAGAGAAGATTCTACTGAATTTTTCATTGATAAAGAGGATGACAGAAATATATTCTCAAATAAGTTAAATGAACAGGAAGGCACAACTGAAGGCTGTCCTAACCAAGTCAATGACTTGGAAACAGAAACTGCCTTAGAATCTGAAGAGCTTGAAATCAACAAAGACCAAGTGACTTCAGTTAAAATGTTTGCATCCCAGTCTTCATCAAGGTATAGAAGATTTAATACTAAATCAGTTTTCCTACTCTTTGAAAATATTTAGCAATCTTGTTGGCCACATACTTCTAGTATTTTTAGCAGTCTGGAAGTGAACATCTAGTAGATGAAAATTTTTAAAGTATGTAGAAAGATATGCAGTATCCAGGATTCAGTGAAAACTAAAAGGAAGTGTTAGTTAATTGATTTAAACTATTTGCTTTCAGTTCAAATGTTATAAAATATGTATTGAGAAAAGTGTTGACACAAATACCCAGAGGAATGCATGTCGTTTCTACATTTATTTCTTTTACTTGTCAAAGGATTAATCATTTGAATAATCAGAGGGGTTTTTTTATATCTTGCCTAGTTTAGAGCAAGTTTTTTAAGTAACTTCTATGTCTTTCCTTTAATTTGAAATAATAATTTCCTAATATCTTTAATTTTAAAGTGCTAAGCCTAAGGAACGCTGCTCATCCAACCTCCCTGCATTCTCTGTTTCTTACAAAAATATGAAGAGAAGTCCATCACAAGTCTCTCTGGATACCATCTCTATTGATAGTATGATGCTAGAGGATCATTTGATAGAGAGTGATGGAAGTGACAGTCAAAGCTTTCTGGAGAAAGGTAAGTAGGTTTAACAAAATATTTTTAAGCAATACACGAAAATGTTGTTTATAACTAAAATAATACTCAAAAGGATTCTAGTCCAGCAAAACCTGGATACTTTACGAGACTATTTCTCTTGCCTTCACCAGTCAGTAATACTCAGTATATTCACCAAACATCATTTCAAGGGAAAATAAGGTGTGCTACTTAAGCAGTGGTACTTAACACTACTTACTTTTTTCCTCTCTTGAGGAAAGTAAGAGCATTGAAGTGCTGTGTTGCAACTTTGAATCAAGCAGAACTTGTTCCCTGCTTTACTTAAAACCTGTTGCTTTGGCTGCAAGTATTTACAGGTTGTACCCTGAGTCAGTATTATGCTTGAAGTGGTAAAGAAACTTTCAGTTTAAAAGTAGATGAAAAAGAAATGGATTTTCACTAATACTCACCATGCTAGTTACCAGGCAGATAGATTTGGTAGTCTCCTTGCAGTTTGTTCCTTAAGGAGCAGTTCCTAGCTGTTGACTGTCTAACAGCATCTGTTTGTCCAATTTTTGCTCGTCTGTGCATATACTGATTAAATAATTTTCTAATGTCAGGAAATAGAGTAAGAAGACCTTATTGGTACCTGTTTTCTGATAAATTCTACTTTGAATAAATAATGACTACTTTTTTTCTGTAGGATTTCTCTTCAGTCTAGAGCAATAATGAGAAGACTGCTTCACTTGCAAACCTGTTATATATTTGAATTGTAGGAGTATTCCTGTATGTGCTTATGTGGGAGTATGCCATAAAATATATTTTTCATTTTAAATAACTTTATATGTCTTTTTGGCTTGTTAAACAGTATTTAACTGCAGGTTAAGTCTCTATGCTTTCTAGTTGTCAAGGAAACAATACCATGATTACTCTAATGAAAATATATGTAGCTTATTTCTCTAAACATAAAACCACAAACATTTGCTCTAAAGGCACTGTGCTGTATTTTAGATACACAACTTGGAATCTGTAACCTTTTTTTTTCTACTTGATCAGGTTTATATTTGATTTGGAAGATTCAGAATTTTTTAACAATGCATGTAGACTGCTGTTTTGGTTTTGTCACTATATTCTGCTTTACTTGCATAGCATCTAGAACTTTGAACTCTGTAAGAGGAATGGATTTGGCAGTTCAATCACAAATATTTGTTTAATAAGCCATTCAACTCATCTTAAAAAATGAATTAATGTATGCATACAGTAACAAACACTGACTTTATTCTTAATGTAGGAGTGCAAATGCTAACTTTGCATTTTTTCTGATGTATATATGGAAGGTATTACAGCCACAAACTATCAAAGTCCATCAGAAAATGCCCATGAAGGAGGCACAGTGATTGAAAATTGTGATGGGTCATCTCCAGATGCCATGAGCGCTGCTTCAGAGAATGCCCATGAGACCAGTGAAGAAATGGTAATATTGTATTCCATGAGAATACATGCTTCAGTAAATTAAACCTTAAAATAGAACTAAAATGATTGTTTTTAGAGGTGATTTTTCAACTAATTTTGGCAGCTTTTGTTAGTGCATTATATAAGCTTACAGATCTAGTGCACTTGTGTTAAGTACAAATGATTACAATCCAAGTTCCACTGAGCATTCTCTTTGTTATCTTCTCTATAGCCACTGTTGAGAAATGACAGCAGCCACTTAAAAATGTCAGAAAATATTTATGCTTTAGTATATAACAATATTTTT
The DNA here is from genome assembly GCF_001715985.3 of Manacus vitellinus. Classification (NCBI taxonomy): domain Eukaryota; kingdom Metazoa; phylum Chordata; class Aves; order Passeriformes; family Pipridae; genus Manacus; species Manacus vitellinus. The sequence continues at coordinate 20,244,560 of NW_021940682.1, forward strand.
TTAATACTATCACATTCTTTTATACTCTGTTGAATCTGATATTTAAAATGAGCTTTTCATTATCATTATCACATATAGCTAAGAGAAAGCACCATAACTCTGACATCTCTAATATGAAGATATTTCCTAAGCACTGGTAGCATTTTGTAGAATTTTCAAATACACTGTATTAAGTGTGCTGCAGGGTCAGATCAGAGATGCCTCTTGTCCAGGATTATGTCAGGACAATGCTCAGTGTTTAGAGAAGGTTATAAGACTAGCACATGTAGAAAGAGATTCCTTGCCTGAGACACCATGCAGGGTCCAGTTTTTTCATCTGCCTGTGTACTTACTCCATGCTGATCCTGGTCCTAATCAATGCTTCTCAAATTGTGTTCTATCAGTCAAGGTCATGAACTGGAAACCTAGGACAATATGGGCCCAAAGGAAGACAGTGAATTTACTGAAATATCTTGTGTGCTTGCTGATGTATTTTTCCTTTTCAGTAATGTTAGTCATGTAATCCTGCCTTTGCTTTAAAATATTTGTGGATCGCCTTCATTTTTTAAAAAATAAAAAAAAACAGCTCACTTGAATTATTGATTCCTTTTAAGTAAATTCTCAATCACCTATGCATATAGGTAATATGGAAAAAACATAATTAATTCGGATTTTTATGCAAATACATTTTAGCATATTTATCTACTTGTAGACTGTAACTAAAAGTCATTAGAAAAATGAGCCGAAAACAGCACAGCAGTAATGATGATGGACACACACCTTCTGATACCAAAGCTGATTTAAAACTGGCTTCTACTTCTTTTAAAAAAAATACTGCAACCCAATAAATAGAGAAAAAGGGCTGACTACTATGCAGATAGCTAAAGTTTAGTACCCTCTCCTGGCTCTTTAACCTGGTCTGATTCAGCACCACAAATGCTTGGTTGTGCTTATGATATGGGTAAAGTTGAATGCAGCCTTAGGAAATTTCAGGTGTCACATAGATCATGTGCTTCTCTGTCAGAGTGGAAAAAGTCTGTCTCACTTTCATGGCTTTTCTAGCCAATTCTGAATTGGTGTCAGTGGGTTATAAATACAAGTGTCTGTCTTTGGACAGTTGAGCATTATGAAGCCAAAAAGAAAAGCAGAAATGAGAAAACTTTGTGCTTTTCTGTGAGTTAGGGTTTTGGATACAAAGGGGTTTGTGATGGAAAAGGTTTAAACAGATCCTAGAAACAATAATCACTATAAATTCATCTTATAATCTTATATTGTTTTATCTTGTTTTTATTGACAGATGTCTGTTGTGGTTTTTCAAGTATTTGGTGTTAATGGTGAAATCGACATCAGGGGTGAGGACACAGAAATTTGCCTGCAGGTCAACCGAGTGATACCACATCAGTTGGGAAACATTAGTGTTCGACACTATCTGTGCAACAGAACTGTTGGTAAGAACTACCAATTCAGTGTTGGGAAACTGAAGCTGGAAATATTTGTTCTAAGTAAATAAAGATGCAAACACAGTTTTATATTAGTTCAATAGCATCCGTTTTTATGCTGGTTTAGAACTCTGATTTCTTTCCTGCTTACGATACATTAAAAGGGAAGATAACAAATAAATGGGACCATTTATGCTTGTGTGGGTAAAAAAATGCATTATATTGAATTCTGGTCATTAGTTTGCTTTTTAAAAAATGAAGTTAGTTGCATTATGTGCTGGTTTTGGCTGGGGTGGACTTAATTGTCTTCGTAGTTGCTGGTATGGGACTATGTTTTGGATTTTGCTTTCCCTATTCAACTGTCTTTATCTCAACCCATGAGTTTTCTAGCTTTTACCCTTCCAGTTCTCTCTGCAGTCCTGCAGTGGGGGAGTGAGTGAGCGGCTGTGTGGTGCTTGGCTGCTGGCTGGGGTGAAACCACAACGCGTTACACTGGTTATTGTTTTGTGAAGATGGAACTCCCTTATGTCCCTAATAACACTTTGCTTAATGTACCTTTGTTTGAAGGGCTGTTCTTTTTTTTCAAGATCTGTTTTTCTAGATTAAATTACACCCACAGTTTAAACAGACTTATAATATTTGGTTTAAGAAAACTTTAAAAATTATTCTCTATTAAGAAAGATTAGCTGTGAGGACAGACCACCTTTTTTGGGGGGGTGGGGGTGTTTGTTTTTTAAAGCTTGATAGAAACAGAGTGTAGTTTCATGCCAGACATCTGCACAACTAGATCAACCAGTGTATTGTCAGAGCTTTTCTTGGGCATGAGTGCCACACATACATTCACCAAGTTCTCATACAGTGAGGTTCTTTCCTTGGCATGAAGTATTGGTATGCCACTTCATGTCACATTTCTTTGCTCCCCTCTGCCAGCCTTCCACATGGATTGCTGGATGCCAGCTCTGCTGTGCCATAGGGTTTTTGGGCAGATCCCTGATGCACCTGCTTCCTGTTTCTGGTTCATCTCCTTTCCTGGGAAATAGCTATAACAGCTGTTGGCTGCTATGTTTTATTTCAACCTTCTAGCAGCATGAGTTTTGTTCAGGAGGTTGTGCTTCAGCTTCAGAGGTGCCACAGCCTCTGATGCCCAGGCTAAAGAACCCCTTTACTGGTCAGCTGAGCCATTGCCAGCAGCTGCTGCCTGGAGCAGCTGTTCTACCATATTGTATTCAAGTATCAAGGCAAGTAGGAGGTCTAGCAGGGAAGACTCATGGCTGACCTTCAGTTCTTACAGCAGGCAAATTGATTTCTGGGTATCTGCCATATCCTTTGTAAAAGCCAGAGGGAGTAAACAGTATGAACATATCACCTTCCTGCTCTCACATGTGTTCTACAACTAGAACCTGCTTCCTCTGGTTTAGCTGATTATGAGAGATTTATGTACTGGTTGATTATTTTGTGGACAAAAGGTTAAAACATGATTGGGATCTTCAAAGACTTCCTTCCTCTTTCTGGTGGGTACCTGAATGGGTGGGCCAATACCACTTTTTTTGTACATTGCTAGTCACTCTGATTCTATAATGTACATCTCTCCACTGCAGGGCTATGCTTTCTGTACTGAGTCAGGAAATCTTCTGCAGCCACTGCTGCTTCCCATCTCCTACATTTATTCTATTAGAAGAACAAAGGGGGAAAAGCTTGAGAATCGGATCAAAAAATACCATTTAAATGAGTTAACAGTAACAAAATACCACTAAAAGAACAAGTGAGCAAACGTGTACAATAATATCCCACTAGAGGCAACTCTTTCTCCATGACCTTTAATAAAACTTTAGGTGCTACATTAACAGCTGTAACCAGTAAACTGAAGAACTATGCAAAGCAGCGAATACTCAAGTTATAATTACAGTCTATGAAGGTGTTCTGGGTGAAAATAACCATTTAAAACGTATTATACTGTTAATGCAGTAGATGTAGAAAGGGAAAAATGTACCTAAAATCTAGAGTAAGTTGAGGGCAATGTGGCAACTGTGCAATTCCCTGCAGGCCTGGATGCAGGACTATGCCTTTATCAGATCTTGTCTGGCAGCAGTAACAAAAGAAGGGGGATGGAATATGGCAGAGGTTCTGTGGGAAGGACAGTGATTTTACTGAGAACTTATCATGCTTGACATGCTTGTGAGAAGGAAACAGCAGTTCATAACAGCTTCCAAATTGTTTAATGCAATTTTTACTCCATCTTCCCTTGATTCTGCCTCTTTCAAATATCTGCAAGATAACTAAAATTGACTTAATGGCTGAGACTGAATAGTTGGTTTTCCATTGTCAAGGCACCAAGGAAACACAAATTTTTTTGTGGGTGGTGATACTTCTGCATTGTCCTTTCTGTTGTCACAGTGAGGTACTAGTCCTTGTATGTATTCTTAGTTTATTTTTTGTACTTTGAAGTGATATGCTTGGAAATTTGCTCTGAAGTTGTGTATTTGTAATGCTGCCTATTGTGGATAATACTTTTAAGGTACTTTTTGGACAATCAGTTGGACAATAGAGACAAATAATTACATCATAATTGTTTTTTTGTATGGTGCTAAATTTTAATGCAAATTTGTTTTCCTTTTGCAACAGGTTCTGACTGTAAATCTGTGACTGGATCTCTTAATTCATCACCTGAGATTAGTCTGAGATGGGAAAATGGTCCTAGTGCTGTTGTACATTCACTGCTAGCTGTGAAAAATGGTTTTCTTCAGTGTCATGTGGAGAACTTCAGTGCTGAATTTCTAACATCTTCCCTCACAAACATTCAGCATTTTCTAGAAGATGAAACTGTTGCAGAAGTGATGCCTATGAAGATAAAAGTTTCTAATGCAAGGATTAATTTAAAAGTATGTTAACAATGAGATATTTGGCTGCTTTAAAAGAAATTGTGTTCTTGTTTCTTTGATGATAAACTACTAATCTGGATACAGTTAACTTCAAAGAAATTGCTATCGTACTCTGGAAGGTCTTTAGATAACACTAAAACAATTTAAAAATCCATAGATTTGGTTAGCTCTGTGGTATGCCTAGAGGGGAATTATCTGCATGACCAAGCTACTTGTATGAATTAACATTTTATACCTTTTCCTCCTCTCCTAAGTCTCTCTTGTAGAGTGACAGTGTCTGGTAATTTTAAATGCAAGGTATACCAAGCTTCTAGAGGCACAATGTGGGTTTTCCTGGTTGGGCTTTTTTGCTTAGCAAAGTAATGGTTTTCTAATTACAAACCACGGATTTTAACGGTTATTTCTCTCTCCTCCTTGGAGGATAATTGAAATTATCCTTAGCACTTGCCAAGCAATGAAAGTTCAGTACAAAAGAAGGGAAAAGGTTATAGAATTCCAGTTCAAATCACTTATACACTGTTTCTTACAACCCAGATTTCATGTTCTGCTCTACCTAGAAACAGATACTAAATAATGCAAGCTTTTCTCACCACCGTAGTTTAAAATAGTAACATTAAGAGGACACTCCTGCTAAACTCTCCTTGGGGATTTTCTTTCAGCCATGTAAAGGAGATAATGAGTCCTGTACTGCACAACCATTGAATATAAAGATAAGGACACTTTTTTGGGGGGTGTGGAGCAGTAGTAACACAAAGAAACTTAACAATAATTGTACCATTGCTTTGGAAAGCATTAATCACCCATATAAACTCTGAAAAGAGTGAGGACTGGAAGAGCAGCTTCAGTTCTACATCTGAGGCTAAGGCCTTGATTCTACTAAGATCATTCTTGAGAAAGCAGCTGCTTGAGGTGGGGAATGTACATTAATAAACTGGCAAGAGTCTCCTTGGCAGCAAAAGCACTGAAGTGCTCGCTCAGCAGTGCACACAAGTCATGGTGAAGTTAGTCATGATGGTTGACAAACTGCAAATTTGACATACAAATGATTCATTTCTATAGAGTTGTTGGGTAATAAGGAGCAAGAGGATATGGTTTAAATGTTTGCTGCATTGCCTATTTGATGTAGTGTGTTCTTCTATTGTTTCTGCATGATACGATGCAGTGTGTTTTATGGCAGGGGAAGAATTTAAGAAAGATTATTTTCTTGTTTGCATTTTTTACTGCAATCTTGATGCTGTTTCAAGAAACTTTGGAAGTTATATCTCAATATCTTTGTTGGTATGTGTTTAATGCTGATATGTATAGTTTGTGATTATACTGGCTGCATTACTCTGCTTGACAGGGGTAATGAACTATAAAGACTTCCTGGGGAGTCCCCAAAGAACTAATTTGTGAAGTTCCTCTTCTGTTGAGTACAGTAATCTAACTAAAATGCAGCTGGTGGCATCCCAAGCTAAATTCTAAAAAGACAAAATCTGCTCAAGAATGATAGCTGTACCCATTCAATCCTTAAAACAGTTCAAGGGAAAATCAGATACTATGTAGTGCAGGCTTCTTATCTCTGACTTGGAAGGTTCCTGAGCTAAAGAATGTCTTGAGTTGGGATATAATCTTATTGAGATGCCTGTGAAAACACTTTGAAGTATTTTAGTCAGACTATATATTGAGTTCAGCAGACTTATTCCACAGATAAATTTGAGCCTTTAATACTATCCCTGGGGGAAAAAATGGAGGCAAAGTTTAGTGAAGATCCTGTTAGAAAATTCTACTTTGAAATGTTCCCTTTCAAGTTTCATTAAATCCACTTATGTTTAAACGAACATCCTAATTAGCTATTTTGATTTCCTGGTAAACTCATTTTCAAATACGTGTATTTTTTAGGATGATAGTCCACGTGAAAATCTCAAGGCATCTGAGGTGGTACCCATAAAACTGCATATTGACATACTCTGGATAGAAAGAAATGATGATGGCACTTTTGTCATTAGAGGTTTGTATAATCCTGCACCTTGATATCTCAGTTTTATAATCTTACTGTTATTTCCTTTGTGCGTACATGTGGCTAATAATGAAAAGATAACTGATGATAATTTGTGGAAGCTGTTGTTGCCATATGCCTTAATTCTAAGTGTTGTCACATAGAGGAAAATTACCTTTTTGAATAGTATACTGGCTGTGATAACCCACGGCTGAATCGGCCTGAAAGAAATAAAAATATGCATACAACATCATCAGGAAATGTTTCATCAGTGCATATCACTTCATCATGGTAATTTTAAGGTTCCTTTGAGTACAAACCAAACAAAAAAAATGCTTTTCTTTACAGATTACCAGGATGGTTACCATCTTTGTGGTCTTGTGTAATATTTATTTTGTAAATAAAAGACTATTTAAGAAGTGCAAGTAGCAATTTCCAATTCTGTGTATCGCAGTGCAGTCCTGGCAGCAGGTTGCACTGAGATTTGCATTTAGAATAGTGATTTAACATTCTACTTTTCATGAAGCATGTATGTGCTTACAGGATTGGGGTTTTTTTACATGCATGGGCAAATACTAAATACTCACAACAAGGCAATACATATAGAGCTGGAACTTTACTGTTGTCTTTCACAGATATGTCAAAGAATCATAATCTAGGTTGGAAGGAGCCTCTAGAGGTCATCTGGTCCTACTCCTAGCTCAAAGCAGGGGCAGATTAGATCAAGTTGCTCAATGCCCTGTCCAGGCAAGTTTTGAGCATCAAAAAAGGATACCACAACCTACCATAAGTAATCTGTCCCAGTGTTTGCCACTCATGGTTATTTTTTTTGGTGTTGTGTAATTGGAATTTCCTTTGTTGCAGCTTGTGTCTATTGCCTCCTGTCTACCCTCTCAGACAGAGGTGCTTGAGCACTTGCCAAGCACCTCAGGGACATCTGGTCCATCTTCTCTATACCCTTTCACTAGGCAGGCAAAGGTGGCATTAAGATCACTCCACAGTCTTCTCTTCAGATTTCACGAGTGCATGTTGCTGGGCCCCTCATTTGTACATCATGTGCTCCTGGCCACAATTCTCTTGGTGGTCCTCTGCTGTCAGTATCTATACTTTCTCACACTAGGGAATCCAAAACTGGATCCAGTATTCCAGATGTGGTCTCACCGGTGTGAGTATTGGGGAATAATAACTTCCCTCATCTTGCTATCTATACCCTTGCTAGTACAGCCTGCAATGTCCCTGGTTTCTGCTGTCAGAGCTCACTGCTGACTCATGATAAAGCTTGTTGACCAATGCCTACAGGTCATTTTGTGCAATTTTGCTTTCTGTTCAGTTGGTTCCCAACCTATAGCAGAGCAAGAGGTTATTGACTCTCAACTGCAGGACTTCACACTAGCTTCAGCTCAACTTCATGAGGCTCCAGTTAGTCCATCTCTCCAGCCTGTCCAGGTTCCTCTGCAGAACAGCTTTGCCCATCAGTGTGTCAGTCACCTACCCTTCAGTTTGGTGGAGTTCACAAAATGCAGAGTGCACCCACCCTTTCATCCAGGTCCCGAATATGTTAATCCAGCAATATGCAATGTATTGCATGACTTGAGGAAGGCTGAGATTGGATGACTTGAGAGGCTGCAGGGTGATTTTAATGCCCCCTTCATCCACCTGATGGGAAGGTATATCAGGGATGGACCAGACTTCTCAGAGGTGTGCTGTGGCATGATTTGCTTGTATTTTAATTTTTGCACGTTATCTAATGCATTGTGTGAGTTCTTAAAGATGTACAATGTATTTTGGTCATCTTTTTATACTAAACATTGAAAGTTTAGTAATATAGTTAGAAAATAGTTTTAAGGTTTCTTTCAGCTTGTATTTTTTTCCCTTTTTGCTGAAGTGCTTTGATCCCTATACATGTCTTGGACTGCTCAGGCACAGTGACTTCAAAGGCATAGGTTAAATGCCATCTGCACATCAGCAATACATGTCTGTAGTGCTACATTTTTTGAGTCCTCAGTGTCTGGTGAGAGGAGGGGGTAATGAACAGAAAACTCTTGTTTAGAAGGAAATGTTTAAAAAACAAAACAGTCACAGAGTATTTTTTAGACTACTGAGAACCATGACTCTCACTTTTCCTCTTGGTGTACAACAGTATATTTTAACAGATATTATAGTGCACTTCAGTTACAAATGCTAGAAAGCTTCTTTAATGCCAAGTAATTAAAGGTATTATCTAATTTAAAAACTTGATCCAGCAGGTTTATCTCACTGTGTCTTCAAATGTAAATGCAGTCTTCAGAGAGACCTGTAGACAGTATATTAATAGCAATATTAATGGTTCTCAAACTTCTCATTATTCAGAGTGCATATTCTGTGGTGATGCTATTGGTCAGTATAAAAATGTGTTTATTTCCTTCAGGCTGGAAGTTACATATTGCTCCTTCCCTCCTTTTCTCTAAAAGGTTATGAGTTTTAATTTTTTTTTTATTCTTAAATTTGATTTTGAGATGCTAGTATAAAAGTACTTAATATCATAAGTATATTTGTTTGAGGTGCTTTTAATTTTGTACTGATAAGAACCAACCTTTAAAAAATTTTGACAAAACCCCTATGCACTATTTCTGTGATACAGATAATCAAAAAATAAGTGATGTGTCAAAGATGAATTCAAGTAGTGCATTGCAGCAAACAGTGGAACCTGTTGAATGTAAAACAAAGGACCAAGCCACACAGATTACTTGTGAAATTCCCAGACCTTCTAAATCAAGCAGAGATTCAGCTGACTTCCTTAAAAATGAGGTATTTAGAATTGATTTTTACTTCCCTCTGCCCCCTCAAAATTATGTTACAATCCTTAATCATCATAATTGTTAGGTTATCTGGGGGTGGGATATACTTCTGTTTAGAAATCTGTTTGAGATGGAAAATACGGATCACGGATATTATAGTATGGCTCAGCAATTTAATACTGCTTTCTAAATAGGGTAGTAATACGCTGCACACTGATTCTTTTCCTTTACATCAGAGGGAGTTTTATAAGTTTTTTTCTTCTCCCCATCTCCCTCATCCTTGTACAACACAACACATCTCTGTACAAACACAAGGGACCAGGCTGTTTAGTCAGACCCTTACTAATCTATCAATCATACCTGGGTTTTGAATCGATGAGGACAGAACACATCCACACATCATTTGGTTGTTTTTTCTACTGCGTAAGAATCCGTTCCTGGAGCTCAGAACCTGGGGTCGTTTCCACTCCACTCCAGAATAGAAATGGCATAGCTGAAACACTGGCTATCCTGCCTTTTGAGCTAATTGCATCAGCTCTCTCTGTGTTCTGCACTCATTAACTGGGAATCAGTTGCAATTGACTCAGTCCCAGCAAGCTTCCGCCCAGGAATGAATGTGAGCATACAGTATTTTAAAGTTACTGCAATGGAAAAAGTTGTCAGTATGCAGGAATACTAATAGCTTTGTCTTCTCAACCGACCATTTTAGCTTATTGAAGAAAATGAATGTCTCAAACGGGAACTAGCCAAAGCCAAACTGGCTCTTGCTGAGGTCCAAATGGAAAAAGATGCCCTGCTTCATCACATGAAGAAGATGAATGTTGATCATCAGTAGGACAGTGTTCTGGCAGTGCAAGAACATCAGAACTTCAGGTGATGGTGGCATCTAAAATACTGTCTGTAAATCACTTGAAGGTGTGGTTATTTTTTGGTCACAGACAAAGTTTTCTCATTACAAAAAAATGTATGTGAACTAGGTACTATTCTGAATTTTTCATTAAACATTGTAACTTTTTTCAGCTCATTTTAAACTGAATTGACTTGGGAAAAATCAGTTTGTACTGTACTTTATTAATTTACAAACGAAAAAGTCATATCATCTACTTTTAATATTATCAAAGGAAATGTTATTTTTAAAATGTTTTCTGAAAAGTGGATGGCTCAGCTGTGAAAAAAGGTGTACCACATGTACCACACCCTCACTAACAAACTGTACCTCTGTTTGTTAAAGATATGTTGTTTGATTGTTACCAGAAGGTATCCATACAAGATGTTACATTTGCACTATGATGATATGGGCTAGATCCTCTAGAATAGTATAGCTACTGAAAATTAAAATACCAGCCCCTAAACTGGCCCTAAATTCAGTGTAATTTGCCCAGAGAGGATTTTAAGAATAATCCTCTGGTGCTATAGACTTCCCTATACCGTTTCCATATGTGCTCCTAAAATACCACAGTAAATGCTGGAGAATTAAAGTAAGAGGGCATACTACTGGGCTTTCCTTCTGCATGAAGGTCCACTGTGTCTGTATAGCTGATGTAACTTAGACATTCACACTTTATTTTCCTCTCTCTGTGATGAGGATATAGCCCTGGACTAGGATCCAGCCCTTTGTGACAGGTGAGCTTGGAGCCATTTTGCATGCATGTCTGATTTCTGCACAACTCATCAGACATGCCCGAGGATTCGGTTCAGTGTATTTAAATATGTAGTGTCAGTGCTCGTGAGGGGGGAAAATCCTACAGGGATTTATTAATTGTATATTGCTTTTTTTGATAAAAAAGTTGTAGAGAATCACTTAATTACCCAATGAAATTGTGAGATTACATGAAATGTAATTATACAGTTTAAATTATGGGTGATTTGTACAAATTGAACAATAACTTTCAGCTAAAAACTGGTACAGATGGATAAGTAAAAAAGCACAACACTGTAAAATAGAGAATATAAGAGTGTGCTTTTAAACAATTTAGGAAACAACATATAAAACTATAGATGCCTGTAAGAGATCGTCTTTGCTAGAAGTAAAAATGACTGAATAATTTAACTGGTGACCTTGAATCTGACAACTTAAAATCTTTTAATTGCTACCACAATTGTTTCTGCTCCATTGGATGTTGGAGGGAAGTTTTATTTGTAGATATGCAGGCAAATTTCCTAAAGTATTTAGTATCCTGTGGTTTGACTTTGCATATGCAGGCTGTCAAACTAGTTTTAATTAAAATGGTTTTCATTAAAACTTTTTGGAGGACACATAATTTGCACTGCCGAAAATAGTTATTGAAACTGTGTAGATTTTAATGAAGAACTCTGTGGAAGAACTGGTTCAGGCACTATTTTAAAGCCTGCCTTATGAACCCTCATTGAAACTCCCCTTAATGCCCATGGAAATTTTTATTTTATTATTCTGAATAAGAGGAAAAAATATACATACAATGTTTCTAATAGAGAAATTAAATATTTGTATTTCAACAGTTATTTAAGACAATACAGCAATTTCACATAAATGCAATGTCAGATTCAGGGGAGTATTTCTCCACTGGTTTAATTCTGGTTGGTACTATTAAAGTAATTCTTACTTGGTTTATCCTTGCCAAGATCTAGTTAGAATTATTCTGAAGAAAGGAATGTACAGAGCGCTTAGTAGCATGTTGCTAGAATATTACATTGAGAATTGTCTAATTTTTCAAGAGAAATAAATAGCAATATCAAATGCCTGTCTTTATTACTGCATAAGCTAGTACCTGCTTCTTTTGAGAAAAGCCAAACACAAATCAAACTCAAAACAACAGCCCAAACCAGCCCTTCTCAGATGTTGAAATTCAGGGTATCACTTCCTAGCATTTTGTTATAACTGAATACATTTCTACTTCATGGCAGTTTTGCAGTAATGAGCATCATATGTGCACAGTTCAGAAGAGGTAGGTGTGTTTGGTTGTGAGCTTGACAACACTGAGTGTGATAGTACTGTGTCACTCTGAAATGAGTTTTGCTATTGAAAAAAATGCAGAGGGAAAGTCCATTTATTAACTTTTGAAAGTGCATTTAAACATAGCTATGAAAAGACTCAGATTAAAAACAAAAAAAAGGCTTAATTCATCCTCAGGCTCTGCCAGTGTACACAACCTCCTTAAATCCTAGATAGGAAATGTTATGCAATCAGTAGAGCTTCTTGAATGAATCACTGCTTTTATTCTGCAAAGAACTTGGAGAACCTCAGTGTATACTGAAAACTGACTCCAGAAGTCCTGCAGGCAAACTGTCAGCAAGTTTTATTTTTATTTTCTATGGAAATTTAAACTGGTCTACAGTTGAACACTTGTTAGCTTGTTTAGAAATCCTGTTTTTATGCCTAACGAAGCTTTCATGTTAGCTCACCCTGAAGAGGCTGTGCCCTTTCCCAGGCTCGGTCATTGAATCATTCTGGCACACACTGCTCCAGTTCTCACTAACTCTTACCATTGTTGGTAAGCACCGGTTTTAAATCAAAATTATGTGGCCTTACAGTATTACTTATAAAAGGCCTGTTGGAGAGGCAGCTTCATGGAGATCGTGCCTGTTCTCTGATGTCCCTGCTCCCTGGATTAAGCCCACCATGGCTGTTGGTGCAAGGGACCATGGCACTGGCTAGAAGGGAACTGCCTTTTTTTTCCCCCTCCTGCCTAAGTCCTTTATTTCCCAGTCCCATTAGCAATGTCTGTTTGGACACTGTCTTGATTAGGAATTTACTTGGGTGTCTTAAACTGAGATCACAATTGATCTCTAAAGGATAACTGCTAGCTAGAGAATACTTCCTACAATCTGACATGCTAATGGTTACCTTTATTCAAAATAATTTTACAACAAATGTAAGGGGAATGTGATAATAAAGGTAAAGACTTTATCAAGCATCTACAATTCCAAGAGTACAAAATGTATGTAAGGTATTGCAGAAGCAAACTCTCCACAATGACCAGATTTCACGTAAGTAATGATGAGGAAAATGGTTTCTGTATGAAAAAAAAAGTGTTTGTCTAGTTCTTAAAACATTCATCACAAAATGCTTGAAGTAGATTTTCAGCTCACTGTTGCCATCTGCAAATTTTAAAGAGTACTTCAGATTCCAATTCAGCTGTTGATACAATTCAATGTCTTTTTATCTGTTGTAGGGACAGAACATGACCTTGCTAATATGTTAAGTAGCAATGAAATTGTGGGTACTCACTGTGAAATCCACTAATTCATCCCTCCCAGTAGGGAAATGAATTTTTGACAGCCCTGCAATACAACTTTATCTTTTTTTAATTCCAACCCATGCCACTTCACTTTTGCTGACTAGCTTTTGAATAGCAGCCCCATTTCCTCTGCCTCGGTGAAGATACCTGTCAGTGTGAACCTAGTGGCAGGCTCTGTAGTGCTGAAGCACATCTCTCATGGCCTGAGGCTAACACGTGGTTTCCAGTGGTGCAGGCACTGTGTTCAGCTGTACTCTGTTTAGTTCTGTGGCAGTGCCTCTCCTCATCTTGTATTGCTTAGTATGGAACCTGAAAGCAAGAACAGCACAAAGATCATGCTAATCAGTATTAAGGGATGCAAAACTTGTATAGGAATAGTGGTCTTTGCTGAAGGAACAAAGCTCTATTTCTCGATAAAATTAAGAAAAAGTGTTAATCATAAGATTGATAGTAAATAGAAGCTGTGTAGTTACAGTTCTAGGTATTTTTAGCATGCTTATATAAAAACTTAAAAATCAGGAACAATTTTAATTATGAAATATATTTTTTAACACTTTAAAATTAATATTTAAAAAATACTTTTGCAACTGACAGCTTTTAAATATTACAGAATGTCTCGCAACTATGTGTCACACTACTTCCTAGCTGAAACAAGTTGCAGGAATTGAATTTTCAAAAATCAACCTAAACTCTTGATAGCCTGTGTTCTCTCCCAAAATAAGGGGTAAATTTTGCATCCCAAAGAGATGAATCTTTCATATTGCCACTACTTAAATGGGTAAATATTAACTTTTTTAAAAGGTCATTTTGGTTTTGTCTACCATTGCCCAAGCCATCCCTAAACAGTTACATTAAAGTATCTGTATTTTGTTATTTTTTCACTATCTCTTGCCTTCCCTTTAGTTGCCATCACCCATTTTCATATGAGTGGAAGTGGAATATATGTATTTCCTAAAGCTTTCAATCATGTAATGTCAGTATGAAATCTTGCATTGTCCAATTTCTGAGAGCATTGGTTTGGAAGTAAAAATAAGATGCACTTATGCCTTATCTTCTGTGAGAGTAAAGCTGGTAGTGAGTGTGTGGAGCATAATGCTCGAACTGGTTAATGCAGTTCTCCTAGGACAGAGTATGTCCTACCATTAAACCACCATGATTTAATTTAAGATAATTGGTAAGTAATTTAAACATTTGACAGAGACATGAACAAATGAGCACTTCAGAAGTGGTAGTCTGAGCCAGCAAGCACTGAATAAAGAAGCAGCCTCTAAGCAGCTTATCTGTGGAACAAATCCGGATATCTTCATATTGTCTGCAAACCTCAGTACACCATTACCACGGAAGGTGCAACTGTCCTAAATACTTCTAGCAGTGTAATTATATTGTTCCAGTAACTTGAAGTTTTTCAACACTGGAAAAATACTTTTGCAGTGAGAATTACCATACTGCAGTCTGTGATGGTTAATGTTTTACTAGTAAGAAAACCCGTGCTTAACCAGTTCTCAGAATGCGAATTTTTCAGTAGTTTTTCGTTCAAAACCGCGGCTGGTGCCGAGCGCTCCTCCCGCCGCCGCCGCTTGGTGGCAGTGCGGGAGCCACTTGCGGGCTCCCGTCCCCGTGGTTCCCAGCGCCTGGCGCCTTCGCCCATCGACAGCCGCACCGCGCTGGAACATGGCAGGGGAGAATCTCCAGTTCTTATACATTTTTGATGCTTCATCTCATAACATGATTTTAAACCAGGCTTTTTTTTTTTCACTTTTAATTTGGATGGCTTATAGCTGTTTCTACTGCCTTCCTCTTTAAATAAATCACATGAACTGCCTGAACGGTGTTAGTGTTTCTTCCCCCCTTTAGCTTTAAATAAATTCTAAAAGCCTATTTTTGTACATATTGTCCCTTTTATAGTAAAATGTTTACCAGATTTGTTGTTCTTTGTCATTATCTGTCAAAAGTTTGGATTATTTTGTCTGGTTTTCCTGTCACTGTACAGATGAGCAACTCCACCGTGATATCAACAATTTATTTGTTCAATTTTCTTGCTAACTAGGAACCCCCCCCATTTTTAATAAACTGAGCATATAGAGAGGTTTTCTGTATTTCTTTGGGAATAAACAAATGTAGTGCTTTACAAATGCTTACCTTCACCAGATGGTAATCTAACAAGATACTTTATATTAACACTATAGTGTGTGGTAAGTGATCTGGAGTTACTTCTTTTTATATCCCGTTTGGTTATTCAAAAACTTACAGGCAGAATGACTAAGCAGAGAGAAAAGCATTCTATATAAAATTTACTGTAGGAATGGGGTCGCTTTATTTTTGTCAAATAGAGAAAATAGCACAGAAAGCAGCTGTCTCTTCATTCCTCTGGAATCTTGATGTGGTTTGTTCCTTCCACTTACTTTTTAATTATATTTCTAACAAGAGAGTGCAACTCAGGATAGGTATGATGGAGAGTTTTTTAAGGTCTCATCTTGCAATGCCACATACCAAAATGTTGCAGAATATGACAATATACTGGACACCAACACAATCACAGCCACTTACCTGAACGGACTTTGATGCAGAAATGAGGCTTCTCTGCTCAAACTTAGCAGGAAGATAGCAGGAAGACTCCAGAAGAATCATTTCCTTCTAAAACATGAGATTTGATATTTCTGCAATATTCACAAAAAAAAAATAATCTATTCAGATTTTTGAGTATATACATACTTGAAAATATTTAAACAACAGCTTTTTAAAAAACTTATAAAAAATATATCACTTCCAGCATTTCATTTCCTATCCAGAAGTAATGTAAGAAATACGGTAAGTTGCAAACAGTCACTGAGAAATTCTTTAAAGCAGTATCAGAGCTATTTGCTTTAACTGGATCCTAAATCCTTTCAAGTCACTGACAGTTGGCAATGTAACTCATGGAAAACTACAAGTTAAATTTCCAACTCATACTCATCTGAAGATATATCTGGGAGTGGTCATGACCTGAACGCTGTTCTTAAACCTTCCTTTGCAATTATCAGAAGCATTTTCAGCTTATGCAACAGGAAAGTATTCCTTCAAAGTCATAACGTTAAGAAGATTTAAAAACTCCTTGAAATGGGACTTGGCAAAATATTTCAGCAGGCAAAGACAACCTAGAGTTAATCTCTTTTGCCTTCTCATTATGCAAAACATGTCCCTTATTTAGCTACTGTAAGTCACCGCTGTCAAAAAGGAGGAAAAAAGGAAAGTATTTGAAATAAGCATAGGGAAAACGATACACTAGAACAAATTCTGGGCACCTTATTCATGAAAACGTGTTCCTGTGTGGCTGAATAGCTGTTATCCTTAATGTCATTGTGGCTGCCTTTAAATCTGCAGCTGCTGGAGTCAAAAGCAATGTTTTTACCTAGCAGCAGTATAGGCAGTAACAGATTTATTTTTTTCTTCTCCATCTGGTGATAAAACTTGTATGCGGAGCAGTGTCTTACTGTATGTAGTAGCTGGCTATTAACTGACAAACACCATCATAATCTCCACTTTGCTGATGTTCCTTCACTTTAAGGACACTTGGACACTTCTTATGCCAATCAAGAGAACCTAGATAAAGTGGGATTTATGAATAACAGGAGACATAGTTATATTAGTTACCATGAGATCTCACCCACTGTATCATCCCTGATATCCACTGGAAATGGGCCTGCTAGAAGAGTCTGAGACTGAAGCACTGGAGGTGAACTTACTGTCAAAACTTAACTGAAGCTGCACATACTTAAAAAAGGATGAGGCAGAGCTCTAACACAAACATGTCCTAGGCATGATGTATGTTTTCACTACAACCAGCCTAACAGGGTAATCTTCCCTGTGAGAAAGATGGTATTATATTGTAGAAGGAAGTAGAAAAGAGAGACTAAGAATTTCCGTGAAAAGAAGTTTAAAAATTGTGGCAAGAGAGAAATGTGCAATAAACAAAGAGAAGCTGAATACTAACTAAATCAGGTGCTATGAATGTTTAGGTACTGTATACACACTGTGCATTAGATCAGGTGCATTACAAAATGTATCAAAACATTCAAAATAACTGTAAATGTCATTTGATGTGAACACAATCCTACTTGAAACAAAAGAAATTGACCTGGCTTGTACAGCAAATCTGAATTTTTTCCTTGCTCAAATGGTAGTGGTGGGGAAATGTCTCTTCTCCCAAGAAACAAGTGATAGGAGAAGAGGAAACAGTCTCAAGTTGCACTAGGGGAGGTTTAGATTGTATATTAGGAAAAATATTTGCACCAAAAGGGTTGTCAGACACTGGAACAGACTGCCCAGGAAAGTGGTGGAGTCACCATCCCTGAAGGTATTTAAAAGATGTGTAGATCTGACACAGTCCAGTGGTGGACTTGGCAGTGCTGGGCTAAAGGTTGGGCTTGATGATCTTAAAGGTCTTCTCCAACCTGAATGTTTCTATGAAAAGGGATTAGGCTTATGCAGGGTAGTGTCTTCACTGGGGTATTGCTCAGAGAAGCATTAGTTTGATAAAATGCTTACATCAAAATAAAACTGGGCAGTTCCATATTTTGATTTTTCAATTTTAAAAATGTTATATGGTATCTTCAACATAAAAAGGAATATGTGATAAAACTGTAGTGTCACAGAAGCTCACTGATTTGCCATCACAAAATCTATTTTGAAGAAACTACAGTGTGCAGCAGGTCCAGAAGTGTGAAAAGAGAAACAAATGGAAGAAAACAGCAGTTATCAGATTTATGAAACTTCAGGATTTTCCTACTTGAATTATTCATCCTACCTTAGTTATTCAACCTTCTTTAATACACTCCCCTTATCCTGCACCTCTTTACTGGAGGTGGATCTTTTTAGCTCCAATTTGTGCTATACTTAATTATTTGATTAAAGATTACTTTACATTAATTATTGCATATTTGTCTAGGATGATGCCAGCCTATTTGCATATCCACAGCAGAGGGTGTCTCTGTACTCTATTTTCTTAATACAATATGGAAATAGAACATCTATCATGAATAGCCATAGCTGTTTTCTTCCAATGTAAAAGAATCCAGATTAATGTCTAAATGTGTTTTGCTGAATCAATTCCAGTTAGAAGAGTGTCACAGATAGGCTGATCTTCCTGTAATCCTCTCTGCTACCTTTGCTACTGATGCTCTGGGGTAGGTCAATATGCTATTGTGTTCTTAAAACATAAATCTTACATGTAATATTTTTTTGTGCATGGTTCTGCCTCTGAGATATTAGCTTTAACTTAGCTGCTGAATTAAAATTAGTAGGGCTTTTTGCCTGGGGTTGATAGTCACCTTCGGTTCAGATAAATAATAAGCATAAGTTAAATGAATTGGCTGGTTTAGCCATAGACTTTACCAATTATTATTTTGGACCAAAATCTATTGTATTGTTAGAAGGCTCAAAATGAGGGAGTTGCATATTAGGAAGCAAATTACTCATGCTAATATTTTCCTCTGTAATCCAGTTACACAAGAGGTAAATGAGATTTAGAATTTCACTGCATAACCACATCCTCAAGCAAAAAAAAAAAAAAAAGCAATAACTTTCCTCCCTAGGCAGTGCAGGAGTAGCTTTCAAATTTTAATAAACACTCTAGAATGTTGTTTTGTGGGGCTTGAAGAAGTAATTAAGAATGAAGAACCTTTTTACTGTTGGGCTAACGGAATAAAATATAAAATAAGGACCCTAATCTTGTACTAGGAGCAAAGTATCAGCTTCACAAAATCACCATCTCTGACAAATTTGATATTAATTGTTCCTTTTGGCAGATAGCAGCAGTCCTCTTAACATCAGAGTCACTGTGCGGTTGTACATGTACTGCACAAAACCACAGTAAACAATGTGCTGTGTATTTTAACTTACATATGAAGACTACATTCTTATACAAGGCAGTAACCCGAGATAAGACAGATTAGCAAGACTATAAGCAAAGCTTACAAACCTATTATTTGTGCTGTGTTGCTATCAGTGTGCACACATATGTAACAGTCTCTATGCTAAAATATCATTTATCAAAATAAGAGCACACGCTTCCAAGTGGAATACAAAGCAACCCTAAGCCTATTCTAAATTAAAATATTTCAGTGAAAACAGTACATTAATGTGGTTTAAGTCTGTCTCCTCACCATTGTGATTTCTTAGTTCTTGTTTAGGAAAAATAATGGATAATTGTTTTATATTTAACTTTTTCGTATCACTTATTTTATATACTTCTATCTTCCTATGGTTATAATTTTTGTAAACCTGAAGTGGCACAGTCTATTTAGGCTTTATGAAGGCTGTACATACTATACATCTGATTATACCTCTTCTCCTTTACTGTACCTTGCCTAGTACTGATGTAATGTTTTTGATACAGGACAAACTCAGTGGTTTTATACATGCTCATGTCCTTTCCTAGCAATTCCCAGTAATTTTATTTGCCATTTTGATTACCATATAGCATTAAATGGACATCGTTATAGAACTGTCCCAAATAATTCAAGATGACGGAGATGTAACAGCAGTTCTGGAACTGAAAAAGGGGAATCCAAAATCTCCCTCCACTAGAGAATTATTCCTCTTTTGTCAATATTGAATTCCACCTTCTGTTTTACTATCTACTATAACAATGTACTCTTCCATACTCAGTTTTAGTCCAAACTATTCTGAAACCTGCTGTTTTGCTAGCAAATTGTTATTATGAGCCTGCTGGACAGTGCAGGTCCTAGGAGAGACCTCTCCATGGCTGTCCTGACAACCTCTCACCATTGTGAAAATTGGCTATTCTTCCTTTTTACTTTCCCTCCTTTAACCAATTGTCCATTCACAAGAGAATTGTCCCTCTTAATAACAATTTGGTTTCTTTAAAAGTATTCTGTAAGGACCTTGTCAAAAGCTTTTTGGAAAGCTAAATACAATCTATTGATTGAATTGCAGTTTTCCATATGCTCTTTGACTCCATGAAAGAACTCTAACAGAAACATGAGACATGACTTGATTCTCCAAAAGCTGTACTGAATCTTCACTATTGTGAAGATGTCTACCAATTTGCCAGGCATGGAAATCAGACTCAGTAGTTCTCCAACTCCCCCTTCAAGTTCCTTAAGAGGCATTAGCATCACATTTGCTACCTTCCACTCATCTAGTGCCAAGGCCAATTGAAGCAATAGCTTGCACCTCACCATTTTAATTTCATGAATATTAGATCTGAGGTTTTGCAGAGTATTTGGCGATCTGAATTTGGTCCAGGCAAGTTATTTTTCTTTAGTTAGTTGCTTCAACAAACCCTTTTCTTATGGGATGGTAACTTCAGTTAACACCTTGGACTTGGCCTGGTAGTTGAAATGTCCACCACAAATAGTTATGTTGACTGAAAAAAACCTGGCCAGACCCAAGAATCCAGTGCAAAGTTAGCTGTGTTAAGAATAAGCATCAAAGCTAGAATTTGCAAGGATTTGGTAAATAAAAGCTAGTAAGAGAATCAGTGGAAGACTGGTTTTCCTCATATATCTGACAATGCTATATCCACTGGATATTGAGAAAAAAGAGTGCTGTGTCCATTTGATTCCATTTTAATTCCCACTGCGATATTGATCATCTGTCATATATTTCTCCTTTCAAACATCTTCCCATTCGTCCTAGTTGTACACCTCTTACTGCCCAGCTCTCAGTCTGACAGTTACATCTTTTAAGTATATAAAGACAGTTATGAGCCTTCCCAGATCGTTACCTATATATACTCTATTTTTTTCTGCATGCACCATGCATTTCCACTCACCACGCTCTCTTCTGGACCCAGTGAGGTCTGAAGCTATGTGTTGCACAGTAGCATGGTTAAAGTTTCAAATACATCCTGCCTTATTGGTCATCACAATGTGTATCCACAAGCACAAACACCTGAAGAATGTATGATGTATGAGTGTTTGCTCAACCGTTTATATTAATTATGAGAAGTGATTTACCACTATATATTAATACATAATGGCTATTAGAAGAGACAAAACCAGAATGGAACCCCCTGGCAGAATACCTCCAGCTATGCTACTGCCTTACAGTGCACCAGTCCCCTGGTGGTGCTTTCCTGGATGCTGACAGAGAGCAAGGATAACACTTGTGCACAATTCTAACAGCTGTCTGTACTTGCAGTTGTGGTCCCTCATCACTTGCATGTTGCAGCCGAGACTTCTCTATGATCCTTCTTTCAGGCAGTCAAAATCTGATGTGTAGGCAATGTTGTACACATCACAAAGGGAAGATAAGAAGGGGAAAATATTTTAAAGTCCGAAAGGGGTTGCAATGCATCAAAGGTAGAAACAAGTTATTTTTTTATGCAATAAGCTGTGCATTAAGCAGCACAGGCAAAGCTTTAATACTGTACTATATCTGTCAGCACACACTGGATTGGGGCATCTAATCAGCATGCTGCTCTTCTCAACTTGTATTCACATTCGATTGTGCATTTCTCTCTAATGCATGAAAGATAGTCTCAGGCATATTTTGATAGCAAACTGGTGTAAACCTAGCACAGAGCAGAAGGATTGGATGAATAATCATACTGCTAATCCCACCTGCTGTCACACAAGAAATACATGTAAAGATATGTATAGATATACGAGTTAACCTTTGCATCTGCCATCAGAGCAAAATTGCAATTGCACTGGAAATGGCACGGCAGATGAATCTGCCTTACTGTCAGTACTATCTCATCACACATCCTGGAGGTTCGGCTCTCCAGTGCTGACCCAACCTGCAGTCTGTGTGTACTTGTGACTTTCCAGCAGTGGGATATTTCAGCCCTCGGGAATGCAGCACGCTTCCCATGGTATATTCAGATGACTCTATAGGTCAGTGGCTGCATGACAAAATAACAGTTTAATTTCTTGCCCTTTTTTAGTGTGTTCAGAGCCCCACAAGAATGATGTTGTGGGGTCAGCACACATGCTGAGACAGCATCCTGCTGTTGTCATTAAGGGATCATTTCCTGGCATATTCTTTTCCATTGCAAATTTACAACATGCCTGAAAGGAAGTAAGTGTTTAGAGAAAATGTGATCTAGTCAGAATTGTATGGTCAGAGACAGGATTGTTGAGGGTAAGCCATCAAAAATGGCTTTTTCTTTACACGCTACTTTAGCTTCTACTTAATGAGTCCAAGAATCCACGTGCTCTTTTGAGACCATAGCACCCTTGATGTTTTTATATCCCTCATGAGTTAGGCTTAGTACCTTCAGTTTCTATAATTTTCTTTTACAGTGGGGGAGGATGCAAGTCCTTTTGCATATTTCAGTGGTGAGAGCTAAACAAAGCATCATGTGAGTATTATGGTGTGTCCCAGTTATCTAAACCGAAGATATGTCCACTGTGCCATCTCCCTTCTGAGCCTATCCCTGATGTGTGTCTGGGTTTCACCTTGGCAGGGAACCAGGACATGGTGGGCAATCACGCCTGGCCTCAAGAGCTCAGATGTGCTCCTGGGACCTCCATTTTGGGCTTAGCCTCTGAGCCTGATGTTTAGACATCTCCTAGATAAGCAGTGCAAACACAAATACAGTCATGGCTGTTTGAAGTTCACAGCTTCTTTTTTACACTATATATATATACCATAAAGAGCAAAAGGCAATATCAAGACTGAAAAATTCTTGCCATCTAGGTGCATGAAAAATAGTACTTCCTCTTGGGCACTTTGCAGCCTTTGTCCCTGACTTACCATGGGTGTACAAAAATTAGAATAATAATCAGGCCTATTTAATGCTAATTTACTTTATACCGTCAAACAGAACTGATGGTATTCCAGCATTTTGAGCTCTCTTGCAGAATATCCCTCAGAACTTGTAATAGGAATCTTAGACCTTCCTTAATCTTTACAAGTGTGAATTGATAATAGATAGTCCTGAAAGAAGATGTTAGTATATTTGCTATTCTACACAACTATTTTTTAATATCACAGATTTAGGGTTTTTTTTCAATACTTACAACTCAATTTTTCATACTCCTCCTATGCTTCTGCTTGAAAATAGAGGGGAAAGTCACAGACTGTCAGAAAGCCTTTAAGTCTGGGAGTTAATTTGCCTTTATGTCTGGGAGACTGCAGGAGGAAGAAATGAAGAAGTTGTCACCCCCGTATGAGAACAAAGCTAAGTGATAGTTGCACTGTAAAACATTAAGGAAACTCCCTGCTTATTACAGTCACTTCCAGTCCTTTCAAATGACAAACCAGTTAAAGAATTTCTAGGTAGGCTAACTACTCTCTCTGGAATTTTAGAAAATGGAAGAAAACAGAAGGTAAAGCATATGTTGTGTTAAGAGGAATTTTAAGATTGAAAGTGTGATGCCACTTAGACACTGACAGCTGCAGTGGTCATAACTTAAAACGTCTTCAAAAATACTAAAATCATAGAATCAAAATTCTGCTGTGGTATGGAACAGCACTGTTCAAAAAGCACACAATGTTTTGAAAGATCTCTTGGCTGTTTTACAAATTATTTCTCTCATCTGTAACTGCTGCAAATTGTAAAGCTATGTCTCCATTTTCTATGTCTAGTTCATATATTTATCATACAAAAAATTTTTAACTCTCCACAGTGTTGTCCTGATATTGCCAGGAACAAAGAATGTAAAACATTTAAAACACAAAGGAGCCTACTTAATCTAATGGGTTTGACCATTTACCTTCAACTCAGTCTTGATTTTTTTTTTACTTACTACAGTCCACTATCAATTTCATCTCTGGAAACAGACCAACTCATGTTCTGAATTCTTTGCTTTGGTAGCCCTTAGAATTTATCCATGTTTAATCCTTCCATTAAATAGTGCTGCCTACATTTCTTTTTCCTTTTCGCATTGATAGAATAATGCTGTTCTGCTCTATTTGCTAATGAAACTAAATCCTCTGTTTAGCCTTTGCAGTTTTTCATTGGACACTAGGCTGATGAGTTTACTGGGGTATGTTTTGAGCCTCACTACATTCATAAAAATCTTCCTCAATTTGCTGGCTACTGCATGCATCTGCTCCGTTGATATTTCTATCCCGATTCTCCATACTGTTCTTCAACAGCTTTCTGGATGATCTTTTCAGTTAGAGCACAGTCTTGAGATTTTGTTTTCCCCAAGAAGAATTATGCAACGTTTATAGTGAGTCATATTTGCCATCTGCTGATCCAACCACATCAACAATACAAATTCCTAAAGACCCGAGTCGTTCCTCAGTATCTGCTTCTAAGCTAATTTTTCATAAATGTGCAGGTTTATGCACATATGCCTGCCTTATGATTAGCTCTTCATGGAATACTGGCACCTCTTCAGAGGCTCTCAGCGAACTTGAAGAAATCGGTTCATGCAGAGCACGCATGTCAGAAGGTATTTATCAAGCAAGGCATGTGATTGCACACAAAATCAAAAGCAAGTGAGAAATACAGGGAAATTACAGCTACCTTAACAGAGGACATCAAGACGCTTCAGAATGCAGGGGGTTTCTTAGTTTAAGGCTAACTTTTTTGGAACTAGTTAAAGCTCAAGTGGCTGGTAACAAGATACAACCTTTTAGTCAAGTTTTAAATTACTGTTTTCCACTGTGACTCTGCTGTGACAAAGGACTTAAACTATAAATCCTAATTCCTGTGATTATACGTTTGTTTATTTAAACCATAATAAGACATTTGTGATCACAGAATCAGGCCTTAAAATTACTTATATCAAGTAATTTTATACTTATTTTTTAAGTATATAAATTCATACAATTTATATACTTAAAATTATTTATATCAAACTCTTTCAATCAGAAAGACTGTAGTTATAGAATCTCTCCACCTAATAACTTTATGCATGTGCTCAGTTCTGTGTCCTGCTGACAGTATCGGAGAAGACATAATTTCGTGTCCTGAAAATTCCAAACTATGTAAATTACATTTTGTAGCTAAAATATACTTCACTGTGGACAACTGTACTGGAATGATAGGTCTCCATAAGGATTATTTTTTTTATCCTTTGTAAGAGAAAAATCAGATCCCAGAAAGAAATTTCTACTTATACTAAAAATTTTTAATTAGCTACACAAAAACATCTGTACAAGTGTTACTGATAGGGATTAAAACAAATAATTTGTGAAATCAACAAGAATCTTTCCACTGCCTCAAATGTACTGTAGGTCTGTAGTAATAAACACTCTCTAAAAACATAACATTAAAATCCTTGTTATTTGCCATTGCTGGACTTTACCTCTTGTGAGCACAGTTCATGGGAGAATGCCACTGATGCCAGTGGGGGAACAGTTAGGGTTGATAATTTATTTGCCTGTTGTACCTATGGTCCTACCTACTCAAATCACTAAACTGAAACAGGAACCCGGGGCTGTAATTTGGGTTCCACATATGCACAGTGCCAAACGATGCATTTATCAAGGATGTGCCCATGGCTTGGCCAGCACCGAGTATTTTCAGCATATCTTGAAAAACCCCAGTATCCACAAGGAATGATTAATTTTGGTGCCTGGAAAAGTCATACAATTTAAAAGGTCTCTGTAACAGAACCAGAAACTCCAGAAGGGATGACTGGATGTGATACCTAACATACTCAGTTATACCTCCCGTCCGTGGAAATACTGAAAAGCCACGATCCTGGCTTGTGGCGGTGCCAGCAGTCCCGCCTGCCCGATTCGCTCCCGACCTCCGCGGGGCCCGGGTTTTCCTATTTGCCTACATCGTTTCGCTCAAGGAAGCGGGCCGGTGTGTCCGTGCGGAGCGTCCTGCCGCGTCCCCGGATGGGGAGGAATCCTCGCTCGAGCCATCTCCTCGCGCACACACACACACACACACACACACACGGACACATGGACACAGCGCCGTGACCCCACCAACCCTGCCCGCACCTGCCGCCAGTTCGGCCCGGGGCGGGTGTCCCTCAGCGCCCGCCCTCCGCCCCCGGGGCTCGTCGCCGAGGCCGCCCCCCATCCTCGCCCCCAGCCATCCTCGGCCCGGCGCCGGGTGCCTCCCGTCACCTTCCGCAGCGCGGGGAGGCGCCACCGCCGCAGCGCTGCCCCGCCGCCGCCAAGCGCTCGCTGCCGCCGCGGGGGGCGCGGCCGATGCACCTGGCGGGGCGGGCGGCGCTCCCGGCTCCGCAGTGGGGCGCGGGCCGGGCGGGGCCAGCAGGGCGGAGGAGCGGGGCCCGCGGAGCGCCGGGGCCGCCGGAGCGAGCGGAGGGGGCGCCGCGCCCGGGGCAGCCACTGGGAGCGCGCCGGGCGGTCTCCCAGCAACGGGCCTGGCAAGGCAGGGCTGCGCCTCCTCCCCTCCCTCCCCTCCGGCCCCTCTTCCGCTTCCGTGCGCCCGGCTGCTCGCCCGTCCGGGAGGGTCGTTATCCTCGTCAGCCCGACACGGCACGGCGGCTAACACTGCCCGCTTCCCCCGCCCCATCCTCCGGGCCGGGGCTGTGTGTGCATGGCAGTGTGGGGGAGGTTCTTTATTGGCCTCGTCCTCCTTCCCTCCCTCCCGCCGCCCCCCTTCACCTTCCACACTCCACCCAGAAATGATCCAGTGAAACCAGGAGGAGGTGATTCTCCTCCTCCCTCCTGCTGCTGCTCCTGCTGGTCTGGAAGGGACTGCAGGAATCTCTGCCGTGCTCTGCTCTGAGGCAGGGTCTGGGGAGGGGAGGTCGTTCTGTGGAGAGAGGGGGCCGCTGTGGCCCGGGGTACAGCTCTCTCGCGGGGGGCTGCTTGGCTTCCGACCATGGGGAAGGATCAGGAACTGCTGGAAGCTGCTCGCACTGGGAATGTGGCTCTGGTGGAGAAACTCCTCTCTGGGAGGAAAGGAGGGATCCTTGGCAGTGGATCTGGAGCTATCCCCTTATCCAGCTTACTGAGGTAGGGACATCGTTCCCCATCAGATGCTGGGGATATTAACCTCTTCTTCTGTATCATCATCATCGTTGCCCCTCTCATCTTCATTTCCATTCCCGCATCCTTCATAGTAACAATAAATCGTTCACTTTCTCGCCAAGTACAAGCGTGCCAGTGTTTAAAGTCACAGGCAGTCATTTTCTTAATATAGTGGTACTGAATTTCCTGCCTTCAATGCGTCTGTAAGGTCCATGTGTTCATTCTGTTACTAGCTGTGGTGCAGAACTTATATTTTGACTGCTGTGCTAATATGTACGATGTATTGATTACCCTTCCTTTGATATTTCTATCTTCACATTGCTCCTTGTAATCACAGATGAAAATGTTTATCACAGACAAGGCATTGCATTGTGGAAGTCTGTGTAAAAAGACGTAGCTTCACCCCATACCCTCACCCATAGTTGCAGCCCTCACTTACAGAAGAAATTAGGCATGCCATAGTAATGAACCTACAAAACAAAGGGGATCTCTTTTTTGTGGGAGATAAATCATTGAGGCCGAGGAGATGTAAAACTTATGGAGCAGGTTAGGTAAGAGCAGCATTACTTTCAAGGTACCTGGGTTTAGTGGAGTGAAACTGGGTTACTGGCCATATTGGGTGAAAGGGCTTAACTTTAGTCATTATTAGTCATATCTCAGGCGATCTACAGCATAGCTTTGATGTTGGGTTTCATCATGCTCTTAAGTCAGAGCATTGTCACAATCATTTATGGCATTTGACTGTATTCAAGCCAGAGAAGGTCTGCAGGACCCAGTCCAGTGCTAGTGTTCAACACTACATTAGGCATAGCAAAAGAAGACAAAATGAACCAAAACACTGTGGACCTAGAACTTGAATAAATTGGAGGTTTGGTTTGGTTGTTTATTTGGTAAAGAAAGAAAGGCCTAGTGCAATGGAAATGGATTTAAACAAAAATATATTTATGATTCTATTGCCAGTGCCTTCTTGTCAATGTTTTTATATTATTTCTGTGTCCCCTGTCAGGGAAAATTTAGTGTTAACTGTCCGAAGTGTACCTATTTAAACTCTGTTATAAAGTCTTGCTATTTTAAAGCTGGCTTTAGTGCTGTAAACAACAACAGTTCAGATATTCATAGTTTACCAAAGTTCTGTGGTGTCCCAGTTCAATTAGGTGTTGCACCATTGCTGAATTACTAACCCATTGACCAAAATCAAAACACACCATGTGATTGCTTTTTGTACTGTACTCAAATAGGCTGCTTAGCAAGGAGTATGCCAGATAGTTGGTTGAATTTAAAATATGAGTCTTCTTAAAATGTGATACCCATTTTTCTAAGTACAGAAGTAAGTTCACTTCAGTACAATGACTAGCCGTTTATAATCCAGTTCTACTGCATGATTTGTGTAGTGACTCTCTTCAGGGCTGGTGCTTGTGCTGTATTCTTGCTCTGTTACTTTCATGTTGTGTATAGTAACTTCTGTGTATCCAGAGGGAGCGTATTTGCTTGTGCTTTCCTTTCTTTATTAAACAACAGTGGTTTACATTGTGTATATGGAACACATGAGCCAGGTGTTTTGTATATACAGATGGGTCACCACAGTCATTGTTTGTTACTCAGAATTTAAGTATTTTAGGTTGTAAAGTCAACTGGCTTTCCCCCCCACCCCAAAGTGCACTTGGCTTAAAGAGAAGTAAAGCAAAATAAAACATATACTGTTACATTTATGATATTTCTTACAAATGTTGTAAAGAATGTCTATGGCTTCTGTTAATGTAACTTCAAAAATTAAAAGTGAACTTTTAGCTGTGCTGCATACAGCTGTATGCTAAAGTATTTCTAATTTAGAAAGAATTTAGAATTCAGTAATGGATTGATGCATAAATGTTCACAATCTAACACACTATTCAACATAACGCCTTTGAGAGGGTTCACCAGGAGTGCTCAAAGTAGAAACTACTATGCATTATAGTGTTTTCAAGAAAGAATTATATGTCCCAGGTATTTTAACATACCTTTTTATTTTGGAGATGTTCCCTCATCTAACTAATGCCATTAATGATGAATTAAGTCCAGAATGACATGCAAGATTAAGGTTGGGTCTGTCTTGGTACAGGACACATGGAAACAAAATGAGGTACTGAAAGAGAGTTATACTAACATCTTGATCTTTTTTAGGAAATCAACACTTGCTGAAAATAGTAAAGTTGTAGAAGAGCCATAAATGTAGAGTATAAAAGTTTGCATTTGAGGTTGGAGGGGATCTGAAGAAGAAGATTCTTCAATCTTCTATTGAAGAAGCTTACTAGTAGAGCTAACTGGTATTTTTGCATGCAGTTTATTAGAGTAAAAACTGATTTTGGAAGTTATAATAAGAAGAAAGCAATAGAAAAAAATATAGGAACATATTTTTCTTCATTTTATGTAATTTTTAGGAGTCATTGTGTTTGATAATATCTCCTGCTCTTTCAGTGGTTGTAATTAATGCTCAGTTTCTAAAATGGTTCCGCAGAACTTTATGTATCCCATCATGGTGAGAAGGGTCCATGTTGCTTTTTCTTTCTCCTTTTAGCAATGCTGTTTCTAGCATTAGGTTGGAAAAGTCCAACTTTTTCAGCATACAAATGGACTTATACTGTGCCTTATACATTGGTCTACATAGTAGTAGTACATTTTCCCTTTGGATTTCTTCAAAGTGCTAGAGACAACTCAGTTTGTGTGGCTGAACTCTCCATGGCAAGATGCCTTTTTTGGTGGAAACTGGCTTTGCAGTAATGATGTGCCTTGTGAATGAAATTTAATATTCATGAATTGGCAAATATACATTGATTGTTATCTGAACCAAGGAACAAACTACCTGAGCTCTGGTGACCTATTTACAATTTTATAACAATTTTTTTTTTGACTTAATGTATTTTATGGTCCTTGGGGGGAAAATAGGGCAAACCTTTGTATGGTTCTATAGTTGGACCTATTAATTGATGATAATTGCAGGGTAAATTATCTAATTTTTAAAGGGCTGGTTTCTAACTCCTAAGTCATTATATTAAACTATTACAACAGTTCAAGAAAACAGCTTTGTTCCAGAAGGCTATTTAAACACATGTATAAACATATGAATGAATTCCTGTGAGGATTTAAACACATGCTTAGAGTATGTGCTAAGAGCATCAAAATTACATATGCTTAATTAAGACATCATATGCACACAGATATCTGCAGTAGTCACTATATAATACCTCATGCCCAAATTGATTTATCTAAAACAATGACAACAAATCAATGATGTTTGACTGTGTGGACTCTATAACTTGTTTCAGTTCAGGAGAAGCACTGAAAGGCTCTGGGTCAGTTTGTGCTCCCCTACCTCCATACTTTGTTTTGTAGCATAAAGATTGTGGGTGAATATACTGAAGGTGAATTCCTCAGGTGCAAAAGTCAGCATAAGGCATTGCAACCTCTTAGAGCAAGAAACCTAAGTAAACACTTGGAATAGAGTAATTAAGTTGCTTAAACCTGGGTAATTATTGGTATTTTAGATGCCCATGAGTTTCTGAGGCATGTGATTGGACTGATGGAATTAAACAAAGAGCCACGAACTGTGGAGTTTCATCTAAGTTTCAGGTGTGATACACTAGGATGTCTAAAGCTCTGTTATGTCTGTGTTGCCTACAGTCCCCAACCCCAAACATCAGTGCAGGACTGGGATCTTTTACTATGAAACAAGAATATTTTGAGATGCCTCATAAAACATTCAGAGTTTAGAAGACTGAAATATAAGTTTATTTTCTCTGTTTCTTCTGGGATTCCACTGTCTGGAACTGTCATACGTTGGTATATTAAGTATGCTTCATATTAAAAAAAAAAGTTTTTTAAGTTTAGAATTAGGGGGGTTTTTTTAGATTGCAAAGAAAACTTTCACAGATTTTTACACAATTTCACTGGCTTTTATATTATTTCAATGTAAACACAAAAACTTGACAGTAAAATCCCACAATCCCTCTAACAGAATTTATCATTCAGTTCTTGTATCCCAAATTCTTAAATGCACATTAAAGGATTTAACACATGAAAAGAGTAAAATGTTTCTAACAAACCTGGTATTTTTGATTTACTTAATTTGATTACCTGTGTATACATAACATGTTTTTATTGACCAGCTAGTTTTTCATTGTTGGATAGAGACAGGTTTCATTTCTTTCAGTGTTATTAGGAAAAATAACTTTGAAGGTTTTAATGTCTCTCAGAGACCTCATCTCATTTTGCCACGTGTGGTCATGTACATACCTGTTTACCCTACTAATATGTTACAAGCTAAAGACTGGATAGTTCTTGACTAGATGCTAATTTTTAGTCTTTATAAACTGTACATGTTAAAAGAGCTTTGGATTTTTAACAGGACTGTGGGATTGAATATTAATTAATGTGCACTGGCACACATAGTAGGGGAGGTTGAATTGGCCCTTTTTTGCTCTTTGTTGGCTGCTGCCATTACACAGCATGGGAAGGCGGAGCACCCGGCCTGGAGCTGGTTTTTTCCTTTTCTACATTTGGCAGACTGTGGCAGGGAATGGCTCCATTCTTTGCTTAGCCTTACTTAGTGCAGCTACACTATGTGTAGGCCTGGCCCAAGTTATTTCTCCTCAAAGTATAAGAAATGCAGCAAGCAGATTGTCGGTCTGCGAGTTGCAATCTGTTTCCTCATCTGTTTCTCAGAGCAATGTCTTGCTTGTAGCAAAGCCACAGTTTAGCCTGATGGCCTCAGTGCATGCTGAAAAACACACAGATCCTCTTCAGTCCTTGTGCAGAGTCCTCTGATTCATTCAGCTTTCTTTTGAAAAGAGATCACTCTTGGATGTGGCTTGTAGAGCAAAAAGTATTTAAAATGTTGGAATACTTTATGAAGCTTTACTTAACAGTTTAAGAAGTTTTTTTCATGTTATAATTTAAATAGCAAACGGGTCACCTTATCAACAAAATTAAGGCAACTAGTTCTGTTCTTCATTACAAATAGCATTGTTTAAAGTAAGGGAAACTTTCTTGGGTTGATTTTATAAGGAGATTGTATTATGTGAGACTTGAAGTAGCAGGATTCTGGGCTCACATAATTCCGAGGTCACTTGTTTCTATATTAGAAGGTATTTATTTCAGGCAACCAGCACAGATAATAAAACAGAAAGTATTTGTTACATTGTTCAGTGGGGCATCTGGTTAGTCTATTTCAGGTAGTCTATTTCTAATTTTAGTTACACTGCTTTTACTTAATAGATTGAGAGGTTTGTAGTGATGTCCTAAGCAGAGACCAGCATTCCCAGATTCCCCAATTAACCTTCTTTAGAGTAGGAAACTTAAGTTTTTTGGAGACATGTTTAATTTTTCTTCCTTTTGTCTTTCAGTTTGGAATGCAAATTAATGGTCAGGACAACACTTAGTTTATGCTGTTTGGTATTAGTGATAGTTAATTGCTGCCTTTGCTCTGCATGTTTGCCCTTTCAAATGTATGAGCTTCTCTTAACCTTCATTTTGTTATTTTCTGCTTTTCTTAGACTTATTTTTATTCTCATTTTTGATAAATGCTTTCAATCAAAGTTAAGACAACATTTTATGTATGGAATTCCTTAGATTTCTTTGCAAGTTTGAAATATTTACAATATGTAAAGGTAGCAGCATAGCAGAGACCGGGACATCTGGTAGATTGTTAAGGGCAAGGCAATTTGCAAAGTCTGTGTAGTGAATCATCCCTAGGAGTTGAGTGTGATGCTGGATTCACAGTTCTGTAGTTAATCTCTGTGGATAAACTTCTCATTTCTTACTCCAGAACTTTTTTCCTGAGTATTGTTCAAGTGTATGCTCTATTAATTTTCTAATATGTTGGAGTAAATGCAAAAAATGACCAGCAAGAACGCTAGATCTAGGCTAAAATCTTCCAAGCTCATGTTTATCTGCCCATACATAGGATCAAGATATGGTAACAGCACTGGGAGGACTGCTGGAGTTTATGATGGAGTCAGGCAGACTAGTGTGAGAAATTTTACAAACACATTAAAAGGAGAAGGTAAGGAAAAGCCTTCAGGAAGCTGAAGTGTCTGTAACATTTCTTTTAGAATTCTTAGCCACTGCATGGCTACTGTCTAACTCCACAGAGGACCCTATAAATGCATTGTGATCAACACCTTCTTTTCCCTCTTGTCTAACATTTCTGATTTTAGTAGTTCAGTAATTCAATAGAATTAATGCTGCTTTATATATCTTAAAATTTACATATGATATTGCTGGTTTTAAGTGGTAATTTTATAGCAGAACTAAGGGGAAATAAATAAAATGGAGAATAATGTTATCTGAAAGGTCTGCTATCTTGTGAAGGTTGAAAATGTTATGAAGAGCAAATATGGATGCTTTTAGGACAAACATTTTCATAGTCAGTGCACTACTGATTCGGAACATAGCCATGTTTTTAAAAATTTACAGTAGATTCTTTTATTTGCCTCATTTTCCGTTTATATGGGCATTCATGGATGAACTGTTAAGGAACGCTTAGAGCTCTTGGCTGTTTTCTTATTGTCGTGATGTAGACACTAGTTGAAGCATCCTATAAACTGCTTTAATTTATGCTACTGGTATATAAACCCTAAGGGACAGTGTAATGTAGAGTGCAGTTACAGTCCCTTTCCTTCAGCAAGCTTAGCCTGCTCATCTGGAGAGGTGACCTATACAAGAGTTTCACAGCTGGAATTCCCTTCTGCCAAGGAATTTCTCTGCTGGCCACTTCCAGTCAGACTACACATCCTAATCCTATACTGATACTTCAAGGTAAAATATTTTGACAGCTTTTAATGTTAAATATGTAAGGCATAGTAAGTAGTGTTAGTTTCTGCCTACTGATATGACATTTTCATGTACATGGACCCTTTTGGGAAATAGGGAATAGAATTTTTTTTGAACCTTATAGCCTTTGTGGGAAGACTTTTTTAATTTTAATTACTTTTTCCTGATGACAGTATTTTCAGCTCTCGGGGATTCTGCCTCTTGACCTAACTTCAACTCTCAAGGATTCTGCTTTGGTTTTTTTTGGTGGTAAACTTTGACTTGCCAGGTTCTTGAGCCTGCTAGGAAAATTTGTGTGGCAATGAAACATTGCCCAGTGTAGAGGAAGATTAGGAGAACACTTAAATTCAAGGGGCCAATGTTACTATGAGGCCACTGTCAAATTTTGGAAGATCATGTCAAACATGACAAGTTTCTGATGACTGAAAAAGGAAAATGTCATGCCCATAGGTAGTGGGTTTCTGTGGCTGGGTTTTGGTAGCAGGGGTGGGCCTACAGGGGTGGCTTCTGTTAGAAGCTGCTAGAAGCTTCCCCTGTTCCATGGAGCCAATGCCAGTTGGCTCCAGGACGGGCTTCCTGCTACTGGCCAAGGCTGAGCCAATTAGGAGTGATAGTAACACCTCTGTGATAACATATTTAAGAAAAGAAGATTTTTGCGCAGAAGAAATTCCAGCCAGGGAAGAGCAGAGTGAGAACATGGGAATAACAACATAGACACCAAGGTCAGTGCAGAAGGAGGGGCAGGAGGTGCTCCAGTCCCTGGAGCTGTGGCCCCTGCAGCCCGTGGAGCAGACCATGGTGGAGCAGCTGTGCCCCTGCAGCCCATGGAGGACCATTGGGGTGCAGAGACCCACCTGCAGCCCATGGAGGAGCCCATGCTGGAGCAGGTGGATGCATGAAGGAGGCTGTGACCCCGTGGGAGGCTCAGGATAGAGCAGGGTCCTGCTGGAGACGTGCAGCCTGTGGAGAGGGAAGCCCACACTGGACCAGGTTTTTCCCAGGTAGGACTTGTGGCCTCTGTGGGGGACCCACATTGGTACAGCTGATTCATGAAGGACTGCACCCCATGGAGGAGTGACCCACGGGACAGCAGTTTGGGAAGAGCTGCTGCCTGAGGGACGGACTCATGCTGGAGAGGTCCATCAAGGACTGTCTCCCGTGGGAGGGACCCCACGGGAGCAGGGGAAGGACTCCTCTCCCTGAGAAGTGACAGAAACAACAACTGACCTGGTATCTGGCCAGGGTCAGCCCACTACACCATGTTCAGAAAGAGCATAAGGAACGTTTTGGTGTCATCATGCTCATCCTAGGGAAAATTACGGAGCATATCCTCATGGATGGAATTTTTGCTTGCATGAAAGATAAGAATGAGATTGGGAACAGCCAGTGTGGATTTACTAATCTTAAATCATGCCTGACCAACCTTAATTGCTTTCTACTGCCGCTGTGGACAAGGGGAAAACTGTGAATGGTGTTTTACTTTAGAGCAGTCTCAGTCAAAATGGTGAGCTATGGACTGAATAAGAGGATGATAAGATGGGTTGAAACCTGGCTGGATTGCATGGCTGTGAGGGGTTGTGATCAACAGTACAAAACCCAACCGTTGGTGTATACTAGAGGGTTTTCTCAGGGCCAGTATTGACTGTAATGTATCAAGTATAGTAGGTTTGTAGATGACACCAAATTGTTGTGAAACAATTCATATGAAGAATTGCTGCAGTCCATAAGGAGGGACAGGCTGGAAAAATGGCCTCATTGGAGCCTCATGAAATTCAGCCAAAGATGTCGTGTAGCCTTTCAGCAGGAAGTGAATAACCACTTGCACCACCACAGACCCTTATGCTGGAGTTGGACAATTTTTTGTGTATTACTTCTTTTTTTGATGCATTTGCCATTACAAAACCACAAATATCACATTTAGTCTTTGAGTTTACACATCAGTAACTCCTTTCTCCTGTAAGAATGATGTGATTGGTGCGTGGATTTTCTCTTAATCCTTTGTAGCCTGGACAAGTGCTGAAATAGGTTAAGTTGTAAAGTATTCATGTTGTCACAGTATGAGAAGTGTCCAGGAAATAGATGCCTTTTGGAGAAGGTATAAAAAAAAGGAGTTTTATAAATCAGAATTGGGAATATTTTTTGGACTAGGTATTTTCCGTCTGCATATTGCTTGAATTTCAAACCTTCATGATCATAGAATCAGCTGGGTTGGAAGGGACCTCTGAGGTCATCAAGTCCAACCCTTGATCCACTACCGCTGTGGTTACTAGACCATGGCACTAAGTGCCACATCCAGTCTCATCTTAAAAACCTCCAGGGATGGAGAATCCACCACTTCCCTGGGCAGCCCATTCCAATGCCTGATTACCCTTTCTGTAGAGAATTTCTTCCTAATATCTAACCTAAACCTCCCCTGTATAACTTTCTAGTGTCGTTTTTACTGGCAGTTCTGAGAATTAACTCTTGAGTTTCGTGTTTACTTACTGACTTGTCAGGGTCATTGTTTTCTATTTTTAAGTGTCACTAGATATAAATAGTGGATCTCTATATCTAGGTTATTTTTGCAAATTAACCCCCCCCAACATATTAATATTAGCGGTTCGACCCCATAATCTCAATTACGTTGTTGGTAAGGTTTCCTAAGAACATAATTCACACTTATTTTTAGTTTTCAGTTTTCTCAAGTAATTATTTATCCACTTCCATATCCTCCTTGTCATGTGTATAGTTAATTTGTCAGAATATGCTCATAAGTGATTTGCAATCACTCTCCTTCCTGTTTTGTGCACATTTGTTGCAGAGCAGTATCTTGTATAACCGAGTGGAAATGATCTGCCAGGGATCTTATCACAGAATGTGCACAAGTAACATTTCAGAGAACGAAGTATTTAATTTGTGGAAACAAAGCACACAGCATGTAGTATATGTATATGTTGCAATCCCGTTATTTGCTTGTCACGACAGTTAAATCTGTCCCCTCTATTTTTACTTTCATGTAGTCTATGTAAGTCTTGATTTCAGAGGCATAGGAGTCATGACATAAGCAGAAAATGAAGCCTCTAAATGTATGGAATAGGCATGTGTTCTGTGTGAGGAGATGTGGGTAGAAGATGGGTGGAGCAAGAGAAATCTGAATCGAGGGATTTGGAGTGTTTTGGCAAGTAGGCTGTATATAAAAGTCTGAAAAGGCTGGAATGCTAGAAATAGTTGGTAAAGGAAATGGATATAAGTATTGAGACTAGGAATAAGAGCTGAGACTGATTGACCAGGGAGGTTAGCACTGCTGAGGAGAGTGAGGCAAGTTCAGGAGACCAGCTACAACAAAGACAGAATAAAGACAAATTCATTCAGCAGAATAAAGAGAACATGTATGTGCACTGAAATATAGTTTTCATTCAAAGCCTGATATTTTTGTATTTCCTTGCTATAACAAATATTTGTGAAATGCATTTGCAAACTGTCATTTTCTTTTAGTGTTAAAATAAACTGCTATAATAGTGGTTAATAAAGTGCCACTAGTCATTCCATTAGTTTAAGATGACAGTACATGGTGAAATTTCAGGAGTTCTAGTTTGCTTTTTTGTTAGTTATGAAAATAAGGTTGCCAGTGCAGTTTTTATGTAGCCCCTTGAATGTAGGCATTGCATGTTTTTTTTAATGACACAGTCCTGTAGTCTTTTTTTTCATAAGACTTTTACCTCAGTTGCGGCCCACGGTATACAGTGCTCATTAAATAAGCAATTATTCAGCACTTTTTACTTACTACTTAATATTTAGCCCTGAGCCTTCTTTACTGCACACAATTCAAACTCTTCTCTGGAAAAAGAATGATTAATTTTTCTCCTGGGCTTTTTTTTTGGTGGTGTTTGTCACTATGGTATCTGACTGCTTCACAGCATTAATGAGTTTACTGTCCCAGTACTTCTGTGACTGGGTAGGGGTTTTTAATATCTCACTTCACAAGTGCTGACTGAAGCACAGTTAGATAATGACAAGTATACACTGACTTGGCATTTCTATCTGGTGACTTCATTTTTCACAGTATTAATATAGTTAGTGTAAAATCACAGGAGTGACTCTTCTTGATCAGAAAGAATATCTGTCTAGCAAAGTACTCTTCTCCAGTTTTGACTTGGAGTTAAGAGCCTGATCTTAGAAGAATATAATAGCAAAACAAGCATATAGTAAGTAATACTTTCTCTAGTGTACTCTCGCAGCTTTTAACAATTTACAGCAGCTCTCCAAGACAGATGTATTGTCTTTGTATTTAATACCTCTGGTGGATTTTTCTTCCATGCGTTTGTTCAATTGGTCTTTGAAGTAATGCAAATGTTTAGGGTTAATAGCATCTCACAGCACGGGTTTCACTTCTTAATGGAGTATTATTTGAAGAACATTCTCTATAAATTAAGTAGCATTTTATACGTTTAAATTTATAAAAATCTGTTCAGATGTTCAGAGATTTGTTTCTGAA
The DNA here is from genome assembly GCF_001715985.3 of Manacus vitellinus. Taxonomy (NCBI): domain Eukaryota; kingdom Metazoa; phylum Chordata; class Aves; order Passeriformes; family Pipridae; genus Manacus; species Manacus vitellinus. The sequence goes on from NW_021940682.1 coordinate 20,282,970, forward strand.
GTACAGACATGGATAGAATTCAGTTCTGTGGTGCAGCATTACACTGCTGTTTAATCGATTTAGTAAGTACCACTGCACCTTTGAATACCTTTGATTTTCCAAAAGAGTAGAGTTCTTATTCTATCATCCCCATTCTAGGGGATAGGCCTTCAACTGTTCCAAGATCAGCATTCATTGCACAATAATAGGAAATCATGTGATTAATAAGGCTAATTCATATTTGTAAAAAGGATGACTTAGCACCAGAACTTTAGTCCTCGCCTTTGCAATCTCAACACTTTTTAATACACTTTCCTATATATAGTTTTGTATGTATTTCCACAGAATTTCTTTTTTCCACAGAAAAATACATTTCTTTTGAGAAATGTAAACTACCTGTATGGTGGTGAACAGAACATAAAGAATTTGGAGATGCCTCTAAGAACTTTTAATTAACACAACTCCCGATGTGTATCTAATATCCTTATTAAAAATTATGTAGAATTTGAGGTGCTGGAGGATATTTTTTTCCTTTTTTTATTCTTTTTAGCAAGTAATAATATGAATTTGAACAAGATTCCCATTACATTACCTGAAACAGCAAAGATGAGGCAAGAAAAATCAAACTTTAATTGTTGAAAGTAATGTGTGAAGATGAAATGAAACAGCCATGTGTAGGGGAAAGATGTTATTTTCCTCTCTTCTCTTGTGGGAAGAAGTTATTGTGGAAAGAGCAAGGTCATTACCCAGTGATGTTTCCTCCTATGCCCTAGAAAAATAGTTTGAGGCATAAATGGGATGTGTATCATTTCCCACTTAAACTGGTGAACTGGAATTAATGAGTTACTTCAGGAGTAAATGCAACCATTCCTGGTCCAACAGTACCATGCTCTGTTTAACCAAAACAGAGAAGCTTCAGCATTGAGCCTTTACGTCTCTGTCATTCAAGGAAGAAACAGTTACATAGGTATAAATGGCATAAAAAGAGTAAAAGCAACAGAAATCTTGTCATGTGTCTGCAGTGCAGGAATAGTTCTTGCTATGACATGAACTGTTGCAACATTTGCTTCTCCTTGTCTTGCCTTAAAGCTCACCTGATTGTAACAGGGCACAGACTGAGGAGATAAGTTTTGGGAAAAGCAAGTGAGGTTGCTAAGAAATATCTGCTTTTTAAAATGCCAAGGGAGCATCCTCCTTGTTAGGCTGCCTACTTCAGTAGAAAACCTTCAGGGAATAAATCAGCTAATTATGATGGTGGTAAAAGACAAACAGAACTTTCTTTCTCTTCTCTCAGTAACTAAATATTGTTGCCATAGAATTTTTTCTCATCATCATCCCTCCTTTTCCTAGTATAACTGTGATAGCCAGCTTGAAAAGGGGGGAAAAGTTAGGATGTGAAGAATCCAGAGGTTGCTTATGCCAGCCTTGAAAAAGAGAACCTTGCTGCAGATACTCACCCTAAGGCCAGGGAGTCCAGTATGGGGGGAAAAAAAAAAAAGAAGATCTAAGTTAATGCTTTTGGAGAATACAGAAGGCACTAGGTTTGAAAATAGCATGGAAAAAATTGGATGTAATCAGAGCAGAATTCATTGGGTAGCTTGAAAGAACAGACACAGTTCTTACACAAAAGTGTAAGATCAGGGATTTTTGAGCGTAAGACTGATTTGCAAAGTGGGGCATGATAATTTCTGGACAGAGAGGTAGAGATCCACTTTCAGAACCTTCCTCAAAGACTGACGAAAACTAAGAAGTGGCAAATAAATTTATTTAGAGAATGATAACAAAATACATGGAGATAGTGGGATGTTGTCTGGTCTTTGCCCAAGAGACCTATACCACATGGAATAGCTACTTGGGAAAATGCCAAAACCAAAACCACTATCTCTGAAAAAAAGCTGAAGGAAGGAGCTGAGTCCTGTTGTGGTACTTCTGTTTAAATGTGTTCTTGGGTTAAGAACAACTCAGGAGAGAATGAGAAAGCAGGCCTCGGGGATACATTTTAAAGGATCGAGCCAGAATGTCTAGACTTCTTTCAAAGAAAGTGTACTACTCTGGGTAGTCTTCATAGAACCTAATTACCCAATCTCCTTTGAAAATAGGATTTTCTGAAATAACACGGTATGTCCCCATTTCTGGGTGTGACAATTCCTAAAGAAGAATTAAGAACAATTATTGCAGAAGGTCAGCTCCTAATACCCATCTCACTTGTGAATGGCTGTGGCATTGTCAGCAGTTTCAGTAGCTGTCATGCAGAATGCATTGTTGCAGTCTTCTGGGATTCTTGGAAAAGTCCAGAATACAGTTGAGATCTTCCTGAGGAAAATAAAGCTTTTGGTAAAATTGAAAATTCATTATATTCCTGAAAAGTTGGATCTTTGGGGATTTCCTTTCTCAGCTCCATTGAAAGAAATCTATATACCAGATTCACTTCAGAGTATTGCACTACCAAACTTACTAGGCATCAGATGAACCTCAGATAAAGCATATGAAACTCTACAAAAGATTGCTTTATTTTCTAACTAAAGGCAGATGATACCGTTCAAAGCAGTTAAATTGACACTCACATAGAGTGTTTTGAGGAACTATTTTAAATGAAAGCAGATTTATCAGAGCAGCAAAGAAGGCTGTCCTGACTGTGTTAGCACTGCTCAGGGCATACTTCTAATCATCTGCAGTTTTAGTCACATGGCCTAATATTCAGATCATCACAGGTAAACCCACTATAGCTTTGGTGACAAATCTCTTTCCCTTTGCAACTCCATTAGGGCACATTATTACACATCCACACATACAAAACTTAACAATAATATGAATGATTAAAACGGTTGCTTTTCATTTAAAGTTGTTATTTAAACCATTTTTCATTAATATATGAAGAATTTCTTTCTTTCCAAAGGTGCTTTGGGTTTAGTTTTCATGGGCATTTTGCAAAGAGTTTTTAGCTAGATTTGAAAATGCTGAGAAACCTGGTAACAAGCACAAGACTAAGATTAGTGATTTGAAACACGCCTTAAAAATTGTCAGAAAAGGAAATAATGGCCTGACTTTAACTTCTCATTTGAAGTATGATACGTCTCTTAATTTGGTATTGCATTGCTGTGCTGAAGTTGGCTGTCTGTAATACAGTATCTGATTTTTTCCATCATATTCAAGTGATGGTTTGTTTTTTGAGCAGATATTTTGGTCACTAAGCATATGCTCTGAATAGCAATTACAGTATCCAAAGAAAGCTTTGCCTGTATCCCTTCAAATGGATTTTCAGGCTTAAACTGTGATCGTTTATGTTTAACGTAACAGCTGAAGACTTGCACACCTAAACGTTAGTTCACATTCCCACTGAAGAAAATGTATTTGGCTACCAGCAATGTCTTCTGTAACTAGACACTGAACATATTAATGGCACCATGTAACTGAGTGTTACTGCACTAAATATGACACATCTCAAATTCTGTTAGTGCTCTGATCATTAGATTCTCTTTTCCATTTGAAACACTATCAAGTTGTGTTTATGTGTTTCACTGTTGATCAATAGTGAGCTAGCCTATCAATTTCTCAGTAGGTCAGTATTTTCCACTACAGCTTAAAAACTTCAATGTAAATAACTACTTACCTTATCTTCCCACTTTTTTTTCCTGTTGAGGGATGTTACTTAAATACTGATGTGACAGGCCTGGGTATCTCCATCCTCCAGAAAATAATGCAAGTGGGAGAAAACATACTGAAGAAATATTGCAAATAAATTTGAGTGGTGTTTTGCCTATAGAGGAAACCTTGAAAAATCTTGAAAAGAGTTCAGTCACAGTTAGGTAGTTATGTGTCCATTTTATAGACCAATGCTTCAGTGAAAACAGCCAAGTTCCTTTCCCTAGAGGCACACATTCTCAAATGATACAGTGACGGTGAAGGTACATGTTCTCTTCCCCTCCAATGATTTTTTTTTTCCAGAAAGTAGAGGTGTTGGTTTGTATGTCTGTAGTTGTGCATGAATGTGAAGCATAGCTGTGAAGAGGAGCTAGTCCTACTGAATCAGGTAGTAAAATTAAAGTGGATAATTTTTTTCTTTTCTTATTTTTTTCTTTTTTAAAAAAATCAGATTTAATGAAGAAATACCAGCTTTTCCCCTCGAACTGCACTAGTTTTTACGATAGTTGTAGTGATCTAAGTTTCTGAGCATAGAAATGGCATGGAGTGTAACAGAGTCTGAAAAAGTAGTTAAGCTGATAACTGTGTCACTCACCTCTGATGTGGAGACTCAGGTTCAAGTCTCTGCTCTGTCATTATCCCAAGAGAGTTCTGTAATCACTGGTTTACCCAACATACACTTTTCCCTGGTCTAAAGATTGCATATAGTTACATAAAAATATTGAAATAGATTAAAGATATTAGACCCAAAACATACAAGTGATATTGGTCAGGACACTTGCTTGGAAAACAGAACAATGGTGCAGGCTTACTTTAATTTTAATCTTCCCAGCAGTGTTGAGTTTCACATTCTATTCTTTCCTGTTTGGAAAAAGCGGACACAAAAAAGTAGACACTTCAGAATGATTCTTGGTTTAAGTTTCACATAGGAAAGTGGAATTATCAGAAGCTCAAAATTTGGAAGTCAAATACTTTACTGGATTCTAAAGGCAATATGTTGGAAAGTAAGGGAGTGTTCTGTTTGTACTGTATTGAATCCTTTCTAAACCACACTTCTCAACTCCATTATTTCTGTGTGACAGTTTGAAATGTGTTAGAGCATTGATCATAGCTTCAGAATTGTTAACACTATTTGAACTGGACTTGCAGTTTTCTCTTTGACATGGACTTCGAAGTACAGAACTTTGAACTTCTCAGAGTATTATAACTATGTTTTTAGAGACTTAGCAAGAACTATGCAGTTATTCATGTATTGATTGTAGGTTTGATTTGTTTAGGCACTTAAAAAGATTTAAAACTGTTCCCTTTTTAGATGGGTATCATCAGTCCATTCTTGTCTGTGGTGAAGTTTTATATTTGTACAACAATTTTCACCTGCTGAAGTAATTACTATTCATATATGACTTCTGGCTAAACTGTTGTAGAAAAATACATTCACTGAAGTATTACATTACCGAAATATATCAATTTGGAACATAAAGGTCTCTCTTTAATATCTCCTTTTCTTTCATTCCCTTTCCTCCCATCTCTTTCCCTTAGTTTCACTGTCCACCTGTTCTCCCACTCTGTGCCCCTCTCTACCTCTCTCTCCTCCATCACTCTCTCTCCAATTAATCTACCTTTCCATTTGTCCTCTCTCACCATGTCTCCCCAACCCCCTCCACCCCAACCGTCTCTCTCTTCTCTCTCTCCACCAGTTTAAATCATAAAGAGAATCACCTGAAACGAAATAATACAAGAAAATAAAATCAGGAAGCATTGCCTATTGGGCTTCCATAGTTAGAGGGAAGGATATAGTGACAAAGTAGTCTGAAAAGAGAGAAATTGATGTCTTTGTTTAGGAAAAAAAATGGTGTTTCTCCCTGAGCATGAGCCAATGGGAAGTATGATTAGACTGAAACAGGACAAGTCACACATAATCCCATCCAAAATTAAAAAAGGAAAAGAGTGAAATAGAGAAGACAAGTTTTACTTAGAATATGGAAATCTGCTCTTCTATGAACTGAGTCTTACCATAATAAGAATAGCAAATATCCTAAAGAATTGTTGGAATATTTGACTTATACATAAGTTCATGAAAAGCCTGTGGAGAAACACCTTATAGGAACATGAAGTACTTCAGGCAGTCGAGAAGGGAGCTTAAGATGAGAATGTCTGATATATTTTCACAGATAATTTAGATGACAATGAAAAGATAAAAAAGTGTGACTAGGGATTCCTGGCAGTAAAGAAAGAAGTTTTAGATTCACACACATTTAATTGATTTTGGTGATATTATTAGAATGTGTTGGATGGGCCTTCCTTTATAATGTATTGTAAACAAAACAATTTAACTCTCAAGTGCTTCAGATTTACAGTGGGTCTGCTTTGGAATTAGCATGAAGAATGAGATAATTAAAGTAATGATTTTTATGGAAAAGTACAGTGACTGGCTGGTTTTGTGGTTTATAAAAATCTGGAGAGATTTTGGAGATGATTTTGTTAGTTAAAACATAAGCATGAATAAACATATTCTATTAAGAGGAGATATAAAAAGAAGATATGGAAGGGAAGTAATTTACAGTCAGTTTGCAATTGTCTTGAGGTAGTTCACGTGAAAAAGGTGGGTGAAAAAGCTGTCTTGCAGAGGTGGAGGTCATGTACTGCAGTCCACTTCATAATCCTGTTTTTCTCCTTAAAGATCTTATGTCTAGGCACAGAGCCATAGAAGTGGGAAGAGCAGATTTAGGGTCTCTTAGACCTAGAAGACTTAGAAAGCATGGTGAGGTAACATTCAGCAGTGTTATCTCGGATGACATTATCTGTGTCAAGATCAACAGAGCCAGCTAATAATCTATTCATGGTTCTGTTTAGATTCACATAACATGGAGCAATGACACAGAGCGAGCTTGAGTCTAGCGGGACTTCTTAGCTCAGATTCAGTGTCATGCAAATGTGGCTACAATTCTTCCAGACTTCAGCTGGCTTGGAGCATTATAAATGCATGCAGTAGGCTAAGAAGCACTGTTAGATCCAAACTGGCTTTTGCAGACAGTCCTATGTCTCTGTACCCATATTTGTGTGCAGATAGTCTGCCCATGAACTGGGGCGTGTGGGATGCACGCTGATGGCATGTCGTATGTATCAATGAATGTCTCACATTATCACATGACATTCTTCAGATAAAATTCACTCCTCTTTAATCATATGAGATGGATGATGCTCCCTTGGTTAGTTGTTATTTAGTATTTTATTTTCTCATTGTTAGTAGGAGCTAATGCCTTTATAGCAGTGTTTGCATGTGTTTTTGTAAAGAGAATTCTTTTTCTCACGTATTTCACGGCAGAGTTTTGCAAATATAATGTATTTATTTTCAAAAAACAACCTCGTTTGATGGCAGGGTATTATTACTCCATTTTACAAATGTATATGTGAAGCCATGAGACATTAAGGTCAACATTATTGAGTAATTTTAGATGCCTGGTGCAAAACACCTAAAACCTGATTTCCAATTTTGTAGCATATTTGTCATCACAAACCATTTGAAAGTGCAAAGCACAATTTCCCCTGACTACCAGGGCAACTGCAAATAGTGCTTTTAAAGTTAAAACTCAGGGTATGAAATGAGCACCCTGAAAGTTACATGCTCAATGATCATTCTTGCAAAGTTAGATTTAAGAGACTTTCTTCTTGTCAAAAAAAGTCTGTGGTATGAAAAGTGTACGTCTCTAGGGCAACATTGCACTACCCTGCATATGGATTTCTTCTTTTTCTCCTTGCAGTCATCTAGTTAATTCAGAATATATTTCCCTTTCTGTTTAACTTTACATTTAGCAGGCTCTGTTGGTACAGAATCATGGTACATCTACCTTTAGAGTAGGTTACAAAGACAGGTTGAGGCAGGTTTACTGAGGAAAAAAAATGCATGCATAATCAGGAATTGAATTAAGATAATAAAGTTTTATTTGTGATATTTCTTGACTTTTCAGTGTGACTTGTCATAATATTTTTATATAATTATATCTCTGTAATTTCCTTTTTCTTTTCTTTCTCATTTTTCAGAATGAACTGATAAATTAGCAATTCCATTATGTTTGTGGTATCAACACCCAGATACATTAGGCCTGTGCAATTTTTGCATCCCAGCTGACCAGCTGCATGGTAGCAACTCCTGGGGCTAAGACCCTAAGTATTCATGACCAAAGAAGTCAGCTTTTAGGCCTGATCAAGCTTGTAAGTCACTAACTGGATGAACCTGATGTAGGTCAATAAGAACCTGATGTAGGTCAATAAGATGTTGGCACTTCAAGATGTGCTGCCCAGAACTCTGTGTGCTTTACTAGAATGCTTGGTAGGAGTAGCCAGTGGTGATATGAATTACTATTTTGTTGAAAGTGTTGCTCACATTTGCCCAGTTATCATGGGATTCACTTTAGGAAAATGTGTTCTAACAAATGTTTCTGGTCACTAGATGAAAGTTCAACTCTTCTAGTCTGTCTAGCTGTCTTCCTAGCTTCAGCCTTTATTCCAAATACCTTGTGTGTCTTTGTGTCCTTTCACATCTCTTAGTCTTACCCTTGGAGGCTAATGCCTCTAGTCTTTTTACTTAGCTATTTTAACTATTTCAGTGCCCCCTCTCCAAATTTCTGGTCTTGCCTGTGTGAGTTGGGTCCTCATTTCTGTCTTCTCATTTAATTTTATTTTAATTTCCTATGACTTTCCCTTCACATTCTAGCTCTTGTTTCCTGCCCTCATAAATCCCGTATTTTCTCCTACAACTCTAGATCTCCTTTCTTAGAACTCTTTAGTCTGAGGTAGATATCTGACGTGAAATTTGAACTTAAATAAAGCAGTTGTAGTTATAAGCAAAGTAAAATGTGATTTTACACTGGGGAGTGGACATAATGTGTAAGAAGAGGCAGTGTTACTAGGGCACTTACTAAATTTACTGTCCACAGAGAAGAAAGGTTAGCCAGAGAAAGAACATGTCTGAACCTGCTTTTTACTGATAGGCAGTAACTTTTTAGCATGGTTTTTACGAAGGCCATGATTTATTTAATTGTGCACGGTAGGACGAACAGAGTCTTAGAATGCATTAGTGTGTAAATAGTACACTCAAGGGACTTACTGTTTTTAAAAGACAGTCTGATTGTTATAGTAGAATGAAGGGAATGCTGTAATCAAGTAGTATGGAAATAGTTTTAGAAATCTGAAAATAATACTGAGATTTCTGAGCCTTTTCAAGAAATCATGTGTGAAAATGCAAGGAAATCTGTGAATCAAAGAGCTTTTGGTTGAAAGGGTGAGAGAGAGCAGTTATTTATTTATATGTGTGTGTGTATATATAAGTATAGCTAAAAGAAAAAATTAAATCCCTCAGTAAATGAAGTTAATTTTATTGGTTTGACTAGTTATTCTGGAGAATGAATGGGAGAATTCCTCTATGCCATTAAAAGCACTGTTTTGCTCCCATCCAGCATATATACATGATAGAGGTACTTTGTGTTACAGCAGTACTGCTGCACTGGTGACATGTTTCAGATAGAGAACTATCTTCAGAATTTCAGTGCATTCAACACTTTTATAAATCAACCTTGACTATGAAAGATACATTCTCAAAGTATTTGATTGATGAGCAGTGGGAGAAGACCTTGTAATATATCTTCCCCCCCAATATGCAAATTTCAGAATACATGATACCTAAGTACTTTTTTATTATATAGGCTGGATGTTTTATTTTATTAAGAATATTAGCTTGAAAATGTTTGCCACATCTGAGAATTCTTTTTTAAAGAAATTGTGAAAATTGAAATCATCCCGCAGTATGGTTTGTAGCTCTCAGGAAAGAAAAATATGATCATAAATATTGCTTTCTATAAGTCTAATATAATATTTTACTATCATATAATGTGGAATATGAAGAAAAAAACCATTAATTATCTGGAAGCACAATTCATTAAAAACTAAGTTCCATCCTAAAATAGAATTATAAAATTGGATAGTGAAAGGAATACAGAATATGCAGCATTTTTATTTTAAATATATAATTGGATTTAAGTAAATCAAATGATATGCAATTCTTAAGACCTTAATTATGAAAAAGGCAAACATTGCACTGGCTTGAATATGAATGTTATAAAGGATTAAAGTTTTACTAGATAAGAGACTTTAAACACAGAGACTATAAATGGTAGCTTATTCTACCAAAATTTAAGGTTAGAAGCTAGAGGGTTACTCTAAGAGTAAAACAAAGAGGAAGATGCATTTAAATGTGGCTGATTCCCAAATTAACCTCAGCAAAGTCTGATATGAAAGCTGTCATGTTCCTCCAACCTGTTTGTTTCCTTTGTTCAGTGTCTTGAAATAAGTTGGCACTTAGAGACACGCCAAAGTTTGATTCTGCTGAGTATTTTTATTTCAGAGGAAGAAGCTAAAATTGCATTAGTCAAATTGACAGATGCTGAAAAATCTGGAAACTATTGCAAAATATGTTATAAAACAGAGACTATAGTAAAACCTTGTTAATTCTGCAGGAATGGGTTAAACACAATTAAACATTTTGATAAGTGAAGAATATTTTTAGGAACACAGATAAAATTATAAAGACAGAGTATATAAAGAATATGAGTAAGGAGAAGTTGCTACCAGATACTTTAGATAACCACTCTATACAGATAACTTCTGTTTATACTATCAAAAGGATTGAGAGATCAAGAAAGCTCAGGGAACCTAAATTCTCTAGCAACATACAGTAAGAACACTCCTAATCCCAGTTTACTATACAAAAGCACAGGCAAGCCATAGTAATAGAAACTCCCCCAATATTTTATGTCAGTTTTTTCTCAAGGCTACAAAAGAAGTGTCTGCAAAAATTATGATTTTTTTTCTCACATCTATTAGTGTGGGCAAGTAGTTCTTATTTATTTAGAGTATGTCTAAAGTTCCTCAGATGTCTGCATTTTGATATTCGGTTCCCATCTCAGAAAAAGTGGTTGAATCAGATGATTCCAAAGGTCCATTTCGTACATTCTGTGAGTCTTCACAGTTACATTCTATGCATGTGATTTCCAAAATGTGTTTTCTTTCCATAAGCTTTCTGTCTTTTCTGGCAACAATATCTGCAGCTGCCAAGTTCTTTTCATGCTTAATGTTGGTTATGGGATTGATCATGATCAATCATGCTTGCTACTGTTACTCAGCTTCTTAAGCAGTGAGATTTTTGGACAGGAGTTTTATTCTCCTCCCTAACTATCTTTTTGATAGTATTTTTTTGTTATCAACTAGTTTAAGGTGTACTGATTTAGTAACTTTCCTCATCTGTTACTTTTTTCATTGAAAGTTGGTAAAGGTGAATGCGTGTTCCCTTAGTTTTCTGCTGCAAAATCTGTCATTGTTAAAGGTGGCATTCTTCACAAATTATTTCACAGTAAAGCAGTTCTGGTACCTAGAAGTTCCTTCAGCCTCTGAAAATTAGAGTTATTTTTTAGTTGGGCAGAGCTTATGTTTTCCCAGTCAGCCCATTACCAGCATTGTTACAAACACTCTGAAAAGATGAAATTGTTCAAATTGGCTTGCCATCCAGACCCCAAATATTTATATTTTCAGGAAAAAAGTATGTTGGAAGTTTACTTGGATATTGTCATGTATTGTGGTCTTATTTTTATTGCATGTCAAGTGACCAACTTTTGATCAGTCTTCTAATTCTTATCCCAGTGATTACTGGGAGTACTTTATGGCAGTACTGAATGCAGTGCAACGTATCTCCTATGGTTCTCTCTAGGACAGCCAAAAGCAGCCTAGATGTTATGAATGTTGAACTTAATTTCTGTTGCCTCTTGTCCTGTCATAGGGCACCACTGAGAAGAGTTTGGCTTTGTCTTCTCTACATCCTCCAGATACTTTCTGATGAGATCCTCCTCAAGCCTTTTCTAGCCTAAACAGTGGCAGAAGTCTCAGCTTCTACTTTTATGAAAGATACTCCAGTCCCTTGGTTTTGGAAGTTAAATTATTTTTTCTTTCAGTAACAATTGGAAAGTAACTGTGCTGATGGTTTGACTTAAATTTGTAAAATGTTTTTATTTTGATTTCTTTTATCCTGAAAAGATAGCTTTATTTAAAGCAGCTTTATCCCTTTACATAAAAGAATTCAGGAAAATATCAGGGAAAAAAAATCAGTGTTTTATTCATGTATTATACAGCTATAACTTACCCTCATTTTATGTTTTCATCTTAACTACATGAATAAAGAAACAGTAATAGAAGCAATAAAAATAGAACCAAGTGCTGTTGGAAGCACTTATACATGGGGAATTGCTGTTCTTGTATTGCCTGAATTATTGACAATGTAACTTCGCTCATTCAACTTCAAAATATTTTATGCATAATTTATGTTTTATAGTATAGTACCAAATGTTGTAGTAAAAACTAATTTTATATTGCTGTCTTTACAATGCTGAAATATTGATGATGATTTGATAGTAACTATGTTGACTTTGGTATAATATCTTATTCATTCAACTCTTAGGTTGTGTTCAGTGTAGTAAGACTACATTGGTTCACCTTTGTAAAGATAAAATCCACATATTTTCTTTTGGAGAATATGAAACTTTTTTCCTCAGGTACATTACATATATGTTTTCTGCTTGATGTAGCTCAATGTCTAAGTATGAAAATGATTTCCAAAGAAGGGAAATGGCCTTGAGAAGAAGTGAATAATCATAGTATGTGTATATATTTTTTATTTACAAACCCATTCACAGCATGTAGCATTTAGAAGATTATTTTTATCCTGTGTTTGCAGATATCTGTCTTTGCTTATAGCAATAACTATATTTAAAATTATTTCAATTTAAAATAAGGTTACATTACGCAGTGTAGAGATATGTAGTTTCTAACTGTGAATTGTATATATATGTATTGTCATTATTCTGGTGTATTTCATTTGAGATCCATGGGTTGCAGTCTGAGTTTAGAACTGTATACTTCTTTTATTTCACCGTGTAGAAAGTGTAAAAAAAGAATAACAAAATAATATGAATTTTATACTGTAACTGAGTTCTCCTTATTATTTTTAATCTTGTGGTGGACCACGAGTTTGTGGTTGATTGATTTCTGCACAGCTGAAATCAGAACTCCTTGACAAGCAGTGTCTGTAGTTCAGTACATCTGCTGTGTACAAGTGTAAAGAAGGTGGTACAGCCAGCTAGCGAGTCTGTGGTGTTTTAAGGCTTGTAATTACGGGATTGAACTAGTAGGAGCTCAGTTCAAATACATTTCTTTCTTCCTTTTTCTTGTGTTGTATTTATTTTTATTTCTAATACACAGTATTAATTGCATTTACTTTTTAGAGTTGTTTTAGATTGTATCCATTCTGTACTTTTTAGGGCTTCAAGTCATCAGAAGGGAAGGGAGACCTGTAAAAGCTACAGCGCTTTCTGCTAGATCTCTTTCATTAAAACCAAGTAGTGACACCACTTTTGTAAACTCTTCACAGTTTGAGAAAAAGAAATCAGGAGTCTTTAGGAGCATGTTTCCAATGTGCATGGTGGTCAGGACAGTGATCTCCTCTTATCAGCTACTCTGAGCAGTTGCAGCATATAGAAGATACTGGGGAAAAGCAGTAAGAATTCTGGACTTATCATAGTAATTCTTACTGCTGAGGCTGAGGATGTTCTCACAGCGCTCACCTGCGTCCAAAAGAAGAGGTATGAGTATTTCCAGTTTCTAGTTGTCGATGCCAAAAATGTTAATCCTGGAGTTTTTCAGACAATTATGATATTAAATGGATGATCCCCTAGGTTAAATGAATGAAAACTTCTCATTAATGACAAAGCTCACAATTTACAGAATATCAGCACAAGGAAAGTGCCATATCAAGAAGACCTCATACGTCTGAAATGTTACTCTTTAGTGCATGGGGTCAGGGAAATACACATCTGTGCTACAAACATTGCTGACAGTTTGCCTGTATGAGGAAGGACACTGAAGAATAAGATTCCCTTGTGGTTCTGTGCACAGCCAAACTGCCAACATTGTTTGAAGCATAAAATGCTTCTATATGGCTAGTAGACTAAGAAACTGTCATATCCTTTTTTTCCCCCCCAGAAATAGTGAGAAATAATAATAGAATTCACTTTGAATTTATCGAAGTTACGTTTAGAATAGGAGGACTCTACTTTTGTTGTGTATCTTCGTAGTGGCATTGGTTAAAACATCCATTTGAGTGTCTCCTCCCAGCCCCATTATTGTACAGAACCACTCCCATTTTCCTTCAACTTTGTGTGACAGTGGCCAAGAAATCATTTCCATTTTTGTTGCATAAGAAACCAATGGTAAACAAGCTACTTTCAAGTTTGAAAGAAAACAGAGTCCATCTTGAACTTAAAGAAGAGTTCAAATGATAAAATTCAATGCTATTTTATGTTTATATTGACAGGAGTAATTTGTATCTCTTGGTTTTGTAAGATAATTTTTTTACGCAATTTAATTTATCTGTGAGAAATACCCTTTATTTAAAATTGGTTATAAACAATTCCAGTATATAACCCTACAGTTCAGACTCTTCGTGACTTCAGTGACAGTTTCTCATTCTCAGGGGGACTGGAGTGCCTTTTTATCCTCACTGTGATGATTAGATGTGAAAATGTAGCTCTACCACAATGTGATATATAAACAAGGAGATACGAAATTCTATCTGCCATATTGGGAGCTGGCTAATCTTTCAGATCAGTATATCCAGTCTAAGATTTGAATTCCTAGAAGCTCTGAATACACGATCAGACAATTCGACCTACTTTAGGCTTCTGAACTCTGAGTGGGTGATTTAGGACAACGTTCTGTAATTTGATTTTATGACCTCAACCTTCCAAAAGCTGCTGTTTTGTCTCAGAGATCAATAGAAAATGTCTCCTGCCCTGCTTTAACTGTGGTAAGGCCTTGAGGTCTCCTTCTTCTCTGTATAAATGCCCTGATTTATACTTTCATTTCTTTTCCATTTTTTTAGGGATTTGCAGAGACAATGTGACAGGCAGAGACTATGGAAGTGCCTAGTTCCAGGATATGCCTCATCACGGGTCTGGATATCCAACTCTCACTTTCATCCTTGACCTGTTCTAACAAGAAAGAAACTTGTTCTTCCTTCTGGAGAGACCATTTAATTAATTACGGAAAATACCATCTCTGATAAGTGGGACAAATTTCCGGTGTCTAACTAGGTCCCTTTCACTTAAGAAGGTTTCTTTCTCCTTGATATGTGATGACTAGGAAGTCAGAAATGAGAAATCTGCCAGTTTAGTAAGGGCTTTGGCTGTCTGTAATTTCAGTTCATTTTGTACTGGTGGGATTAATTCTTTTTTCCCACCTGGTCACTTCGGGCTTCCTCCCATACAATTTGGGAGTTTATTTCCAAGAGCCCCTGTTTATAGAACTTAAATTTAGGTTTTTTTCACGTGAAAATTTTTCAGGTCTGTGCCTACTTTGTCTTTTCTGAACCATTTTCTAAACACTGCTTTTTTTGGTAGGTGTTCTTTCTGCAAAAAAGTTGAAGAGATTCATGCCGCTGTAGCCATTAGCAATCTTTTCCTGGAGGAAGGTCACTGAGTCCATTGTGGATTCCTATCTTAGCTTGTTAGCAGAATGAGACTCCTAGACTGCCTTGCAGGTAGTATGTGCAATTATGGATGCACTGCTAGGAATTTCCATCAGTGTGAGTGTGCATGTGAAGAAGGAAAAAAGAAGCAAAGAATTTAACTTAACGGTAGCAGCTTATTGTTTGGGATATTCACATCTACAGCTTTCTTTCCCATTACCCTCTATCCTGGAGTCAGGCAAAGGGCAAGAAAGGAGGTGAGGGCAGTGTACCAGCACTCCCCCCTTCTATTCCCTCTGCTGGGAGAATCAAAGGGAAAAAAACAGACATGAACTGTGGACAGATGCTCATCATCATCTCTCTGGACCCAAAGTCAAACAGTGGTGCTCTTGTATCCTCTGCACTTATAAATGCTGTTGTTGAGAGACAGTCTTCTGCCAAGCTTATGACAGGAGTGTGAAGCTGCATCTAACTTCAGTGTGCCAGGGAACATTTCTGGGTACTGGAATGTGCCATGTGGCATTGTCCCAGGGAATGAGCTACCAGGCACAGCTGAAGAATTAGTATGTGCCTAGGGCCTCATAGACAATCTGGATGCAGCTATCCTGTTTGTGAGGTTTGAGTAGTGTAGGCGTGGAGCATTCTATGCCAATAGGACCTCAATGCCAGAAAATAGTTCCAAACATGTTTTATTTACTATTGCTCGTGCAGCCTGAGTTCCTAGGTGTTCAGACTGGAAGTGATAAGAGAACTGACATGTCATTCAGAGTCTGGCAGAATGGAGAGTCCTAACCTGCATACAACCCATGATGGAGCTAAGCAGAGTCAGGTAGTTTTAATGATCTAGACTGTACTTTGATCTCAACAGTATATAAACATTCTAGATACCAGATTGTCTGCTGCCATTTTGCAAATCAAAGTGAGGACTGAAAAAATTGTGCCTCTTACATGGAAGAAAAGTACAAAAACTCCACTGTCTAAACATGATTATGTGGAGAATTTGTTATGGATTTTAGATTGTTCAGTCACTGGGGAATATAGGAAAGCCAAAAACCAGTTTCCTTTGTCAAACTTAAAAAGACAATCCTGTATCAGTTTACCTTTATGTGAAGATTTTTGTAACTGTGGTGGCTACAAAACTGAAGTTGTAAAACTCATTCTGCCATTTAAAAAAGCCCCCAGGCTGTTCTGAAATAATTTCATGCCCTGCTCTGTTCCTAAGTTTTTCTCTTCTATGTAGCAGAACAGGATTGTACCACAGGATTGTATCAACTAGGTTGAAATTTGTATTTCACTGTAATGAGAATCTATTCCTTCATTGGTTATTGAACTATTAAAGTTTTCTGTTTTACAAATAAAGTTTGGAAGTTTTGTTTCTGACTTTGTAGTTTGGTATAGTTTTAAAATTTCTACAACCAGAAACTGCATCCTGGTATTCTGTTTCTGTGCCCAAGGAGAAATTAACCTTTCAGCTTTGCTTGATTATTCTTCTGTTGAAAATATTTACATATTCTCTGTGCATTCAAACTAGTCTGAACTGGCATGATCAAAGTCCGTATGGAATCATGGCTGCATAGAATCTCTATGCTAATAATGTACTCCCAATTAATTCAGTTATCAGTAATGCTGTGGTACAATCCTTTTTCAAAACATAAGTGTGTTGTCAACAGAGGTCTTTCATATAAATCTGGGATGAGCTTTCATGTCTTTTAAGATGCCAAGTTCCTTCAGGTTGCTTTGCACTCTTTTCAGCTGGCTTCTTGAAAATACAGAGGAGATGGATATTCTAGTAACTAAATGGTTTTCAAATGTTTATCTTTTACTACAACCCCCTCACACTGGGAAAGAAATGTTGCTGGAATTGCACTAACTTAAGCTATGTCAGACACATCTATATGAGGTTCTTTACTTCGATAGTGGGACTGAGGGAAGCCAGCCATGAACCACCAACTAGTCAGGCCTGAGCAGGGCAGTTTGAGGAATGAATCTCTTTTTCTGTAGTTCTTGATGAGTATCCAACTACTCAGGAAAGCTGATCTAAACAAAGTATTAGATCAGTTTAATACTTTTGTGGGTGAAGCCTTGGCCACTTTTTAAATTTAATTCCACTAAAAGGATATATAAGTATTTTCTAATATGACTCTAAATATGACAAGTGTAGTTTTGGCCAGGCTTGAGCACTTGGGAGGAAAACGTTCCTCTTCTTACTACTCGAAATCAGATTGTGCACCCTCTGGTGAAATGATCATTTCATCATTTAACTCAATAATTTTACTGTCAAGATCGAATTAACTATCAAATCTACTTGTGAAAAGTGCCCTTAGAATGAGATGTAGAAGAAGATCTTTCTTTCCAAGATAAAGATAATTGAAATTTAATGAGAATTCAGTATTAGGTAAATTCAATTGAGGTCTCTCTTTCAGGGGTTTTGGGGTCTGGATTCCTTTAACAGTTAATATTAAGTAGCTTCTAGAGAATCTATCCCATGTGTGTCACAGGCCTTCCATCTCCATCATTTTCTAAAAGCCTACACCTTTCTAGAGATTTCACAAACAAAAATGCTTTTCTCTCTGAAAATATATGACTTTTAATGTAAAACAACAGAATAAATATGATTTATATGTCCAATAAAGGAAAGAAAGATGGAATCTGCCATCCACACATGGTGTATCAATTCCCCCTTTTTTCTTGTAGGCCAGTCTATCCTTGCATGTTACGTTTAGTTTTGTACCTAAGGTGTTTAGTCAGAGATTGTTCTTCTACTGCTATATTATATAAAGGTTTAGGAACACTATTTGCATTAAACACAGCTGAACAAATCATAGTAATTGTTTCATGAGTCCTGCAGGTACTGTAGTGCTGACAGTAGATTAGAGAGAGAGAGCTGCAATGAATTATTTGGATGGTGTCTTACTGTGGAACTGGGATTTCCTCTCCCATGTTTTTAAAAATGTGTGGTATTGGGAGGACTGTTTGCACCCAATTTTGGGTTCTCCAGATATCTCTTACCAAACAGGCAGTTCAGAAAAAACATTAAATTATTCCTGTTATGGCTGAGTCCTATAATATATTTTACATAAAGGTATTTGCCAAAACAGATTTTGTGGGGTATCCTATCAGTTCTTTTTAAAGGAGCAGAAAAATGCCAAGATAATTCAGTTAACATTCTTGAAATACTTTTCCCCAAATTTAGCATTTTTATTTTAGTATTGCTGAAAAGTTCGTGTTCCATAAAACTGCAATTTTCTGCTTATGGAGTAGGTGACAGGTTCATTTTTTAGAAAACATGCAACAGTAAAGCTATTTAAAGTAGAAAGAATGTTTCTTTGTTAGTGTTTAATTGTTTTTGTAAAATTATAAAACACAGTGTTCACTTTAGATGCATCTAGAAATAAGTGATGGGTTATTGTTCTCATCAGTCAGATCTTCCTTTTATTGTAGAAGCTTCTGTGTCATTTAAACCTCTTAGTCTTGAATTTAATTTCTACACTTGATAAGGCTTTTAAATAGAATAGAAACAATAACCTCTAATGGATTTAAATAGGGAATTCTAACATAAATAGACTGCAGTTTTACTGAATATTCTTACTGTAATAGCATTTTGCCTTCTAAGCTATGTGTCATAAATTATTTTGTCCAATAAAAGGCATCATGTATGATGAATTTATTTTTTTCTTAGTGATACAAGTGATTGCTACTATAATCTTACCAAATATTTTGTCAGTGATGTGATGAATATGACATTTGTAGGTTTTTCAATATCAGTGTTCTGTAAATTTTAAGCGGTGAAATTGCTGTTACATACCCAGAAAGTTTGGAAGACCTTTGTAATATGTAGCTGTGAAACTTCAGCCTCTCTCGTTAAAGTATGTTATTTGTCTTTGCAGAAGTAATTTTGTGGTGATAAAAGTGTTTCCAGTCATGATCATAGTAATGCTTCGGATGCTGCTGAGGTAATTCTGACCTCTGTTGGCAAAGCACAGCAAATGAAATGTGTGCTCAGTAGCACACTTCTGTTTTGATATTATTTATTTCAAACATGACATGTTGCTGAAATTAAGACATTAATTATGTGTTTTTATTGTTGGAAAGCTTTTTTTTTGTCCTATTGTACCAATTAGCTTGAGCACAGGATAGAGGATTTATGCTCAAACTGTCCTCAAGTAATAACATTTTCTGATTTGATAATTTTTGTACCAGACAACAGCTTCATCCAGTATCTTTCTTAATCAGATTTTCTATACAATGCCAAAAACATCCGAACATACCACATTATAATAGCTCTGTGTGTTAAAGATTAGGTGTTGCAAAAATTCTGTTTGAGGTTTTCAGTATATCTGATACAGCCATCATTCACTTTAGGTCTCTGAGAAAACCTGATCAGTGGATTGGTTTTGCCCAGTTGTACTTTCTGCAGTAGCTAATTTCACAGTGATCGACTTCCTTATTTAACTTGTTAATCCATTTAAGAGAAGAAAGAAATATTGATGTAATCTGAACAGGTGCTAATTTTTTTTCTGTGCAGTAACTATAATTTCTATCATATATTTGTCATATCAATATTTGTCTTTCATATGTCTTTTCTAGGTTGTGTTCTTGTTAACAAAGTTAATATGATGCTGATGGAAAGAATGAATGTTAGCACTTGCATGGAGCCAGGCAGCATGCAGATACTTCATGCTAGCATTCTAGCAAACACAATAAATGCACCTCTGCTTTAAAACTGTGCTTCTTCAGAGGGCAGACTCAAATTGTTTAATGTTTTATGTTATGGATAGGAAAAGGTTTTAGTAATTTTTTGAATTCATTTTCATCAAGGTTACTTTCAGTTACCTTACATCTTGCAAAAATGGACTGTTGCAGGCTTCTGATGTTCTCTGCCTTGCTCATTGCCTGCTTAGGGCTATGGAGTCTGAATAATTGAGAAAATATTCTACTAGAAAGTACAAATGTTGTGTACATGTTCTACATATGTTAAAGGTCATCGATAGACTTCAAGAGCCTTAATATCTCAGGATAGTGTTGCTGTTGTGAGATGAAGATATGGAAACTTTGACTTGAGATTATGGGGAATCATGTGGATGACTGATTTGATACCATGTGAATGCAAACGCAAGATGTGAGACTCTTACATGTGTTACATTCTCATATGTCAAGATAGCTAGTGATTAATTTAATTGATGCAGGAATTAATACTACTGTAGGTTGATTTCTGAATCTCCTTTTCAATTCTCACCATAAATTGAGATGTGAGGTGGCCTTCAAGAATCAAGAGGAAATGGAGTCATGTATTTTTTTCTAGTGTCTATTTTGCTGGTGTCTGATAGAATTACTCTACTTTTGAGGAAACCCAGATGAGGAAGGGCAAGGTATTAAAGCCAGCTGAATTGCAGACTCTATATATAGCAAGCTCTGTTCTGTATGTCCTAGAGCTATAACAGAGTCTCATCTCAGGTTGGTTTCTAGGATGAACAATCTTTAATACTGAAATGAGGTTACAGATCTAACAGCATCCATATTAAATTTTTTTTGATATATATTGTTACTCTTCCCAGTGCTGCTTTCAGTGCCAGAGCTTCAGGAATTTTTATTCCACTTAAACAAATGTCAGTAAGTGTTCCAGGATGCATAATTAATCATTTAGAGGTTTTAAAATCTCCTTTTATAGTAAATATTGACTTTGCCTGTCTGCGATAAGAATGTATTTAAAATTGCAAACACCATGAATTTATGATGGATGGGAATACTGTGTTGGATCTCCAGAAATGTACTGTGGAAAAAAACTCTCTTTAACTTTTCTTACTAAAGATTCAAGGTCAGTTACATTAGGAAAAAAATGGCTAAGGGAATATCTCTCCTAACAAAATATGCCATCATATCTGTATTCTTGAGAGAAAGTTCCTGGTTGATCTTGATAATCTACAGATCTTATACAAAGTGGATAGATCTGATTCATAACAAGCCCATGTACCTCATATATGTAGGGAGACCAAACTCATGATACAAAGAGTGTGGAGTTGCCCTTCAAAGGAACAGTTAATCTGATGCACTGATTTCCAGCATTAGCCGTATGGCATCCCTGTAAATTGCTCAGATCACATAAGATCATATATGGAGATATCATTGGCAATGGTTTTAGAACATGATTCACATTGCTTAAACATGAATGACTTTACTCAGTAAAGGTATTGCCTGCTGATCTGGTTTTGGACCGAATATTTTCATAATTTAGTAGCAGTTCTTACAGTGTTCTTGTGCAGGATGATGCCAAATAAGAGGTAACATTTTTTCCAGTCGGGATGACTGGATTCTGAAGGACAGAACTCTGGAGTGAATCCAAAAATCTGTCTGACTCATCATTGACAAGCTGGAGTTGCTATGGTTCTCTGTGAAACCCCAGCTTGTCCCTGTAGACAAATGGAATACAGAGGAACTCTGGTGTCATAGCTGATGAAAGCCTTCTGTCTTCTAACCAATCTAGGCAAATTGGTCTTGACTGTAAAAATAAAGCTAACCAGTACTAGTCAGGAACATATTGCTTTCTGAATATAGCCACGGTGTTATGTAGTATCCTCAGCCAGTGTACTTCCAAATGAGTAGTCCATAAAGAATGAAGAAGCCAAGCTGGTTAGATGAAGGTCAAATGCAAAGTGACCTTATATATGACAGATTTTTTAAATAAACCGTGACTAATTGATTGCCTTTTCCTTTGTGTAACTTCATCATGAAGTCAATGTGTTTCTCCTTTGCATATTTGCATATCAACTGATTTTTTGCAACATTTAAAATGATGTAACTATTATGACTGTCAGAATAAAATTATATACCTTCAAAGGAAATTGATTCTAGCTTCAAGTTATCACAGTTCTAATTCATTTAAACTAGTTCACTTTACTTTTGTTCAGGTTTAGTTTATTTGGTTTTTACCATACGGAGTACTTAAATGGGGAAACTGAGTGCTCATCAACATGTTTTTCTAGATAGATTCTTTCCCAAACTGAACATACCTAAATTTGCACATAGTTACATGTGCATGGACTGTCTAATCTGCAGACTTCTAGAACACACTTCCCAGTGGCCTGTGTGAGCCGTACTAGACCACTAGTTCTCTAGTATTTTTGCAGAAGCCTGCTGGTTATCTTTTGGTTTGCAAAATTTAGCTTTCACCCTGGTCTCATGTGACATGAGCTCATGTGACATGAGCTCCTTGCACAGTCTCAACCTCAGACACATGCTGGCTCCCAGGCTACTTCACCTACTTGCTGGCTGATCAGCTCGATCTTCATTAGCAATCATATGCTGTCTCACATACCCGCCCTACAGTTGCAGGCTCCATGGGCACACACAGGTCCTCTGACCCATGGTCTCTCTCAGCCTGAAGTGTTCCCCAGCATTGCTTCATGTTGATGTGTGTCACCTCTGGACAGTGGGGTGGAGGCTCTCACAGTACAGTTCTGAGAGGGAGCCCAGCAAGGTGTGGTTTTGCCTGCTGTTGTGCTGCTGTTCTCTGCTGGACTCGTAGAGATGACCCTTTAGTGTACTGATGATGCTTCTGTGATGAACGTCAGAGTAGTTGGACTAGGGTATTACTTGATTCTCCTCCTTACTATTACCTCTTTGTGTTCCTTTGTGGATGTACACGGGAGCTGTCTATCACATAACTTAACATGTGTATAAAAATTTGTATAGTTTCCAATTATCTCAATACCATTCTGACTTATTCTTTGGGTACTTCACAATAGTAATTTCCTCATATAAAGGTTCTGGAATTTCTTGCCTCAGAAGTTCCTTTCAAGTTACTTCTTAAGTCCTAACTCTATCAAAATATGCTTTTGTAGGATCTTTTCTTTTTCTTTCAATTGCAATTCTTTTATCCTGAGCTTATTCAAAGGATAAGGCCACAATGACTCTTTGCAAGACTCATTGCATCTGAATATCTGAATATCCAGGACTTGGGTATCTCTGTGTCTGGCATTCTTCCTCTCCTCAACCACACAGTGAACTTCTCTAATTTATAATCAGCCTTTTCATAGTTCCTTCCACTGGATAAACTATGGATGACAGATTGGACTAATGACTGTACGAGTCTCATCCTTCTGCAACAAAAAATGCAGTTAGTAACAGTGAGAGTGGCAGTGGACAAGTATATTAGGCTATCTATTTGACATTAAGATTATTTGTGTAGTTCTAAATGGTTCCACCCTACTCCAAATTCTAGTCTGGGCAGGTGTAGTCTATTAAATCTATTAGTGCTCATTTAGCAGTGATATTTTGAAAAATAATAATTACTGGTGAGATACTGGGTTTTGAGTCTTACATTGTTGGACATGATCCCTTTCTTCCACATGCTTTTTAAAATCACCCTTTCTTACTACTTAAGTTACCCTTTTTACTTATGCCCTTAAGTGCTGATCCTGCTGTTTGTATATTTGGAAAAAGATCTCTTTCTAACACACTGTTGTTGTAGCTTTTCATATAGGAAAGAAGAATGATACACAGAAGATAAAAATAATAGTAGCTAAATTCATAACGTGAGTTTATGAATTTTTTCCTTTTTTTTACTGCTTGATATCTGTCTTTACGGATATTACTGTTACTGCACACGTAATTCCTTAGGCAGGTTTTCAAAAGCAAAACGAAATTCTGAATTGGAGCATAACAGGAATGTTCTGTTAATGTGAAGATTATTAGGTAGCTATTGATCCTCATGACTTAGGTATACTAGATGGAAATGATTGACTCTATCTAATTTCTCTTCACATTTCTGTTCCCAGTTAACATTCAAAAGGAACTATATGTATACTGGACGCTTCCACAACAGTGGAAGAAACCTTCTCTGCCTTTCAGAGATGCATAGAATTACAGATAGACACCTTAGAACCATCCCAGAAGTACTGTTTTGTGAATGTCTACTATATCTCCCTAATGAGGGATCAAATATACTCCTTGATATGAATCAAATATATATACTCTTTTGTTAACTTTTCCCAACTATTTCTTCATGTTTCCAAGTTGAAGTCCATAATTCCTTGATGGTAAGGGAATTTAAATATCTGAGCAGAATCTTTGTATCTTACACATATGCTGCATGGGAGAATTTCCTTTAGCTCTGTAAGTCTTCATTGCAAAAGAAGAGTGGAAGCTGCATTTACCTTTAATTACCTCCATGTACTTGTAATACCTTCATCCAACAGTAGTTTTATGTTCCCGTGATAAACTTACGGAACATAGGCCATACCTGTAGATCTTGTACCACATTTACTGAAATGATACTCTTCTATATTTGATAAGTAACAATACTAATTTATATAGGTTAGAGCAAGATAGTTGTTAATTTGGTGTACTTGTGCATAAAATACAGAATGGGAGCTATTTTTCTGATGTTCACAGTAAGTACCATTATTGTTGTGTGTCTGAATGATGATACATATTATTGTGTAAAAGTTTGCATTTTCAAAAATTCTCTGTAAAATTGTCCATGTGCTTTGTATAAGCTCACCTTTCACAACTGACCATGTGTATGAATGTAGGCAGAGCACTAATGAATATAGTAGCCTGGCTGTGTGCTCAAATAACTTTAGGCAGTGTGTTTCTGTCAGGTTAACAGTTAACGTGGAAATTTTGGAAGATTTTGGCCCAACACAAGTTCCACAAGTTCTCCTGTAATATAAAGAACAACACAAGTTCCTGTAATATGTATTTATTCCATGGAACAGAGGAACAATAAGGAAGCTAGATATATCTGGTTGGTGTTTGCCACCAACATCAGTGGAAAGAGGGTGAAGCTTAGAATTTCCCGCTATTAAAACTGACCTGGCAAGATGAGATTCATTACTTCTGTTGAACTGAAAAGCCAGGGTGTCTCTAGGAAGAGCTTCCAGAAATGCTGAGGACCTAGGAGAGAAGGTGAGGAGTGGGAAGGATGAGGACTAGGCTGTGTGAGCCTCTCAGCCCTCAACAGGGTTTAGACCCTAAAGTATGCAGGCTTGAACACCATGCTTTATCTGTCTTCTCTGGAGGAACTGATTCCATCCAGTGTCATCCTCCTCCTTGCTGCTTCATTTCAGAGAATAAATAAATTCCAAAGAGTTACAAGTCAGTTATCAGAGAAGGTTTAGTGAAACCAATGGGCAGACAGACACTCATGTCATCAGGTAGCCTTCTAAGGCTTTTAAAGACTGTTATCATCGTTTACCAAAAATATTTTCCTTTCACCTTAGCAGAACTACCGTATAAAGACCAGAAGTATTAGTTCATGGATAACTAAATAGTGATGATATACTACAATGATAATGAAATAATATGATGAAGATATATGAACAGAGAGGAAATGCGATGGAAAAATTATGCATACCTTGCATGCATAGTTGTTACACTGTCGATGGGGAGTGTGCTTGTGTGATGATTAGCTGAATTAACTTTTGATTTCCTTGCTTTTGTGTCTGTATGTGTTTAACAACAGCCACTTCACAATTATTTCTTTCCATATGGCAAAAAGTGTAGCAAACCAAAAAATTAATCTACTGACCATCTTTTTCTTTAGTCTGTTATTTTCATGTTTCTTTTGAAATACTACTCTTTATATGTAATTATCTTCAGCTCATTAAAAAGAAAGAAAAAATACTAATTTTCTTACCAAGTAAAGAGTATTTTCAATTAATATTTGATGTCAGTTCAAAAGGTCAGTATTCTTTGTCCACAGTGAGAGCAGACTGTAATAAGGAGGTCTCTGCTTTTGGCAATAATGTAAATAGCATAACAGACTTCAGTTTCTTTGTGCCTTACTTTGGCAAGATGAAATGGAAGAAACTGATTGATAATCATGTTTTAATTAATTGTTGAATAAAAATTGATTTTTTGCACAAAAAGTAGGTTCAATTACTTTAGTAAAATTCATGAAGTGATAGGAAGATTTTCCTAACTTACTGATGTACGTAGGAAAACAAATTTCTAACTTACTAATGCATGCCAGTTTAAGAAGTTTGATTATTGACCACATCAAAGTATTAGAAAAAACATGTTTTTGGGAACATTCAATATTAACAGTATTCTAAAGAGCTGCTAATCTTCTGTCAACAAATATCCTTTTCTGGTGGTTGAATGGTATTTGTTTTGTGCCAGGTTCTCCTTAGTGTTGCTTTCGCAGGTGTTTTAATACACAGATAAATCAATATATTTGATAATGCTTCACGAATGGTATATGTTTATGATATCAATGAAGAACTCTTTAGGATTTTTCTCAATCTGCACTCTACTTTTCTTTGAAGTCGGGTGCTTTTTATAGAGCTAATATGCGACTGGACATTTGCCCTGCTGTATTCTGATTGCAAGAGAAGAGCTTTAGATGAATCTGGAACTTTTAGAGTGTAAGAACTTGCATTCACAGACTGTCCAATTTGAATTTGATTCTCAGTTATTAATGCATAAATAGGCCCTGTGTATACTGGGCCTGCATCCCATTTGTAGAAAATAATGTTACAATACTGTAAAATGTGAGACCACCTAGGAGGGGATTTCTGCATCTGTCCAAGGGGAAAGAGGTGCTTGTAGCCAAGTCCTGCTCTCGTTTGCTGCATTCTTTAGTTTGTTAACCAAGCTGTGATTTTGAGCATGTCTTTGTGTACCGCTTGGAAGCTGGCAGTGATTAGTTTGTCCATCCTGTCTTGTGTCTCTGAGTCATCGGTGACACTGTCTTTTGTCCTTTGTCTCTCAACCTCCCAACCTGTGTGTCCTGAGGAGTTTCACATAGGTGCATTTATATACTCACTAATAAAGTTTCAGAGGACTTTTTTTTTTTAAATCAGTATAGTTTCAGTCAAAAAATATTTCCTAAGACCAGACTCAGGAAGTATAATAATGTTTTAAATAATGCATGAATTAAAGTAGAAAAATAGGGGAGAAAGAATGCAGATTTTTGGGCAGGGTTTTGGTATGGTTTTTTTTAGTTTTTCTTTGAGTTTTTTTTAATGTTTTTTAAAAATATTATTCGTGATGCCCAGTGCATCATGAATAATATATGAACTCATAGATCCCTTGCATTTTGAAAAAACAACCAACAGACAAGTCCTAACAACTGTAAGCCAAAGCAAGCAAGCTAGCAAAACCAAGTAAATTTTATTCTGGTTGTTTGTGTATTTTTTTAATATTTAAAATGCTACTTTCTATACAACTTTTTTTTCTTCATTCTCCTATTAGTTGGTATAAATAAAGTGATGAAAATATAATCCATAATAATGAGTAAAAATTATGCAAAAGTATGAAAGGTTATAGAGTATCAATAGATAAGGACTTCTTTCCTTCCAATAGATAAAGACAGGTTTTTTTGCATATAAATCATATCTGTCTATTACAGAGAAGCTATCAGTTCGAGGACTCAGTTTTTACTATTTCATGATGTTAAAATAATTTTCTTGAATTGAAAAGATTAGAGTGACTTTTCTTAGCTGGAAGTTGCCTTCTGTAGAAAAGAACATCTGTAAGTGTCTGAGCAGATTTTTTAAAAAAAGTTACCTAATTTTTTTCTTCTTTGCACCCAAGAAAATAATTCAATTGTGTTCTTCCAAGAAATTAAATTGCAGGGAGAGGTGAGATACCTAGCATTATGTAGAATTACACTCACTGCAGAGCACAGTGTATCACCCAAATAATTCTGTATGCACCCAGTATTACTTGCAGAAAAACAAGTGCTTAAGTTTATGAGCTAATGAATCATTCAAACACACACAATGAAAAAGAGACCAGTCTACATCAGTATTCCGTAGTGTGTGTGTGTATATGCATATATTCCATTTTCTAGGTAGTAAAATACAGATTCTGTAGTATATAATTCTTAAAAAACATATGTTAAGCATACCATGTCATTTTATTCATGTAGATAATGAAAAATGTCAATATGAAGAATTTCTTTTCCCTATTAGCTTCAGCTTATTTTCTTTAAACTACAGCACTTGATTCTAAGGTACGAAGTGAAGCAAAAATGTGGCTTGCCAATGACTGTTTAACACTGTATTAGAAACTAAAGAAAACAAATTGTAATTCAGGGCTCATAATTTTGTGTCCTGGAAATTTTAATACTAATGATTGGAAACTGTGATGCAGAAGAATAAATTGCTTCTACAAAGGATACAGTTAGTTTCAAATGTAGTTGGTTAGAAAAATACCTGTGGGTATTTAATATGCCCCTGTTATTCAATTTCCACTATTTGGTTTTGTTGTTGGTTTTGGTAGATTAGCAGCCATGTTTTTCAACTATGAAACAAAATATCTCCTTTAGTGGTTTTTGAAGAGTCCATAATAGGTGGTGAAACTGTTTACACCGGACATATAATGAAGCTGACTGTAAAATACAGAAAGATAACAAAAGGGAAAAAAAGGAAGAAACATAATTTAATTAACTTATTTTGAAGGCATATTTAATTTATTAAAAAAATATAATCAGTTAAAGTGGGAGCTAAAATATCAAGTCAAGCAAAAAGAATAAATTTACTGCCCCTTTAAAGGGGTTCTCACTAATCTTATGTTTGTTTGATTCCAGACTAACTGACCTAAAGTCAATGAAAACTTGTGAAAAAGTAGTGCAAAATCAGATTATAAACTCAGTGTAATTACCAGAGTAATAGGGGGAGAACAGATCTAATTGAAATGACAGAAGAGTCATTAGTCTTTAAGACTGCCCTACATAAAGTTCATGACTACTATAAAAATGAATGTGTAAAATTATTTTTATAAATAAATTATATTGATATCAAGATGACATTTGCTATTTTATATTCTTTTTAAGGTAATGAATCTCTTAAAGTTTAATCACACTTGTTGCAGAGATCTTTGGATTATTTGTACATCAAATTTCTGACATGTCTGTACTTGCCAAGCCAAAAAATTAACTTCACAATTTTGCTTTATTTGCAGCATCTGGCGAGGACCAAACATAAACTGCACAGACAGTTCAGGTTATACTGCTTTACATCATGCAGCTTTAAACGGACACAAGTAAGTGCCTCACATTTGTTTTTTATGTAGAATGGTATTTAACTGTGTAACATAGAAATATGTAACATGACACTGAGGTTTTCACTGAAAGTTGACAAACTTTGACTTACTGAAATAGTCATTTTTCCCATGGGATATATTAATATAGAATGCTTTGACACTGTCATCAATATCAGCACGTGGTAATGACAAATGGGAAATGCAGTTTATAAGCTGTTGATTATGTACTCTTTCTTCCAAATTCTTCCTCGATTTTGAGTATTTATTATTGTTACTAGTTGTGGCTCTAGTGCTTTTTGGTTGCTGGGAAATTGCAGCAGAAAATTTTGTAGTATACTTTTGTGTGTATGTATACAGGTATAGTGTGTTGAACGTTTAAGGAAGCAATTTTGTTAAACAAAACAGTAAAGATTAATCATCATCAAAGCAAATTAGCATGAAAAGAATATTTAGTAATTATACACTTGGAAGCAGAGAAAAAAAAGGCTATTACCCCATATGGGACCTTACAGCTTTTCTCGAGGTGCTGCTGTCCATCCAAGCTGCCACATGCATGTCTCAACAATTTTAGGGGAAAGCATGGAAAATCCCCACTGAGGGGCACTGCACAGGCCCACCAGTGCAGGTGAACTACTTAAGGCATTGAAAAAAATCTGGAAACTTGCTAGGCGTTTCGTTTTAGACCCTGTTATTTGTTCTATGTTATCTCTGCTGTTACATTTTCCCCCTGCTACATATTACCTCCATTGTATTTTTCTGCCAACTGCATGTTGTTATTAAGGCAGAACAAGAAAGAAAGGTTTTAATAAAGTCTAGAAATTTCTAGTGGCGTGGACCCTGCTGTAACCAAGGTAAGAGCTGCCCCACTTAATGCAGTCCAACTATCCTGTTTGCAGAGTGATGGTATTAACACTGACTGGATTTTCACTAAAGAAAATTCTAACATAAAGCTTTGGTTAATTCCTCTGTGGGAGATAAGGAACTGCCCAAAAACCAACTGAAATTAAGAGTGATTTGAACTAACTTTAATGTGATTTTGGACTGTCCATAAGATATACATAATAATTATGTGTTTAATTTACTCATTGCACCATTTTTGCATTCTTTCATGGAAAAATTAAGACATTAGGATGTGTCTTTAATTATATTCTAGAAACCTGCATATTTTCTTTAGAAAAGATTAATCTTTTGGTGAATATAGGATATTCTGCTTCTAAATAAATTTGTGAAGTTAAAATACTGTTAAATTAGATACCATGCATTTTCCAAAGTTTGAGCTCTGTAGGAAGATCAGAATCATCCATTAATATATTTCTACTTCCATGGAATTAGGTCTAACTCCTTAATATGATCTGTTAAACTCAGCCTTTTTGTTCATAATTTATGGATTGTTTCTTGTGCTGTTGCTCATTTTTGGCTGACAAAAACTGAAGTGCTAGCTCGCAAAGATTGCTTGTTTTAAATAGACAAAAACCGAGTTTAGTATGTTTAATATTGGCAACAAACCAATAGTTACGCAGCAAACTAAAAATATTACTTTATAAACACTGAAACTATCAGAGATTTCAAGTGAATTCTACCAATATAAACTATAAAATCTCAAACCATACAATATACAAAAAAAACTATAAAATACCAAAACATTTCAGACACAGCGTGTGCCAAACTTCTCCTGAGGTTTGGGAGGACTTAAAAATATGGACTTATGTTTAGCTGCATATATAACTGCAGCTTTTGAAAAGTCCAATGCTGGCTGCTATGACCCCTTACACTCACAGCAGGGTAAGTAGCAGTTACTGATATCCCATTTATACCTTGTTATATTAAAGTACACTGAAATACGTCATGAGGTATTTCGTGATGAATCATGAAGTTTCAGGACCTGTTATCCAAGCCATCATACTGCTCCTGCTGCAAGAGAATTGGACAGACACCTGGTGGTTCTAATTTTGTTAGTCACTACAAATGACAAATAAATAACTTTACACTCTGTTTCAGATTTCAGGCTTGATATTCAAAATCAAAACTATGTACAATCTTTTGATACAAGAATCTTCCCCCTTAGGGGACATTCTTGTCCTTTTAAAATCTTTGGGGTTTTAACTTTTCCCACTTTACATTAGGTTGAACCTGAGATATTTCAGTTTTTTAGGAAAAGTGAGAACACGAGACCTAATGACCAAACCAATAATTTTTGGCTGGGATAATTATTGGACACCAGTATTCAAATCCCTGCTTGATCACTGTATGTGATGAATTCCTTCTTCTTTCATTATTCTGACATAGTTCTCTTTCCTTCAGAAACTATTCTGCTTTATATAAGTAATTAAATTATATCTGGGGCAATCACTGGAATCTCAGTCTCCCTAAATAATTTTACTTAGCCCAATAATGTTACTGGGCTAAGGATTCTCAGTCTTCTCTCTGAAATTTATTTCTACAAAATGAAAAAGTTCTGACAAAGTGCTAAAAAAGAACCACCCTAGATAAGTGTGATGGGTCAGGGCATTCTTGAAGGATGAAGGAGATGTATGTTCTATTTTGTAGCTTGAATCTTGCAATAGACTCATCCCAATAGTTCCTGTGTATTGTTATCTATAGATTTCAGCTGTGGAGGGTTTTTTGCTAATTTTCTCCCACTTAGTTCAATTTATGCTTCTTTTGGTTTGTGTCCCTTTCAAACAACTGTGTATCTAGCTTTCATTAGACCATCTATTACATCATCAACTATTATGATATGAGAAGTCTCTCAAACTTTATGTGTGCTAAAGTGTTTCCCTCAGGATTCAATTTCCTGGAAGTTTCTGTGTAGCAAAAGTCCTTCTATAGTGGAGCTACTCTTTCTTGGTTGTTTTCATGTTATTTGACCTTGTCAGGAATAACCAAAATCCAGCTTAAATTCTCCTCAAAGCTTAGATGTGATGACTCCATATCTTTTGAAGTTACCTGAGAGTTTCTTTTGACCTGGTTATAGTCCCTCATAACTCACCATATTTTTTTCTCAATAGGAAATTAAATAAGGTTCCATCAAGGCTGGGGGAATAATTGCCTCAGATATGTCTTCTGTCCTGATTTGTAGTCACAGGTTTAATTTTTAGACATAACATAGGCTACACCGAGCTTCCTCCCCCCACTGATTTTTTGAGCCAAATCAGTAAGTCAGTGTTTCCATATTCAGTAAAAAATGTGTGTAGAACTACCCACACTGGATCATAGATTCTGTTAGCTTAAGAACTAATGAGGCCTGACTATGTCAAACTCTGAACTTAAGTACAGGAGACTGCTTAAAAATCAGGGATGGAACATACCAACTTATACCAGTCTTTCATTTAATGTATGATAAGTCACACCAAAAATACTGAAAGTAATATAAAAAGAATTAAAATGATAATAAGTCACTTCTTCCCTCACTATTATAAGGAAGCTGCATGTGGGAAATGAAAATAGAAGCAGTTATTTCATAGAAGATTGTATATATCTAGCTAGATCATTACATTGTTTTTTAACTATCTTTGAGATAATGTTTTAAAGAAGAGGAAAAATTGTTGCTTAAGCCTTACTGTGAGAATCATGTCCATAAAACTACCCTCTTGTCTTCCTGCCTCCAGAACTCAGCAATGCTGGGGACAAGAGTACTTCTCTGCCTTTAATGTCTGAGGGACATGCACATTGCCTGGACTGGCAAATTCTAAAAGTGATTCTTTGGCAAGGTGATCCTACTGAAAGAAACAGATTCAAAGAACTGGTGATAATATTGGTGGTATTCATAAGAAGTAAGAATCACTAAAATTAATAACATTTTGACTGTTTTACTGTCTATTTAATTTTTAGAAATTATTGGTCTTCACTTATTCTATGTTTCGCTTGACACACAGGGGTTTTTTTCTATTATCCAGGATAAAAAATTTGGTAATATGTATGTTCATGTAAAAACTTAATAAAATAAGCTTTCTGTCAATTTTTAGATTTACCTCCTGTTTTCCAGGGATATAGTTCTCAAATTACTTCAGTATGAAGCATCAACTAATGTGGCAGATAATAAGGGTTATTTTCCTATTCACTTGGCTGCTTGGAGAGGAGATGTAGATATTGTGAAGATTCTCATCCATCATGGACCATCACACTCCCGAGTGAATGAACAGGTGAAGTGTGATAAAAAATATTTGCGTACATCAACGGAAAAGAGCAGCAAATATTCTTTAGGTCTGACAAATTTATAGCCAAGTTAAAAAAAAGCCTATTTTCCATTGTTTCAGTAATTTCTTCTCCAAGACTGATAAAATCTTCCATTATAAGCATATCAAATACCTTTATTATGGATGGGCACTGACCTAAAGAATATTAGATTTAAAAAGTATGGAAAAACCTTTTACTTGTTTTTGAAAAATTGTGTGAAGACATACTCTATGCGTCTTTTAATTATGGATGTAAATTTGCACAAACTCTGCATCTTTTTTACTGTATTAAATATTAAAGTCCTGAAAACCTTTGAGATAAAATTAGCATCCTTGGTATATTTTAAGTGTACTGTAAATTAACAGATATGAAGAGATAAATGACAAACCAGATGGACTGCATCTATGCATGTGCAACAGAAAGGACACATATATACCAAGAAAAAATAATGAGAGTATTACAGTGAGTAAGGGCAGTATAAGTATGTTGCATTCTGTTGTCAGACATATGGCATACCTTCTCTTTTTATTCTGTGTATTTTTATCTGGTCCATTCATTGGGCCAACATTTAAAAAGAGAAAGAAGGTGATTAAAATTTGACACCATCTATAGTAGGCTGAACTGCTTAAGGACTGGAAGTAGGCTGTGAAGTACAAGTAGTAACCATTAAGCTATTGAATTTGCCAGGGTAATCAGGGAGTTATTGGAATGTAAAGGTGGGAGTCAGCTCAAGATTCAGATCTAAGCTGTAATTGCCTACATTGCACCATTTGGTTCCACAGAGGTCTGGTCAGTGTAATCACAGGAGCCAACAGGGTTATTCAGGTGACCAAAAGTAAAGCAGGATTCAATTGCCCAAACACAGGTCCTGGTGGAGTGGGTGCTGAACTTCAGGTGGGGTAACACCTGGTAACCTACAGCACCTCAAATGGTAAAGTGCAATCTGAGAAATGAGTTGTACTCTCAGTGCCTATATTAGTGTGGCCAGAAGGCAAATGGTTAGAAAATAAGAAATGTGAGACTTACATTGCAAACACTTAACTAGTGTGAGATGCCATACCTTGAATAATCTATTTGATATCTGAGGTTATACAGTTAGCCATTTGAATACATACAATAACTATGATATGAATATCAAGTATTAGTGCAGGAAATATAGGAAAATAATGTAATAGAATATGCCCATGTGACAGTCTTCTGGGAAATCCTATAATATTCTGACTTATCCAAGAAAAAACGTAAACCCCAACATTTGTCATTCTGTGCTTTGAGTTGCAGATTAGAAGTTTCTTCAACTTTCTCATTCTCATTAGCTATTTTATGTAGGATGAAACTAGTTGAATTGTAGGATTACCTTTTGTCAAGGAGAGAATTTTTTTCAGTTTTATTTATGCAACAAAACAAAAAGCAACTTTCTGATTTCATGTTACCCATTTCTTGAAGAGATTGTATACTGACAGAAAACTGGAAGCTATGTGGGAACTTCAGAGAGGGGGATAGTGAAAAAGATATTTTAGTAAGATCAGAAAGAGAAATGGAAATTCAAACCTACTTCTCCCCAGTCCCACATATACATCCAGACTTCTAGAATATTCTTGAACTTGATTAGATGTACTGTCTCTGGTTTGATCACTGGAGCAAATAAGCAGGGATACATCTGATTATATACCCCACTGACTCAAACAGGTCATCCTGCCATCTATTAATTTTACCCAAGAACTTTATACTAGAAAATGCATGAGCGATCCTCATAAGAAATGTTACACCTTAAGTCTTTTAAGGGAATCTTGATCATATTAAACTTTGAAGTTAAGCATACAGAGTTTTTCTGACCTTGTAAATTCCTTGGTATTCCACTCTGGACAATGGCCAGCTTTAGTATGTGGACTACTTTGCTGGCACCTACTTTCCCCTGCTAATTAGCGCTCCGCGCAGGAGAATACTGTCTGTATCAAGAAAAGAGGGAAATGCCATCTTGATATAGAGCCACCTCCACCCACATGTCCTCAAATAACACCTAAGTGGCATCCTCACTCTAATACCTGCTGTACATTCTTAGGAACCTGTAGGCTTCTGAGGCTTTTGCTTATTTGCAGATAGGCTTTATAAGGCAGGTGACTCTTCATAGCTCTCATAACTTCTCTCACATCTGTGGAACTGAAGCTACAGCTTATAAGAAATCCTGGCCTATTTTTCTTCCTTTCTTTTTCTTCTGAAAGTTGGAAAGAAGGATAGCCATTTTTCATGACACTTTCTCACCACAGCAAATGCTGTACTCAAGTCAGTCTTTTTTTCTCCTGGTTGGTTGTTTTGTTTGTTTTAAGGATCACATTAAAAGCGTAATTGTTTTCAGTTTGAGAAAATAATTTTTTTCATGATTTAAAATTAATTGCAACCAATTTGTAATAAATGTTTGCTTTTCCTCTACCTTCCTAAAATTCTGTGTAAATGAAAACCTTCTAAAAACTTAAGTGAAAGTAATGAACAGCAAATGAAGTAAATGACAAGCTCATGATGATATAATGTATATTACATGAAATAATGAATTTAATATGGTATACTGTAAATTGATTGAACTGCATTCTACACTTCTAAATTGCAGTTAAGTAGCATCATAGGATCATATCGAGCCATATCCAGCATCTAAAGCTCTGAATGCCCCCTACTGTTTCTATTACATAAAATTGGAAAAAACCAGTAAAGAGTCAAACAGTTAAAGGACAATTATTTTGTGGGGGTTGTGGAATATAGACTGGCAACTACACAAAGAATGTGGTTACAGCATAACAATTATGTAAGAAGAATTCTGTCACTGTTTAATACAGGATTCTTAATTGACAGGTATGTTGTATGTTTTAAATTAAAAAAAATATGGTGAAATTACAAAAATATAAGTGTTTAACTTCATTGACGAAGACTTAAAATTATGTAAATTATCAATTGAATTAATTTCAAATATGTAGTATGAGATCAAGACTTGTTATTAAATAATACCAAATAAAACACAGTCAAACTACGTACATGTTTATTTATATAAGGACATCTGGATAGCACAAAGATTTATTATGGCAATTCTCATCATAAATTAACATAACTGATAACAAATCCTAATCTATGAAAAATGGTTAATAAATAACATACATAACAGCCACATACAGATCAATAGGTAGTGGGTTTTTGCAGGAAAAAAAAAGATGAGTGACATCAGGAATAAACATAAAGCTCAAAGTATGATTTTAGTATATATATATGTACGGAAAATGAATAGTGAAAAATTTACCAGAAAAAATGTGAATGGTTCTGAAATTTCTTGGTGATCTCTCTTTTTCTTTATGCACATAGCATGTCTTTTATCTTAAATTGATGTATTCAGTGTACTGTAGAATTTACTGGTGCATCAAATTGTAATAGTCACAGAAACCACTCCCATTTCTTTAATATTGTTTGACACTTCTGAAATATGAAGGAGAAGAGTTCAAGATGCATTCATAATATGTAAATACCTAACATCTAACTTATTTACTGACTTCTTCAAAACATCAGAATGAAGCACAGACATTATGTGCTTCTCCCAGTGACACCTCAAGGACTTCCAGGAGTACAGTTAATTTCCAAAATAGCCTGCAAAACCAATATTTTTTAAGTTCTGCATTTGATTTTACCCCTTCCCCTAAAATTAGAGACTATGTGGATGAATTTCTATTTCCCTTGCAACTCTTACTCTGCTTTATTCAGAAGACAAAATATGCAGGAGCCATCTTTTTGATTTGAGCCAATTGCAGAAATAAATTAGAAGAAAAATTTTTTCATCGTAGTCAACCAGATTACTGTTTTTTACAATGTTTACATAAGTAAAGGTGAATTTCAATTGAAAGTCAGTAGATTTGATTTTGATTCCCACTGAGTACTTTGCAGGCAAACTTCCTTTATTTTTTCAGAATGATTAACTTATTGGTGGAACTTCTCAGGAAACTGTCTTCCTGATTTAATATATATGGTAAGACCATCCTGACATCATTCCTTTCTCTGTCTTGGATATATTGTTTTGTTTGTTTTTTTTTCTCCTTTGTTTAATTCTTTAGTCATTAAAGCCTTATTTTTGTATTTTTTCCCTCTTTAGCTACTATTCTTGAGTATACTGAGTATACAGTTAGATGTTTTCAAAGCCTCCCATTGTTCCATCCTTCTTTAATTTTAACTGAAGTGCTTGTTTTGTAACTGAGAAAACAGCAAAAAGCTTTTCATAACAAATGTCTCATTTAGTTACTTGACATTGGGTTTATGTGACAAAGAAATGGCTCCATGATTTAGGAAGTCTTCCTTTTCAAGTTCATCATCAAAATGCATTGATAATAGGGAAGTTGAACATTCTTTGGGAAGGTCTGTTAAATCACTACTTGAGTTATTATTGGTTGTACAGTACTTGCATGGACTTTAGGAGCTTTAAAACTTGCTTGACAAAAATATCATACTACACAGCTATGCAACAGAAGTCCTAAATTTACCCACAGTTTAATAGAGGCTTCACAAGGGCCTATATAATATTCATGATAGCCATTCATTCTCTTGATATGTCCTGTACTACTTCACTATCAGACTGCCAAGCTACAATAACTGTCTCTATAATGTATTTGCTAATCTGTCCTCTAATGAATAGACCTCAAGATATGTTCTACATTTGACAGTGCCATGCATTCTTAGTAGCTAAATTTGTAGTACAGCCTGCAATACTGATGAGATGCAGTGCTGTGAAGGCACAATTCAGCCACACAAGCATGAGTTCTGGCTGCATGTGGAAGAGAATGGATTCAGAGAAGGACTACAAAATGTCAGGATCATGCCCACAAAGAGACCCGTGTAACAAATAATGAAGAAGAAAATTAAAAAAAGATTAAAAGCTGAATCATAGAATGGTTTCCTTATTTCTGAAAGAGGTCCACTGGGCCATAAGAGTAGCTGCTTGGTTAAAATATTATTAATTGTGAATATTAGAGACTTCTGTTTTACACTGTGTTTGCATAATGTTGGTCTAGTCTTTTTATCTTACATTTTGTATGTCTTCAATTGGTTTTGATTTCTTGATTCTTTTGCTCTTAGAATCACTCATTCGTAGGGTCTATCTTGTAGTTTCTAACATGTAATGAAGCATCTGAAATTCCTACAAGAATTCTAACCTTTTTCTTCAGCACTATGTATTATTTAGCGCTTGGATATCATATTTGAAGCTCTAATTACAGAATGGTAACTTGCATTTAGACATTTTATAGCAGATTAACTGCTCACTGCAGTGGCTGTTAACACATAAACTTTCTGTACTCCAGGAGCAGTTGTTTACACTTGGGACTGAAAATATAGGCAGTAGTACTAAATTACTAGTAATTTCTTCAAGAATATTTTTTCACATCTTTCATATATTGCTTCAAAATAGTGTGTTACTTTAGAGATATGAAGACAAACTACCTACCTACTACTACTACAAATCAATAGATTTACACCTGAGTTAGCTTTGACCGTACAAAAGACCTATCAGAACTAATAGCATTTGTGGGAGCAGGGAAATCACATCATTTCAGTTGTTAAAATAAATATCTTCATATGTTGGAGGTTTTTTTCAATTATTATTCTTACAGTATGTCTTCTTTAAACAAATTTCTTAAGGAGGAAACTCATAAGGCTGACAGACATTCATGGCCATCTTTCCCTGAGGGGTGAGAAGAGGAAGATAGTTTCTTCTAGTCCAGGAAATACACATTAGAGCCTCCATTATCTTAGGGGTCTCTCTGGGAATGCTGAACCAACTGTGTCTCTCTAGTCTTTCCTAAATTTGAAGATGGCAGACTCTGTCAAAACCTACATAAAACCTCTCTCCTCCCTCCTCAGAAAAACCTCATGATTCCAAGGTGATTTATATAAGTAGTACTAAATTGTCAAAGCAGATAAATTTAGAGGGCAGTTAAACAAGTTTTAATTTACTCTTTGAAAGTTAAAAATCATTCTGTCTTTGATTAATTTACATTTTGAAGAGGGAAGGATGTTTTATTAGAGTTCTAATTAGGTAACACCTCTCAGCTCTGATGACACAATATATACAATGCCTGTTCTGACTGCATATATGTAGGTAATTTAATTATCATGTTTGCCCAGGTTGGATTCTTCTGCTTTATTTCTCTGATACCTAGTTCTTTATAATTTTGTATCAGTTGGTCATTAAGTGAAATATAGGTTTAATTTGGCAAATACAAACCATAGAAAAATGTTCAACAATGTATATTTGAAAATAGTAACATTTTGTTACCTCTGTGCACCATGCTGTTTTAAAATATACTTTTCTGTAAATATGCCCTTGCATGAAAATTCAGCTGGATATTCTTTATCTAGAGGGAGCAAATTTCAGTTGGCTGCTCAGCAACAGTGATTTGGACTGTTTAGTCTCTATGTGTCTATATCTATCACCACATTTTGAGAAAAGGACCATAGCAAATTTAATTTTTATGTCTCTTTAAACATTTAATCAGAATACTTTTAAGCTACAATATTGGATCATTGGCATAAGATTCCAAATACTTTAAGTAATATCCATAAATTCTTGAAAAAAATTCAAACATAAACAGATATTGGACAGATAGTTACAGTTGTAAGCATGTATTTTGCTATTCACCTCCCAGAATATGAATATACTTATACATCTAATTTCTTTGTGTAACTATTTCCATTGGATATATAGAGTAACTGTAGGCAAAAATTACGATAATTGGCCATTTTATGTGCAGTTATCTGATTTTCATTCTTAATTGTACACAAAATTAGGCTGCGATTGCCTATTCCTCTGTCTGTCCATGAAGTATTGAAAACCTAAAAACAGATTTTAATAAACTGTACTTGTGATTTGTGGGTATACCACTGTACATAAGAAAATTGCTTTGCCTAGTCCTGTGTAAAGGATACATTAGAAGTCATTAGAGCACAAAAAGCTTATCACAGGTGGTTGATAGATCATTGCAACCATGTAGTATTGTGATGTCTTTTAATCTGAATTTATGGTCTACGTAATAAAGAAAGAGCACGTGGTGGTCTGAATAATGCACAATGATTCAAATACTTACTATTCATCAAGCTATGTCTGCCAATGGAAGCTTCTCACTTTCTACCTGGCTTTTCTCCAGCCTATGTCTTGCAGTTTAGAAGGAAACACATTCCGGTCTCTCGGATTTTGTGTGGTGGTGCAGACACCCAGAAGAGTTTAACTGCAACATTGTTTTACCTAAATGTATTTATCTGTCTCTTCCGTTTCCCAAGTTCAT
Organism: Manacus vitellinus; assembly: GCF_001715985.3. Taxonomy (NCBI): domain Eukaryota; kingdom Metazoa; phylum Chordata; class Aves; order Passeriformes; family Pipridae; genus Manacus; species Manacus vitellinus. The sequence goes on from NW_021940682.1 coordinate 20,323,623, forward strand.
CTGAGTCACTTTAAATTACAAGAAGACATGAAAATGACAGCAATGAAGTTAAAACCCCAAACCCAAGCATTAAGTTCTTGGTTATAGAGTTAGAAACACCATAACCAAAAAGAAAAGTTTTTCCCCTTTCCATCTTTCTAGTTTGTACTGCGCAGGATGGATATTCTTTTGCTCGCTGGCTTATGAGTAAGAGTCCAAAGCCTCATTTCTCTAAATCTCTCACTGTTTTTGTCTTTCAAAAAGACAATTTTTTTTTTCTATTTTTAATTCTCTGTCCTCTGAACTTTCTTCAGTTGTTTCCTTGAGAGATAGAACTATGGATTCAGATTTATCACTTCTCCTTTCTTTAGAATTACATTTCTACCTTTCTTTAGTATCTTTTCTGAATTTACATTAATTTTTTATTTCTTTATATGACACGTTAGCTTACTGGCTTTCTACTTTTACAACATTTCATAAACTGTCATAACATTTTATAAATCATGTATCAGAAGAGGCATTCGGTGTACATACTTTTAAAATTTATAGAGTCTAACCTATTTTAAGGCTATATAGAGATTATATATAATATATTAGTAATATAGATGGCATATAGAATCCAGAGAGCTGTATAAATTATTTCCTTCCTCTTTGCCTGAAGTTATTTGTCTCTTTGGGATTGCAAGTATACAGACAGAACTGGAAGAAAACAATTAAAGAAGGTACTGCTTAGCCTCAATATTTATTATTAAATTTATTGAATAGTGTTTTGGGAAGACTTGGGGGGCATTGCTTTATAAAGGAAAAACCTATTCAGTCCACAGCATACACATACTCATGTGCCCTAAAAACACACACATATATCTCTTCCTGGAGCACTGAGAAGACTTAACTGCTTAAGTGACGTGTTAAGTCTTTCTACAGTTGCTATTTTGTATTCTTCCAAACTTTAGTTGTTGTCTCAATAGTAGATTTTTATAGTGATACATGAAACTAACTTGTGCCTGATATATTTTCGTTGCACAGTTTTTCTCCATAATTCACTTATCTAGTAACAAACTGCTAGGGTACAAAACCAGCAAAAATGAGAAGAGAGACTTCAGTGTCTGAGTGTTTCTAAGAGAAGGACTCACCTATGATTTCAGGAACAGTTGAATCAAGGAGAGTTACAGATTTTGGTGTATCATGACGAGCCTACAAGGTTTTTAGGAGCACATTGTTAAAAATGGATTGGGAGCAATGTGGACACATAGGGACCTGATCTGCTTGAGAGCCACAAAGCTGAAGTAATAATGTATTATTAGTAAAATTTTAGTGGAGTAATTTTTAAGCATTTAACATACATTACCATACATTATATTAGAAACCCTGCTTCTGTAGTGATCTCATGGAAGCTGAACAGTTCTATTATATGATTAAACATGAATTTCTGAAGCTTTTATTTTACTTTAACAGAACAATGAAAATGAAACAGCACTGCATTGTGCAGCTCAGTATGGTCATTCAGAAGTTGTTGCTGTTCTGTTGGAAGAGCTGACAGACCCTACAATAAGGAACAACAAACTGGAAACACCTCTGGATCTGGCAGCACTTTATGGACGTCTGCGTGTTGTAAAAATGATCATTAAAGCATATCCAAACCTGATGAACTGTAATACAAGAAAACACACTCCTTTGCATCTTGCTGCACGTAATGGCCACAAAGCTGTTGTACAGGTGCTTCTGGAGGCTGGAATGGATGTCAGCTGCCAAGTTAGTGTGTAATTTCTTTCTTCTTCCTTTCATACTTTCTTCCTTTCCTACCTTTCCTTTATCATTAGAATATGATTCAAATGAAATAACTTTTAACTTTTTTCTTTAAAATAGACTTGCATTTACTTTGTTAGAAATGCTGCAAGGTGAAATATAATACAGATTTATTTTTTACATTGCAAATGATGTGTTCAAAGGGGTAACTCAAGAAAGATGCATGTCTTCAAAGCCGAGTGCATATATTTATATTGTCTTGAGACATGTAGATACACAAATCATATCAACTGTTCACGTAGGTGTATATAACTATATTTTCTACAACAGTGGCTGTAATGATACCAAACTGATTTGCCAAAGCTATGGCCTTTCATGGTCATAGCAATCTGAAACAGTGCTTGACTGAGAACTCCTTTTCCAAAGGTTGTTAGGTTCCATGCTAAACCCAAAGTTACTAGGTAATAACCATTTTGATTTTCTGCATTTCTAACTTGTTGTCTAAATCTGAAAGAAAATTCTATAGCAATACACTCTTACAGCTACTGACTCCAAGCTGTTAGGTGCTTGGTGCATCTAGTTCTATGCACAATAAGTTATAATAATGTAAAAGGGGTAACTATAAATAAAATAGACATAGTTTGGAACAGCTACAAGGTACAGCAGCAGTAAATTTTATGTTCAGTTCTTTCTACTGGAAAGTGTCCAAGCCCTTTAACAAGAGAGGACTAGATTCTGTTATGTGTGACGTGTTGCCTCAATCTTATGATTTCACTTGATTTAATTGACGACACTTTATTTGTGTTTAAAGTGTATTTTACCTTCAGATTTAAAGTAGCTTTCTTGGTGTGTATATATATATATGTATATATAAAAATATACTTTGAATTAAGGTTGTTTCAGGTTTATATCTATGTTCAGATAAACAAACAAACCAAACAATTACATCTAGTTTAGAGTCACATCCAGACATTCTCACCAATTAATAAATCTTGGGAACTTTGCCTAAACTTTGACTAAATTTTATATCCACTTTAAGCTTTATGTGCATTTAATCAAAACCTTTGTACATAAAATTCCCTTTTATATAGAAAGATTGCGCCTAGATTCCATGTATTTTCATTTCTGAATTCTTCCATCAAGGTGCTGTTTTTCAACTTTTGAGAAAAAGAATGTGAAGTGAGGAAGAAAAAATAGTCTAAAAAAAGAAAAAACAAAGAACAAAACAAACCATAAAATATTAGCATATTTTAAGATTAAAAATGGATATTCTTAAGTGCCTTGCAGATGAGATGAGGTAAAATTGTTTTACGACTTCTATTATCTCTAGTATGTTTTGAATTGGCGTTGTTACTTGCTTCAAACTATTTTAAGCTGAAACACTTTCCTGTGGTTTGCCTACTTGTGTATTTGCCTACCATTATACTTTCAATTTAATTTGATTTTGATTTTCTTTACTAGAAAGAGATACACTTGCAAAGGTTAATACAAACAGCTTTTTTTTTATCTGACTTTTACTACATCTTCAGTAATTTAGAAAAGGTTAATGCTACAGAACTCTCAAATGCATGTTTCTGAATGTATAATTTCTATCTCTAGCAAATGAGGAAAAATTCAGAAAGTGATGCCTGAATTGATATTTAAGACAGAATAATTGAAGAAAAATAATCTCTGTCATGGCAACTTACAGACTGATGGTTGCATGAGGGCAAAATATTACGCAATGCTTTTATGAAATGTGTTCTTTCTCTTATGTAATCTAGATAATTTTAGCACTACTGTGAATTCTCCTAAGCCATTTTTATCTATAGTTATACCAAAAGTTTTTCACTGGCCTTTAAAAAATGCAGTGACTGCAATTTTTTTTTACAATCTTCTTTTAAGAAATAAGAGATTCTTTTAATAATGGTGATATGTTTGGCATCTACACTAAAATTACAGGGCTTACTTGGTTTATTTATTTATTTTTATTCTAATTTCTTTTAAGGAATTTATGTTCTTGGGTTTTTTCGTAGTTATTTAGAGGCAGGGCAGTTATTTTATTTTGTTTTATTTTTTGCACTCAGTTGTCTTGTTTCTTCTATGTTTGTCCTCCTTGCCGTAAGGAAATATCACTTATTTATTTTCTCACTGGTATACATATTCTCTATCAATATGTTCCTTTTCATTCAGCATCTTAGCATATTGACAATTTGGCTCTGTACATATTGTTGACTTATTACTTCTATAGCCTCTGAAAAATTCTGTTGATGATTACTGGCAGCTAATTAAACTGAGCAGAACATGCAATGAGCCTGTTACTTAAAACTGAACTCGACTTTTGTTATTAATTAAATTGATCTGCATCACTTATTGGGAAAAAATAATATACAGTTCATACATGTTAAATAAATTCAGTTTATCACCAGTAGAGAGCTCTCAGAATGTTGAGATGATTATAGAAGTAGCCTGTCTCTTATCACTCTGTAATTGTAAAAATATATTTATTTAAATGGGAAGTTTACTTTAGCCATGTTATCTTTCTCTTCTGTACTCCCTGAGCACTTTTAATATTAACAAATACTTGGGCTAATAAAAGACAGCATTTAATTTTTGAATAAATTAATCACACATTTTATTCACTTCCCAGGTCTATCCAATATCCTGCAATCTGAAACTATTTAGAATTGGGCAAATCTGCTTCATCTCTTTATGTTTTGAAGTTTTCATTTAAATTGAAACACTTGAAAAATACAGAGGTTTGGGGTGAGTGATAGATTTTGGGCCCTTAGTAAAATAAGGTACTGCACAGTTTCAGTCTGTTTCATGTAATAGTAGTTTAATAATTGTGAATACCTTAAAAACTAGTCCCCTTCTGCTTATCCAACTTTCATCTATCCCTGTTTGCCTTCCCTGTCTGTTACAGTAAGGATGGCAATTTCCACTGTTTATCACTGTAGTTCTCTTGCAAAAAGCTGTGCCCCTTCTTCCTTTTTGATGTCACTATGTATGGAGGATATTCGGTGAATCAGTTTGCAAAGCCACCATTCTGTCTTTCAGGTTCTGTCTGAAATCAGTATCAAAACTATAGCAAACTGCCTATAAATAAGGACTAAACAAGTGGCCTAATTAAAAGCTTTTGCATATTTGCACGATTAAAAAAAATTAATTTGTCACTACTAAAACCCTCAATGCTTCTATATGAGCAAATTATATGCAAAGTTGATTTATGTATCCTAGTGTTCCTGCTGACAATGTCCTTCTGTACTTGCTTGCTTTGTGTGTCCAGCTGCGACATTGTACCTGTATTTGGCTGTAAGCTACTTGGGGCAGGTACTGTTTTGTTATACGCTTAGCACAGTTTGTGCTCCAGTTCTCTGTATTTCATATACAGAAAACTTATGGCAGGTAATCAATATATAAGCCATTGATGCAAACTCAAGCAGACTTTAGCTCAGTGTATTCATGGAAAAATGCCAGCATTTTTTGTATTAAGTATCAATGGGAAAGAATTTCCAAATATAATGGTAGTGTTCACTTTGCCAGAAACATAAGATCCAAGTCAGTGAAAGCTTCAGGAAGTAAAGCAGTGAGTATTGTCCATAAATCTTAAGCTCGCTTGCTGTAGTATAGAAGAGTATATTAGTGCATAAGTATGTCATTGTAAGTGAAAAAGACCTACCTAAAAGTTCTATCACATTTGAAATAATATATAGAAATTATTTGCAACTATATTTTTTAATCCTCATGATTTGTGTAACATGCTCTGCTGCACAAGAAGAGACCATTCCAAACTACTTCTGCCTTCAAGTAGTAAGCCACATGTACATTTACAAAGAGAGATATATCTACTCGGCCAGTCCTCAGAATTTCTCATGGCCCTGTTCATCCTGAGGCTCAGCATTTTCTCTATGTTAAAACGGAGTTTGGTAACTGAACTCTCTCTGGTAACAAGGACATTTCTGCCTTCTGGATAGTTTTTGGGTCGAGGGATCTGATTCAGCTGTTAGTTATTAACTATTACCATGAAATCCTGCCTTGGGCTTTTAAGATTTATGTTAGCATTCATCTTTGTGCCATCTTATGCAGGATTACGCATCTACATCTTAAAAGTATGCTTTCAATCTCCATATTCTCAGACTGATTTTAGTTCAATTTCATGGTAATATTTTCCCTCTTGTTCAGAGAATCACCTTTAGAGCATACAGATCATTGCACTGCTTACGTGGTGTGCCTTTTGAATTCCTCTTTTGAGTAGACTGTTTGTAATATGTATCTCATTTCCGGGATATGACATTCATTAGCATTGTCTGAAAGCTCAGTTGTAAGGCATAGGCTGTCCCAGAATGCAAGGCAGTGCAGACTGCCTGTAAAGCATTTGAGGATTGTGTTCAGATATGACAGGAAATATCACGGTAGAATAGACCAAGAGGCAAGAAAGTATATAAGGAAAAAACCTGGCAGTTGGCTTTGGATCCCTCTCCCAACACTATGAATTACGTATGTAGAGGTGGCTTAAGGTTTTATACTCCTTTATGCATAGCAGAGCTTTTAGTTCATTGTTACAGAGCTGTCTTCTGGCTTTCAAGTTAGATTTGTTTGCCTTAGACATCTACAGGAAATTTCCTCTTCTCATATTTGTTTTCATTCCATTTCTTTTGAGATATGTGCTTTCATCAAGGAAAATATTGTTTACCTTTCCTCCGGTGGGGAATTTTGATTTAGAAAGGACTGCTGCCAGTGACAATTATCATATCAGGATCTTTTCCACCCTTTAACCGAGTAGTCTAAGCATAGATCCTCTTCCTGATTGTCAAAGCTGTTGATTTAGCATTCCAGAACATTGATCTTTCTCAGTCTCGGATCATGCTACAGCAATGGATTCTAGATAGCTGTTTTCATTAAAGTATGTCCACTTCTTCCATTAAAAAAGGTTCCTTATTAGTACAGAATGACCTCTGCAATTTTAGTCAAGGTGCAGCTGGTTTCCATCTCTGCAGTTCATCCTCACAGAACTAAAATTTAATGCTAAGGCCTTCTGTAGCAATTGAACCTCTGTGGACTTCATTGTTGGTGTATACATCACTAATTATTATCCCTGGCAGAATCACAGAATGGTTGAGGTTGGAAGGGAACTCTGGAAGTCTTCTATGCCAACCCACCCTGTCCAAGCAGAATCCCATGGAATAAGTTGCCCAGGACCACGTCCAAGCAACTTTTGAGTAGAGGATTGAAACTCTACAGCCTTCCTGAACAACCTGTACCAGCGTTCAGTCACCTGCACAGCAAAAAAATGTTTCCTTGTGTTCAAACAGAACCTACTGTGTGTCAGTTTTTCCCCATTATCTATTCTGTCACTGGACATGCCCAAGCCTGGCTCCCTCCCTGCAGATATTTGTACACATTGACGAGGTCCTTCTTTATAAGCTTTCATTTGTCTAGGCTAAAAAGTCCCAACTTTCTAAACCTTTCCTCATAAAAGAGGTGTTCCAGTCTCTAAATCATTTTAGTGACTCTCTCTAGTAGCTCCGCATCTTATCTTATACTGGAGTGCCCGGAACTGGACAGAGTATTTCAGGTGTGGACTCACCAGTGGTGAACAGGAGGGAAGGCCTCCTCCCTTGACCTGCTGTCAATACTCCTCCTTGATGACAGGGAACTCTACAGGTCCAGCTAAAAGTCTTGAGGTTTATTTATGTCAGTAAGTGACTGTTCCAAAGGAAATGCCATATCACACACAGAGAATAATAGGCTGTGTCAAAGTATTTTTTGAGATTGCTAATGTCAAACCTCTTTTTGTAATTGGAACTATTTAGTTCAATGACTTTTCTGAGAACTGTTGTTATTCTCATAAATCTCTGAGCTGCACTTAAGTCTCTGTGTGTACCTTTGTGGTTGCACTGTCATTGCAGTTAGCTCATGTTGAAGTTGACTTCAGTAACTGGAAACATCCTGTAGATACTGTTTGAGTAAAGGATTCTGAAACTGTGTCTATCTTAATATTTAGTCTTCTTGTTCAGAATAAACCTGTAAATGTTCATCTGGACTGCTTCTGAAAATGGAAAGATTAGAAATTGTTTTGAGAGGTGTGTTTCATATGTTCATTCTCTACTGACTTCCTTCTCCTCTGTTATACTGTCACTAGACCTGATGCACGGGAAGTAGATATCACTGGGCATCCTCTACTTGTTATGTCCATGTATTAAGTGTGAGGAAAGATAATAAGTGAGCCTTCCTATTATGGACCTAGGAAACACTTCTCAGGCTCAATTGGTAGGGCATGTATACCCTTACAGTGTGCTCACACCTTATCTCAGGATCTCTGATTACTTCTGAATATCCTGTAGTTGCATTGCTGTAATTCTGATGCATTCTGACACAAGTAATTAATAATGAATCACTGTATTCTTTCAGAGTTGGAGTTTTTATGTGTGTGTATGTGTGTGTCTTTTAAGTCTTTCTACCACAGCAAGTATGACAAGGGTGCATTTGGATAAAATATAGAAAAAACAAATTCAAGGAGTAAAACCTTTAACATTTGCCCATAAATAAATCTCAAAATCAAATTTATTATCAAAAAAGGAGATAAACCAGATATTCAGTGAGATTTAGTAGTGCTTTAGCTAGTGCTAATGCTATTGTATGGAAAGATGTGTTGTTCAGAGTTTTCAGTTACAGTCAGCAGGATAAAATACTAAGAAAAGTAGCTTATTAAGAGAGGTATCTTGTTTTTCAATACTGTAAATTTTATTTCAGCAAGAGTCTGCTTTTTTGGGTCAAAGAAACCTGCAAAATCAAGTTCACAGACATCTAAGGTAGAATTTAAATGTTATAAACATAGGCATCTAATGCTGTTGGAGATGCCTTAGGGTATGCAGAGCATCTGTATGAGGCAGATGTGAGGCAGATCAAATGTGAGCATCAACTGGATCATCAGCTGGGGGCCAGGTGGGATATCCTGGGGCATCTCTCACCCTGCAACTGAATTGACCTTCTAGGGTGTGATCCACTTTCACATTAAAACTTCTAATTGTAGATATCCACATGTAAACTGTCTGACTTTGCTGAGCAGCTGATATATTGATGGTACTGATGGTATTGACTAGATTTTCACTGCCTGTTATAGGAGTCTAGAAATTTTACACAAATGCAGGCTTGTTAACTGGGAATTGTATTACATTCCTACTATATTTTCTTATATAGGTATTAATTTTATAGTAGAACTGACAACATTTATGTTGTTATCTTTAATAATAATAAAAAATGGTAGTATTTGTTCTTACCCATTCAGTGTTTTCTATGTATAGATAAAATAGAGAGGAAAAAATAATGAAATACTTCTTTTCTTAATGTATTCTTTACAAAAAGATTAATTGGTATTTTAATTTGCATTTTAAATGTCACAATATTTCTTTTCTAGACAGAAAAAGGGAGCGCACTACACGAAGCAGCCCTATTTGGAAAGGTGGAGGTAGTACGCATTTTGCTTGAAACAGGTAAATCTGATTTACAGGAAACACTGAAAAATACCCTTAATTTTCCTAATCTCTGTGTGCCTCATCAACTTTTGGTTATACAAATTACTTTGATCTTTATCAGCCTTTGCAAATCTAATCACATGTACTTCTCTTTAAAACACAGTTCTTTTAGAATAAGAAATTGCTGTATGCAGAGAACAAAGGGGATTGCACTAAGACTCATAAATTCCGTATATGACTCAGTGTATGCCACTGTATTCTGAGAATAAATGTATTCTGAGAACAAAATGGCTACATAAAATTTTGTTATTCACTCTGAAAGACAGCCAAGAATATTCTTTGATGTAGAGACCAGAATACTCATGTTCACATTTATTTCCTTCCGTTAGCTATTCCTAACAACCACACTATCCTGCTTGCTCCTTCATTTCCTGAATAAACTTTGAGTCCCTGTGAAGAAAAGGGGAGGCACTGTGTCTCTGAGAATTGCATTTGTCCTGAAAGGACAGAAGAACAGGGATATAAAGTCCAAACAAACCCATCTACTACATAATAAGAGTTTCAGAATTTTTTTGCAGGTAAATCACTCATCTAGACAACCATCTTAAATAAATGAGATCAACAAAAATAAAAATATCTAGAAATAACTTCTCACTGATACGTGAACTTTTGTTACGCTGAGGGATCTCATTCATCTTTCTTATCAGTGCTTGTGGGGTTATTTATATATTGCAGAAGAAGGTATGTCATAATCACAGCTCCTTATCTGAATCTCAACCTGATCTGAGAACTGTTTTCAGAAAAAAAAGTCCTTCCAAGTTGCTTTTCTGTTTGGATGAATGAGAAGGAGGCTGAAAGGGATTTTCTCGTTTTTATTTCCTAAAAAAGGAAGGACTGGAGAATATCACAGAAACATAGGAAGCCCTTTAGACTACAGAAAAAGAACACCTCTTATAGATTAATACATGTTACAGCCTCTGCCAGCGTATAATTGTACAAGACAGGACAGTAGAATTTTCATGGTGAACTCTTTCAACCCCAAATGCTCTGCAATTCTGCAACACTCCCCACCTTCTTCCTTTTTTACCTCACAATGCCCTTTTCTCTAGTTCTGCTTCAAAAAGACTCAGATGATGTTTTAAGTAGCTACTGCGAAGGAAAGGTGTAAGTTGGTGTGTCTGGCCTCTTACAGTCAGCTGCCACTGCTAAATTAGCCCAGCAATATTTTGGCTTTATTTTCAGTGGGGAAAAAAAAAAAAATCTCTTTCTTACAAAACGAACTAGGAGACTATCCATTGGGTTAGGAAATTACTAGAACTGCAGCCTTTTCCAATGAATGCTTTCAAAATGTGCTTATAAATCCTGCTTCCTCTGATCTTCTCTGTTCAGTGTCCTGAGAAGAATTTCGCTTTGTTAGGACTTTTCATGCCTTTACTTTTTATGGAAGTACATCCAAACTGAAAACCAACTTGAGTCTTCTACCATAAGGCAAACATTTCTGAGGCAACCCTACAAGGCAAAGGTAGAGAGTCATGCAGTATCACATACAACAGGTTCTGATTCAGGGCAAGCCTTAAACATAGTGGTTACATTCACAATTTGAGCCAATTACTTTGTCAGCAGTCTGAACAGTCAGTGAGGAAACGCTGTAGCTGTTCCCAATGCCCACATACTACACATGGGTATTTCACTCTATTCAGAGCATGACTTTCAAAAATGTTGCCTGAAGTACCACTTTATTAACATAAAGTTAAAAACTTTTTCATATTTGTCATGCTAAAAAGGGGCAGAAAAGAAGAATTTTCTGTCCAACCTGTCTTAATTTATTTTTGTCTATCAGTGTTCCTCCAGGAGATCAAAGCCTTTTAATGTCCAAAACAGTCTGTTAGTGTCTCATTAGGTGAGACCCTTTGCTTAACAGGTTGGCTGAGACAGACAGGGCGTTTGATACATTTTTTTACAGAGACTACACTTAATAGCGATAGGGAAACCCCTTAGCAAGTTTCTCCTGTGAGTTATTTTGCCGTCAACGAAACTGTCAGCACCTAGAAACAGACTCACTCTAACAGTTCACAAAATAACACATTTATTAATACAAATTTGTGACAATTTATAGGGTTCATTTCGTCTGGAATAGGGTCTAACTGTAAAAACACTTTTAAACTATGTAGTAATAATAATGAAGCAAAACATAAGCAAAAACTTTAAAGCAAAACAACTTACTAAGAGTACTATGAAGCAAAAGTAAACTCTAGCTATTTATAAGCCATTGGCATGCCTAAGATACGTCTCACCTTCCAGGCATCACCAGAACTAAAGGGAGAAAGACCAGCTTGTCAGCCATCTCTCGCAGTGTTGATGGAACTTCTCCCCTGTTTTTGCTTATGTCCAATCTCTTTTTATACCTTTTTTCTTAGGCACTTTGAGTGGCTATAGTCAATAAACTACTTTTGGAGTGATAGACAAATGACACAGGCCCAAGGGGGGTTTTTGTGTGTTCCCATCTGGCAGGAGGTTTGCAGATGAAGGCCGTGCTATCTCCATATCACTCCTTTCTTTGTCTAGTCCTCTTATTAGTTTCTGGGAATGTCTCCCCAGGAGCTGGGGTCTTCCAGGAAACCATCAGGAGTTTTTTTTCTCCTTGTCTATCACCTTACAGTATTGTTCCCAAAACACATATTTGTACTATCAACTAGAAAGTCCCAGTGAATTAAAGCAGTTTGGAGAGGAACATAGGACAAACATTCAGAGAATTTCTTGGTTTTATAAAATATTCTTTTCAGGATGCCTGTTTCTGAGAAACAGATTGTTAAAATAATCCCAAATTTGGTTTAAGAAGCTTACTTTATATCCCCATGAGTTACAGAAACATGAAACCCATCCATGTCAGCATGTGAATTTTAGGCTACTCAAGCTTTAAAGAGTCTGCTGTACTTCTGCTGTAATGCAGCTGTTAATCTGCTGCAGTTGTAAGAACACTTGCTTTCAATTTGCCAGATAGTTGAGTCTGATACAGTACATTTCTAATCCAAAGCACTTGGGGTTAAAAATTCCACCACAGATCATTTTCTTTTTCAGGAATAGATACCAACATAAAGGACAGTTTGGGTAGAACGGTTTTGGATATACTTAAAGAACATCCATCTCAGCAGTCACTTCAAATTGCAGCTCTACTTCAAGGTAAGTCATATTCAGTTATACATTTGTTAGAGATGAATCAGAATAGCATGGAGAAATATTAAGGCATATAGTAATTTCTAGTCTTTAAATACTTTGTTATAGAAAAGAACAGTCTTTTCAATTAAACATACAAAATTCTTGTTTGCTAGTTGAACAAAAATAAGTGGTTCAGTATCTGAAATTCAGAGTAAACCTTTTCTTTTTTGTGGACCATAGAAATTAGCATGGTGTGTCACTTAATAGTTACTCTTCATTACCCACTGTAATGTTTCACTTCATTTCTATTAAATTGTAATGATAACCTACAATTGAAATGCTTGATTCATTCATAAATAACAATATATGACTGAAAGATGATGATATTTTTCCAAAACATTTCATTGTATTTTTCTCAATTTCCTTAATTATTAAAACCTAAAACTACAAAACAACAACAAAAAACCCAAAACAAACAACCCCCCCCCCAAACAAAACAAAACAAATAAAAAACAAACCAGGCAATATTGCTTGTTATTACAGCAGAAATGCTTTTTTTTTCTGTACATATCTTCGTTGTCATTCCTCATCTTTCTTTCATGGTGTAAGACTGTTGGAAGTCCATTGTTTACTTCAGGTTTTTACTCTAGAAGATGGCAGTAAAGTGATGAAACATGAATTAGGGCATAACTCAGTGTTAATTATAATTTATTCTCCTCTATGAAATTTTTTTCCTTCATCTTCAGAATAGTCTTTCATTAACTGTGTTTGACAGAGGAGTTCCTGCAGGTATCACTGCTGCCTCTCCCTCTGTATTGATTATCCCACCTTTAAAGAAGGCATTTTAATAAGTTCAGTGGTGGTTCTACATATGAACTAGCTTATGCTTCAGTCTCCTGCATAACTATATTTTATTAGAGCATTTCCTAGAGAAAATGAGGTCATGTGGCCACGCTGCATCCTTTCTTTTCTGAATAGCTTCCAAACTTGTTGACTAGCTTCAGTAAAGTTTTCCTGTGAGATGATAGACTGAAGATACAAAGCTCTTAAAAGTATAATGAAAATTTTGCAGGATGGAGGACAGGTATTTCTGTAAGAAGCAGATTCATGTATAGCTGAACTGAATTAACAGCTTGCCTTGAGATCTCCCTCCTTCCTATTTTCCTTTGCTGTTTCCCTCATTTCCCCCTCCTCCTCCTCTTCTTCCACCTACTCAGTTCCCTTACATATTCCCCACTTACAGGAGATTTCACAGTGACCTGATACAGTTCATGAACCATTAAAATACAAAAATGTATTTATTATATTAAATATATTTAATAGTACATAAAATATTAAGAAATATTATTATAAATATAGTTTTTGTTGTTTTAATGGACCTGCCTTCTATGTGATTCAGGTCCTAGAGTTAGCTCTGTCCCAGGTATCTGGCAGAATCAGAAAGTGGGGAGGAGGATATGTGTGAGGGATGTAGGGCTTCCCCCAGTCTGCAAAAGGGAGTTCCTAATTAGACTCAGACTCAAACTCATGCTTCAACCTTTATGTCCTCACTCAGCTGCAGCATGAACATACCACTGTGTAGAGGAAAAGAGAGTTAATGTTATACTGAAACTTCTTCAGTGGCAGGGAAAGGGGCAGTCAGAACTTCCGCTTTCTTAGACATCCAAATCAGTCATCCTTCAGATATTAATCTAGGTTTTATCATGAAGTTCCATCACCAACTAAACTAATTTTCATTTTAATATCTCTTTATTGTTCCATTTTCTCCTTAGTGTGATAATCTTGCAGTCTCAACCCCACTGATGAACAGTTTCTTCAAAGTACGCTTGCTCTATGAATAATAAAGCACCCAGACCCCTCTCAGGGGTTTCTCATGTTGATGGATCAGTACCTGCCCTCAGTTTTTAACCACACACACACACGCAAAAGAAATATATCAATTTCAAGGCTTTTTGATGCATTGACGTAGAATCTTTTTTAAATGTGTGCCTTGAAAGTATAAAGATGACTGCTTAGTAGCTTCAGCTCATATTAGTGTGATGAAACTGTGCTTTTAATGAGCAGCTGTTTATTTTTGCTCTGTCTGCCTTATAGTCAGAAGTGAGTACAAGGATGAAAAATGTTACAAAGATGTCATTCTGACTCTTAAGACAACCTGAGGAGCCCCTTCAGAACTCCCTTAGAACCCACTTAGATTCTTTTTCATCAGCAAAATGTTCACTGAAGCTTTGTCCATCAAAGATAAAGTTTGAACTGTGAACCGAAGTTGAAAAATAAAATCAGGAGTGGTAGGATTCAGTACTAGCACTGCTGATGATACAGTTGACCCTCCTTCCTCTAAAAAGCCAGCTGAGTATACTCTTCACTAAAGTGTGGGTATTTATCCTATTGTAGCTGAAAAGTCAGTGAAGCACTGGGATTTTGGCAATCTTGAATGTACTGTAATTGAGTTTGATGATGGGTAATGAATTCCATGCAAAGAAAGGGCAATTACAAAGAGAGCTTCAGTGGCTTCCAAATACGTTCCCATTAAAGCTGCTGTCTTCAGATGATTGTCTAGAGAAGCTTATGTATCTCCTTCATGTAGACTTACAGGAAAAAGAAATTAAATTAATGGTGTCAGACAATTACTGGCCAGATTTTGTAAGTTTCTTGCTAATTTTGTTCTTTTTGCAGACATAATGTCATTGAATTTATTCTTTCACCTTGTTGCCAGGATAGAGTAAGATTTTTATCACCTAGCATTCTCATTAATTTTTACTGTTTACCCCTTGCACTGTTATGAGTGTTACTGCACAGTTTATAGCATTAACAGCATAATGTTTATCCCTGCCACAAAACATTAGCTTTCCACATAGGCTGAAAGATGCATATGAACAGGCTGGCAGAAATTACCAAGGAAATAATGTGTCTGGTATTACTAGTGGGCCTGATAGGTTCTTCACCCCTATGTGCAGAGGGTTAACAGAGTTGTAAGGAAAGTTTAGAAAGAAAATGGTTTTGAGGATATTTATGAGAAAATTCTTTGAAGAAGATAAAGTAATTTATATGTTTAGAAGCAGTTAATGGAAGCAGTAATGCAAAATTCATTGAGCTGATCCTGAAACCTTCAGGGCTGATAGCCAGCTGTGAATGAATGCCCTCACAGTATTTAAGAACTGTGGATATAAATTGTTCTCTCTTTTTAAAAGAATATTTAGAAAACTACTTTTTACAGGTTATGGGTTTAAAAGAAACAAAACCTTTTGCTAATGAGGTTTTAGAAATTATCCTAGTGTTTTTGTGATCTTTACTTTACATTTTTTCTCACTATCCTGAGGAAATAGCAATGGAAGTTTCTGTAAAAATATTTTTGTGTGTGTTTGCAAAGTCTGCCATCTTTTTTGAGATGTTGACGCATTATCTGATAGAAAGAAAATAAATTAAAAAATCACTTTAAAGAGCAACATGAAAAAGGCTGAGTAAGCTATATGCCACCTGAATGTTTTTTTTACTGCCTGTTAATTATAGATGGAATTAATAGAAATGACAGCTCAAGTTTTAATTCTAAACATGTCTTTCAAATATGTCACTTCATTTTCAGTGTCTTGCTCAGGTCTGAGTTGCATTGAACTCACTTAAAAACACTTATTAGAGTTTAGATTTTTAATTTGATAAGGAAGAAATAGCTGTATAGGCCTTGTGTACTCAAAGAGCAGAGAATTAGGATACTGTGCCAAGTAAGGCCAGGCTACTGAATGCATTTCATGAGTGCAGTGAAACAACAGCATTCAGTGCTGAAGCAGTTAACAGTATTGGCACTTAGGACTTTATAATTAGGCATTGAAAATAAAAGGGATGTTGCCAAGGCTAGTAGGCCTAAAATTAAACCAACCAGCTGTGTTTTAGTTTTAGCACATG
Source organism: Manacus vitellinus (assembly GCF_001715985.3). Lineage (NCBI taxonomy): Eukaryota > Metazoa > Chordata > Aves > Passeriformes > Pipridae > Manacus > Manacus vitellinus. The sequence continues at coordinate 20,339,861 of NW_021940682.1, forward strand.
TGAACGTGACGCAGGTGCCTGCTATACTGTCTTTCAACTCTTTCTCCACAGCCCACTATGCTTTCTATTGGAATCTTGCTCTTTTACTATTTCTGGAAGCAGAATTCTTGTTATTATGGAAAAAAAGAGGAGATAGTAGATAAACAGATGAAAAATGGCATGAGCCCAGGAAGGCACAGTAAGCGTCTCTGCATAGACATTATGGAGGGAGATGCAATGGAAAGCTGTTTCCTCTCTTCTGCTGAAGCTGCTTAGAAACCTAACGTTGTTTGTACCTGTTACCGAATTATTCATAAACAGAAAATGTATAAGCAGCTGCAGAACCAGGACTCCTTTCTTCTGCTCTCTGCTTAAATAGCTTTGGTGTCATTAGCACTGGCTTTCTTTTGTGTATTCTCATTCGCTCTTTCCCTCTTGCTCTTTGGACAAGTAGATCTTCCATTCCCTTGAGTGCAGGAGGCCAGCCTCACTGGAGGGATGGAATAGGTTTTCAGTAAAGGATTTAATTACAGCTGTGTGGGATGAAAATAATTGAGATCTCAGCCCCCCTTCATTGTTTTTGGGTTTTTTTAGTTATGTGTTTGTTTTGGTTTGGGGTTTTTTTGTTTTGGTTGTTTTTTTTTTTTTCCTGAGGACTTCTCATCTCCTTTTATGGGCTATTGTGCAACAGCTGTAGAGTATTAGCTATGCTTATGAATTAATTTAACTGCTGATGTTGTGGCAACTGAAAGTTTAGCTGCATTCCGAATCATACTATCTCAGAATCATAGTGGTACTTCAGTGTTTGTTTCTGTTTGACTTCCCTGAACACATGCACAAAAGCCAGCTACTGATTTCAGGTTTCTCTGGGATTAAATTAAACTTGAGTAATTCAGATTTGTCCTCTGAAATTTAGGAGGTTGAAGTCAACCAGCTTCCATCTCAGCTCACGTGTGTCACCTTAGCACACCTGACAATAGTAGTTACCAATCAGTTTTCTGCTACTGCAGCTGCTGTAAAGAGAAGGGAAATTGGGTCATGAAGCCTCAGGTGGGCTCCTTCCCAGGGGACCAAGTAAGCTGTTTTGAGAAGAGCTTCTTGACAGCTCCCAGGCTGGGACAGGATTCAGTGGAGCTGCAGGATCCTCAGCCAGGTTCTGGAAGAGCCTTGGGGAGGGCAGAGGGTTTTCTGAAGATTGCTGCTCTTCACGAAGATGTGGAGTGATGGAGGAGTAAGGACGCCTCTGCAGGGCCATCGGCTGTGGAGGGGAGTGGTTTCTAAACAAGTTTTATTTCTCTGATCTAGTTACTTGGAGAGTCTTCTATTTGAAAAGGTGAGTGTTCAGATTTTTATTCTAATCAAGTTTGGCCTTTTTTTGGTTTCTTAAAGTTTTAAAAAGCCTTTTGCTTTCTTAGAGAAGATTGCTCTAGAAGGAACTCTATGTGAATCCACTCATGGCATGGCTGATGTAGTGTTTGAAAACAAAAGGGAAAGGAGCTCATGCTTCATTTAAAGCAAAATAAAAAAAAGTTTTTGGTTGGTTTTTTTTCCATTAAAAATAAAAACTTCTCTGAGGTGAATGTAGCCATTACTCTAAAAGCCAGGGTTTGTAAATAAAACAAAAGTCTTAACCCTCTCACCTTAGAGAAATTGGGATCTAAGAGGTGCTGAAATTAAAGCAAGTTGTGCTTTTACTGTCTTTGGACAATAGAGAGTGGCTCTCTTCATGGTGGAGAGGCAGCTGTGTTTCTCTGCTTACATGTTAATTCTTTCCCTTCTGCTTGGCTTTGGCCTAACCAGTGTTACAGAAACTGAGAAAGCTGGAGTTCCAGCTGTTTGAACTTTCCAGAGCTTGTTACCTTCTTTGGTTATGTTCTTATTTCCAGTGTTCTTCACTGTTCTTATTTCCACTACTGTAAGGCCACTTTTTTATGCTATTACTTTTTGTGCACATGACCCTATTTACGTTGCTTGGGGCTATGTCAAAATCTAATCAAAAAGAATTCTACTAAGCAGGCAAAGTTTTTGAAAGTCTTAGTATTAATCCTCACTGAACTGTAATCTGCCGTTTGGGTAAACAGAAATAAAATAGTCCATTCTTCCCATTATGAATATGACAGGTTGTGTCCCAAACAGCCCTTACTCTCCTGTATTGTAGGAATGAGAGGCTTTTCTTTAAACTCTATGAGAGCACAGCTGAGGAAACTGTTCTGGTCATGTAGTGGTATAATTCACCAAGCTTGGCTTTGTTCTGAGTTGTCTTTCTTGCTTTGGGAAAAGTGATAGAACCTGAGCAGTCTCTGAAGCACACAGCAGCCAGAGCAAACGATGGTAACAGAATCACCTTTTTTCAGTAAGTTTGGGTAGGCTTTGAAGATGAATTCCTAATCAGCTGCAGGTGAAAGCATCCAGTGCTTGTGTGTGCTTTGTCTTTGGCTCTTAATATAGATCAGCTGTTTTGTGTCTGTTTCCCTGCCAGTATTGTGGGTAAGTATACATTTGCCAAGACTAAAAGCCTCTCACAACTGAGTCCCTGTCTTTGTCTCGTACATATCTGGTAGAATTTTCAATAGCATAAAACAAAGTTAGGAGTAGAAGTCCCACAGGTGTCCAAATTTTCAAGGGTTGCACTCTTACAAGGATGGCACGCTGCTGGCCTGTTGTAAACCTTACCTTACCACACCACACCTAGTGTGAGACATTTGTGGAGGTTTTCTGGAAAGAACTCTGCATTTTTAAAAGTAAGTATTTAAGACTTATGTTGAACTTACGATTTCCTCCTCAGAACTAGCCTCCAGCAGGTAAGTGTGTTGGTCTGGAAGTGGGGCCTGACAAAGAATAAAAATAGAGAATTATTTTAAGCCCACGGTCTTGTATGATGACAGCAAGGTTAAAGTCCTTCACAATCTCTCGTTCATTCCCCCTCCTAATAATAGCTGTATTGATCTAATAATTGTAACACTCACACCTGATAGAATTTCATTTTAGGTTTGCTTTTGGACAGTTGCATAATTACCAAGCAAATATTTTCAGACACAAATTGAATTCCTTTTTTCTTTTTGTTTTCTTTGGGTCTGGTTTTTTTTTTTTATTTCTTCTCCATCTTACCTATTAACTTGACAAATACTGTAGCTGACAGAGCTGGAAAACATTCCAGAGCATTTTGTCATGCTGCTAGTTTTCTTGTGGTCTCTTACAGCTCATCTTTGCTTCTTTGCTTTCAGTACCACACAAAAAAATTGAAGTATGAAATTTTCATATGAAGAAATGCATGACATTATCCAGGGGACCATGGCCAACCATCAAACTTAATATATGGCACTTTCAAATCATACATTAAAAAAAAAACCCAACCAATAACCTGCACAGCATTCTGAAACTGCATGCTGTTTTATGCCATTTCCAGTTTCAATTTCTTGGATGTCTATTTTATCACAGACTGTATTTGGGTTTTGGGATTTGTTATTTAATCATGAGTAACAGCAAGCTAAACAAATACATTGTTGACTGTAGAAATTAAATCAGGGAGATTTCAGTTCCCGGAAACTCCTTAGTCCTTCAGTGTGATATTGATGAAAGCAGTTGCTGCAGTTTGGTTTTGTGTGTGTTGCAACATGTGCTATTGTGGTTACTATTGGTATCAGAAAGAAATTGTTTAAGCAACTTCAGAAACCCAAGAAAATGCAGATGCAGAATAACTGCCAGAACTGAGAATCAGTCACTGTGCTGGAAAAAAAGTGCCACTATTGCATAAATTAATTTCTAATTATTAGGTCTTGGTTTTCCATTAGGTCTTGGTCTTCCATTGAGGTAGCCTGTGTACAAAAGCACATGAAAATAATGTAGATATTTTTATGAAAAGAACAGTAATGAAATTGAAGTTCATATTTTCATGTTTTTCTGTTTGTATAAACATTATTGTGAACGTAGTGCAAGGGAAGTTTTAAGGGGGAAAAATACAGAAATTTTAGCACACTGCTTTTTGGCCTGCTAGTTTTAACTAAATTTTTGAATTTGCGTTCTTTTTTTTTTTCCTCATATATTATTTCTGTGATGCAAGCAGAATATTTGGGTTTTTAAATAGTATCAATGTTTGTACTTATTGTGAGCATCCTGAATACCTGAATATCTTGACTAAAAACTCTGCACAAGTTTAGAATAAAAACCTCTTTCAACAGTAATAATATAAAGAAACAATTGATATTCCAAGGAGACAGGAAAAAAACAGGAATAGTCTCAATTCATTACTCTTACAATGAGATCTCTGTAGCAGTTTCAGCAGATTAGAGACCTGGCCTTTATAGTGTTTTGCAATACTTTCAGCAAATGATTGCCTTGCAGCAGTGTTTATGAATAATTACAAGGTAATTATATTGTAATATGAAAAATTAGAAAGGCTTTAATGAAAAATGAAGTAGCAAATGTTTTTAGATTGGAATAAACCCCCTTAATTCAGCCATTTAAGCGTTTGTGTATCTTTAAATTGCAGAATATATGGAAACAGGAAATGCAAGTATTTCAGAGGAACGTCCACTGGAATGCGCAGAACGTCAGTCTTGCATTTTGTCCCCAGAAGTTCCTCCATCTCCAAAGGCTAAAAGTAAATACATGTACTCTGTGAATGCAAAAGCTGTACCGCACTTCTCTTTAGTATTAAAATTATATTACTAAAACATTGATACAGACATGCAAAATGAAAAAATAAGGAAGTTACTGATATCAAGGAGCTTTTTTCTAGCATCAGTTAGCTATCTTGACTACATACACTGTAATCCATGTCATATAGAAGAGCAAGGAATTGTATCCTCAGAAAGGACAAGTCACTGATGAATGTGTTGCATTATTTGATCTTAAATCTTTTTAATTTATCTGACGTTACACATTTCATACTCAAGTAAAACAAAAATGCTAAATATATCAGAAGTACTCTGCAGGCATTGTTCACATTTGGGTTAAAAATGGAATTTACTTCATCTTTCCCAGTGAGTACATCTTCCAATGGTGTTACATTTGGAAGCCTCTTTCAAAGATCACGTGTACTGTTCTTCCATTCATCTTCTCACACAGCTTTTGTACACTGTGGTGATCACTGTTGTCTGCACGTGCTTTCGTTTTATGTTCTGATTCACCATTTACACTCGCATCCACTAAAATAGGGCATTTTCTGAGTGTACTGTCATCCTGCTCTTTCATGAAAATCATCCTCTTGTAGAACCAAACCTGACTTCTGTCCTCAGTGATCATCCAGAGTGAATGTAATTGACTGCTGGCAAATAACTAAACCTCTCTTTGTTTTTGTTGTGTGAGTTGTGGTGATGTTTTGTTGTTCTTCTTCTAGGTTCTTATTTTTTTTAAACATGTTTGCAGGGAGAGTTTTCCTTCATGAGAAAGCTAAACTTCCTGCTGTGTGTCACATTGTGATCTTCATGATTCTTCATTCATGAGAAAACTAAGCTTCCTGCTGCATGTCAGATTATGGTCTTCATGGTGATAGTGAACAAATACTATAGTTCCAGCCATATTTCCCATTGGGGTACTTAACAGATATGTGGTATATGAAGATAAATAGTTGCTTTGAGATTAGTTCAACTGCCATATGCAATAGGAGTGTTTGTCCTGAAATAAAGTAGTAAATATTTTTAAAATATGTTTTACTTCTTAATGATAAGGTCATGATCTCACATTCTTTATATCCACTTTCGAATTATAAATAATGTAAAACGTGCTAGCTGGGTTTTGCTTGTCTATTGTGTAATCTGATACTAAAGGAAAGAAATTGTACTTGATTGTGTTTCCCATCCATCTGCCTGCCATTCTCTTACAATCTAATTTCAAATAATTTAAACCAAATTTGGAAGAGGAATGGCAGTATCAATTACTTTCTGTGACTTTCATGAAAGTAAGTAGCTAGATAGAGGAGAGAGACCTTAATAAGTACCTACACTGAAAGAAATAGGCAAAATGTGTCTATTATGTATTCATTCTGGCAGCAATCAGCCAGTCAGTTAGTGCACTCTCACTCACAGGTCAGTCCAGTTTTGTCACACAGAATTCATTCTTGCCCAGTAAGAAGTACTGCAGGCCATATGTAGGAAAACATGGGATTGGGAACATGAACATAATTCTGTAGGAAGCAGTAGTTCTGTTTCTGTATAGGGCACTGTATCATGATTTTAGAGTAGATTTTAATATTTAGGTATTTTACTTCCAATTTTTAGTTATTATAATATTGATCTGGATTAATTTCAATTTTCTAATTAAAAAGCAGACTATAAATAAATTTGATTATATTTTTGCTGAATTTACTTGTTTTTTGCGAAGCTACCATTGAATAAGAGTAATGAGTTTTGAATGCAAAATTTCTGTTAATTAGATATTAAAAGGCAATTAAATGCTTTTAATTAACAACTGTTCTTGGCTCAGAAAATTTCGGTTATAACTGGCCATTGGTATAATTTTAAAAATATTTTTTGAGTATTTTTGTTAACTAAGCATAGCGAACAGTAAATATGAAGAAAAACAAACAAAAAAAAAGCTCTAGACCAACCAGATACAGTCTCATCAGGGGATTCTTTAGTTATGTGGATATATTTGTCTGTTTTATGTATACTGAGCTTAATATGCTCACTCTCTTTTTTCTTTTCAGCATTTTATTTCCAAAGATGGAGTAACATGGAACTGTCTGTATTTTATCAAGTCTAACTGCTGTAGTTTCCAACAGTATAACATTATAACTGTTGGAAACTGAGTCAAGAGAAGGGGTTTCCTATTTGCTCCTGGAAAAACTTGGTTTTCACTTGTATTTTCATTGCTTTTACTAAAGGTAGCTGTGTAACACACATGCAGTAGATAATCAGAACATAATGCAGTTCATAATGAGTAGCTTTTTAGTCTGTGGAGGTCTTGCTGCTGACAGTGGACTATTTGCAGAATAGTTAGCACTCAGTGTGAGTCTAATACTTACTACTACTACTACTGTTTCTAATAGTGGCCCTCAGTTAGTGTAGACATATAAAGCCCATTGCCTTACTATTCTTTTAGATTTCCTAACTAAAGATATTGGATAAAAAAAGGAGAAACCGTGAAACACAATGCAGAATGCACTAAACATAGGTTTCTGGTAGGCTGCTGCAGGGGGCATGTTACAAACGTGTGGGTTTGTCCAGTATATCCTTCCAAGATTCCATTTAATCCTAGGAAAGTGAGCAAGAATTGTTTATTCTTGCTTATTATTTATTAGCTACTTGGATGGGACTGATGTGCATTCTTAGAAACTGAGTTCCAACCTAGTCACAGTTTATGGAACCTATGTAGTGTATTGATTGATTACAGCAGCAGAGGTGAACCTGATGCAGAATATGGGACGTTGGTTTTCTGTGTTTGTAGAAACTTTGGATTCCTGGATTAATTTTACATTCTTGGATAGTTGCTATTTCTAGACAATTTTCAGGATTAGAAAACAGAGAAAGGGTAAGTATATATTGTAGTTCATTCTAATTAAATGCAAGGTATAGGGCAATGCAGAAGTATGTAGATTGCCTCTAGCAAATTCCAACTCTGGAGTGAGATGCCATTATTTTTGAGAGAAGAATTGTGCATGAAGATTATTGTCTAGAAGATAAGGCATGGAAATAACAGATAATAAATTTAAGGAATGTGTATTTCCGTTTTAGACATTAATTGCACCTGGTATTCTAATTACTGACTAATGGTGTGTCTGTTTTTAAAGGTGAAGCTGTGACTGGAGAATTATCAAAGCTCTTAGATGAAATCAAATTGTGCCAAGAAAAGGAATACTCTTTTGAAGATCTGTCTCATACAATATCAGACCATTATCTGGATAATTTTAGTAAAGTATCAGAGGAAGAACTTATGACCAGTGGAAACCAAACCAAGCTTAATGTAGTAAGTAAGATTGGATACAAAGACAATATATTCAGTTACATCTGCTTTATTTATGATGCAGTCAAGAAAAAAATAGTGCAAGAGTGAGAATAGTACAAGGTTAACATTATAATAGAAAAAATAATATAGAATGTGCTTCTTACAGATTTAGACTGTAATGTTCCCCTTATTTTACAAAGATATTGCTTACCACACCTCAGAATATGTTTTTATGACACCACTAATATGACTAATCATTTGGGTTACTTGTTTCGAGCATGGGGAGGACATGGAAGGGTGTTTTTTGAAAAATAAATGGAAATCAGTATGCTCAATACTGTATTGAATACTAAATGTTTGCAGAATCTGATCAGATGTGCCCCCAAAAGAAGCAGCTTAGCATCTTCAGTTGTTATTCTTATATATTTTGTTACTATATAGGTTTCTCAGTAGTCTAATGATATTGAAGACTGAGTCTCTAATACTGAAAATTGTTGTGGTTGTGATACTTCAGTGATTTTCAAATACAATGAATAAAGTGCTCTGGCATGCATTTTTTTCTTACTGTAATAAGCCTTTTTTTTTTTTAATTGAATTCTCTTCCTCAATAAGAAAATGGGATTGCCCAGGAAATAAAGGAAAGAACAGAGGAAGAATGCTAAACATTAAATTTCAATTAGTGTTGTTTGTAAATTAAGAAAAATTATGCTCTCCTATGTGAGGAAAACCATGGCAAGTTAGGGACTTCATGTTCTGGAGCATTTATTACAGTATATGTAGAAAAAATGAGATGTACAGAGGTGGTTAGCTGCCCTGAGAGGCAGTAGATACTTTTGTAAAGCCCTTCTAGATGTTTGAATGTTTAGATATATAACTCATATTAAACTCAGTTTGAACAAGGTACTAATCCTATTTAAACATTTTAGACACTCTTATAGTGTCTCTCTGAATTTAGGTGCTAGCTGCTATTTAAATCTGCTCAGCTGCTGTTTTGCAGAAAATGTATTCCATATAAATCTGTCTACTCTGACTGAAATTTTTACAGACCTAAATGAAATACAATGTGAATAGAAAGTATTCAGACACTAAATCTGTAATTTATATGCAGCAGGGATATACAAAGGTAAATTAGACAATACATTTTTTTGAGATTTCATCTATTTTATGTTGAACTAGATGTGAAAACAAATCTTCAAAATTGGGGACTGTTTAAAGCATTTTATGGGCTCTCCTCCTAATGCATCCAGCTTTTCTTTCTAAGAAAACTGTAATCAGGATGATGGGTGCATACTCCCAACATGAAGTCAGGATGAAGGGCAGAACATATTTTCCCTTACAGTAAACCCAATTATACAGGCCTATATGGAGAGGACTCTTTGTTGTCATGTGGGATTTTCCTGTTTGTTCTAAAGCACCCACTTAATTTTTAAGTGTATTTTGGGTGACTCAGTCTGTTCAGTTGCCTGTTGGCTGCCTTGCATCAAAAAATGGAAGACACAATGTCTTTTAATTTTGGGGAAGTGCTGCCTTCCCTTGATGTTTAGGCTCCCTGTGTAGTGCAGGGGTAATACAAAAACCTACATGCACTTTAAGGAACCATGAAAGAGTAGTTGGGAAGAAACACTAAGAGATATGTTTAGCTCTAAAAATGGTTGCAAAGGTGAATGCTGCCAAACTACTCAGCGGGCGGGACCAGCAAGCATGGTCGTGGAAGACATGTGACTGTATGGTGATAATACATAAATATTCATTTAGGTTTCTTCAATAAGAACATGAAGATATGAAGAGAAAGAAGTGGAGATGTATATAGATGTGGGGAGTCAGAAATAGATTTCTTGGATATGTATTAAAGAAGAGAAAGATTCTTGCAGCTTATTCTGACTTTAGTTTTCTCCTCCATGGGAATCTTCTGTAAAAATCTCAGTAGGTAAAGTGGGTTTTTCTCTGATGTCTGCATTTGTCCAGCTTGCATTTGTTTCTGCTGCACATGCCAAGACCCTATGGGAGGGGCCTCACAGGAGTGTGGTAATGCTGGAGCACAGACTCTTTTTGCCTGCAGGACCAATTGTTGCCTTTCTCTGTTACCAGCTCCAACACAGGGCTGAGAACTGCACCTGGTGTGCCTCCATGAGCGAGCAGTTACTTCAGGTTCAAATCAGCAGTTTTTCCCCAACTTTCATTGCTGGCTGTGCCAGCATCTGCTCTGAAGAGGTGTAGAAATCAAGTCCCTGCTGATAATGTGTTAATAATGCCATGTCCTGAACATGTTGGTTCCAGAGATGATGACTGGTGCAGGCTTTTCACCTTCTTGTAGTCCAGTGGTCTGAAGAGGTTCCAAACCCCAAGCCATAGCACTTCATGACCTCAGGGAGATTCTGCAAAGGAACTGGCTACTAGGAGACATATGTACTTTTTGCATCGTGCTATTGTTCAGAGAAGTAGGAAGCCAAGACTGTGGAATTTTTGATCAGAATAGAAACTTGGGGAGTTGGAGCAATGAGCATCAGGAGCCAGCTCCTGAGCATAGCATGGGCTTGGGAAAGAGAAGGCAACAGGAAGCAGAGTGTATTTTAAAGCATTTTTTTATAGCAATTGGCTCTTTTGAAAGGGTCAAAACCACCTGTGGTACTGCTCTGGCTAAATAAGATTTATGTCGGTTTAGGACTGCAGAAAGTAGTGTCTGTCTATCCACGATCCATAGCCTGGAATTCTCTCCTGAATCTCAAGTGCCAAACTCTTTTGTTTGAAAGAGCAGGGCTCACTGTTTTTGTTTAGTGTAAGGGTAGGGGGGATGCCTGCTTTTTAATGCAATAACTTGACAGTAAGAGGCTTCATCTGGAAGAGTAGCATTCAGTTCTTTCCATGGCATAAGAGTGAGCTTTAACATTGGTTTTATAGTCTCCCAAATAAAGTACTGATTATCAGGCTATGATCCCATCTAGTATTCTTTCTGAACTGTATAACCACTGGAAAAGTACCAGTGCAATCCAGAGAGCAGGACTTTGGATGCCTTATACATAGGCAAAGTCTTTACCTTTTCTGGTCTCAGGTGTCTTGCATTGTTTGTTGCTCAGTGATACGGCACTTGTAGAATACTACCTTTTGTTTTGAGGAAGCTGTGGTTGGAAGTTTTTAGGTCAAGGACAGAATTGAATCCATTCTTCTGTTTGCTGTGTTATCAGAAAATTAGTTATCCAACCACACAGCAAGTTGTTCTGGAATGATTGGAATAAGGGACTACTTTTCATCAAATTTGCATCGAAAACATTACGTGTTTTTATTACTTTATATGTTTCTATTGACCAGGTGTCTGATGTGTGACATAAGGCATTAAAACCTTAGAGATTTATGTGCTCACAGTATTTTAAAGTCAAATAGGAAGCAGAGTTTACACAGCTCTGAGGTTAGGTGAAAAATTAAAAAAGTTAAAACAACTTTGGGTTTAGCCTCCTGAGTTCCACATTACTAGTCAGATCTGACTCCTAAGTTTCCTTAGGACATGGAAGAGCTGAATAGGAAAAGTGAAAGTCAGGATCTTACGAACTGGGAGAAGGAGATTACAGTGGAGCGGTAAGTAGAAGTAAGGAGAGTAACAGGAGACACCACAGTGAAGACATGAATAGAAACAGATCTGGAGATTAAAAAAAGTACCCACAGGACACTTCCATTCCAAAAATTGAAGGAAAACTGTGAAAACATTTGGGTTATGGAAAAGAAGATTGTGTTAACTTCCTGAATGGGGAGAATGTTTAATGGAGAGGGAAAACTGTGAATGCTTGTTTGCTGAATAGCACAAAGGTAGATGAGAGTAAGTTAATGTTATCTTTTATTTGAAGAGTACGTTATAAAGAATAAACTAAAGGAAGTCAAGTTAAAGCTGCACTGGAAAATTATAATTTTGGTATTTTCTTTCTCAACTCTGGCTGTGTTTAAATGTACTTCTGATGTGCTGTCATGGAAAATATGAATTCCATGTTTACTAGTACATACCAGGCAACAACTCCCTGTTCATTGTCTCCATGAAATTAAAGGTCAGATTGGACATAGTTTTGTGATTCTGCTTCAGAGAGCTCAAAAAGACTTACGTACACCTAGGCATCATTTTAGTTGGAATTCCTAGTTTTTCTCAAAGATGTGCAGGCTGGGTGGGTTTTGACGGTGGCTTTACAGATTTTTACTCCCAATTCCTGTCTCTGTTTTTTCCTATTTCGGTCATTGTGACTTGAATACACTCTTTAGTACCCCTATGAATGCAAAGACATGGAAAGCCCTGACAGTTGCTGCACAGGCAAACTGGGAAAGCTTTATACTTTTGTATTGCTCAGTACTGACATACTACAGTTGTATGTTTGCTAAATACAAATCTTCCAGAAAAAAATAGAATTTAATTTGTTCAGCAAGTCAGAAAAGGAGCTGTGCTTCAAAACACATTCCAGAAAACATGAGTGGGAAAAAGATACAGGAAAATCCTTGGTTTTATCAGTTCAGTTAACTAAGGTGTTTCCTTTTCAAGCTGAGTTAAGTATGATTGCTAGCAAAATCAGTTTTGACAATAAATTATAGCAGTTTTAGTTTTTTAAAAAAAGTTTAATTAAAAAAAATATTTATTTTCCAATAGATGGCAGTCTGGTTCAGTCGTTTCAAGAACAAAAGCAGCCATCTTATATAAGGGTTTTCCAACTTTTTTTCATTGCTGTGTAAAAATCATGTGTTTTAACACGGTTAATAGTACAAACCGCTTCAAAATGAACACCTGTAATTTCTCTAGGAGAAAAAATTGTAGAACATCATGACATCCATTTAAACTACAAACTAAAACATCAGAGCTAAATTTAGAGGTGTATCATAGCAAAGAGGTTACACGTCAAGTGTGTATTCAAACAATCTCTGTGAATTGAACAGCAAGCAAGAAAATTTAAATAGGTATAACTTGCAAAGCAGGGATCCAGAAAAATTAAGTGTGTCAGAAAAAAGAACAGAAGAATGTCGAAGTGTATATTATGAGAATTCTGAGCTCTGGCAAGTAAATTGCTTTAAATTCCTCTGTCATTGGAATACTAAGATCATTCATTACCAGTTTCTTGTCAGGTGTGACATTCCTGTGTATGTATTCATGTGAGAACAAATTATTCTAAATCTGATATTAAACAAAGAAATATGCTGTCTTTATTGCAATGTATTTGCAGATTGTGTATGTTAAAAAAAAAACAGAAAAGAGAAGTATGGGCTTTTTGTACTTGCAAGAAAAAAATCTTGTGGATATCAGAGAATATGTTGCTTTTTATTTACTTTGCTGATTGCAAAGCAAAAAATAGGGTATTAAGAACTTCTGCACTTCCATATTTGTGTGTGTGTGTGTGTGTATATTTGCCAGATGTACATGTTGGATACAATAAATCTTAATCTTTTTCTTTCATAAACTTGATCTTTTATTTTCATAATACTTTCTTAAAATTGACTCTTAAAAAAGCGTCATCTTACTTTGTGTTCAGAAATTTATTCCAGTCCCTACTTTGAAAACTATTGAGGTTTTTTCCATGCATTAACCATATTCTCCATATTTTTTGAGAAGTCTTGAGATTTTTTTTGAACTAAAACTAATTTTAAAATCTGCCACTTCAATAAAACTGAAGCTCCAAATTGAAGTATTTTCTTCAGAACAGTCCCTTTAATCTTGTGTAGTTGGTGGTTGCTTGCAATGTTTGCTTTTACATTTATGCTGTTGTGTTCAGAAGCATAATACAGAAATTTATGTTATTGATTTGCAAGTACAAATGCAATATCTTACTGTCTTTGGATTCGTGATGTGAGGTTAGATTAAAGAAACAGTTCCAGAACACTTTTGTGTTCTTAACAGCAGAGTATATGTTAAAGAATTTTACTTAATTACCTGGAATGAATACTGAGAATCTGAAGTTATAAGGTGGCCCTATTTTTTTTTTTTTAAACTGAAGATAGTAAAAACATGTAGTGACTACACTACAGAGATATTTCACAGAAGTGGCAGTAGTATATCTGATTAAATTTGATGTGGTTATATAATAGATAATAAAGGCTGGCAGCAGTAATTTAAATTTAAACATGTGGAAAGGTTCTGTGTAGTCTCAGGAAAAAGACTTGGATTTCATCACAAGCATATAAATGTCACTTTCTGCTCACTTCTGTCATCCAGAAAGGGAAGTTGATACTTGTACGCATTAAGAGAGAGTGGAAAAAAATATAGTTAAAAATATAGTAGCATTGTTGAAAACAGTAATGGTACGTATTCAAAGAGAAGATTCACTTTTCACTCTCGTGTCAGAATATCAAGAAGATGAAGCAATATAAAGGCAATAAAATATGATCGTGTTTGGTTTATATCTAATGGGAGATTTGAAAGTGTAGAGTTACATGGTTTTGAAAGAAGTGGGTAAAGAATAGATACATTAGAGGTTGATAAAATGCATGGTTGCTCAGAAGTCAGTTATTCCGATTATTTTTCTCTAAGGAAAAGAACAATTATTTTTGCTAAAAAGCTTTACAAAATAATAATCACTGAAGAATACTGAGGTAAACAATTTAGTAGCATTATTCAAGAACGCTGTTTTGGTTTTTACTTTTAATATAACAAATAAATAATTAGACTGAAATCTAATGGCTAAGAATAACCAAACATGCTGAAGTAAAATAATTACTGTCTTGGATCCACGTGGTAGCCTTTAAAAATATCACACACTTGCATACATGCATTATTGAGGGAGTGATACGAAATTTCACATGATGATGATAAGCAAGAAGTATATACAATTGCTTACTAATGAGGATACATTAAAAACACATTCAAGAACAATTTTGGTTACTTATTCATTAAGGAATAGTAAAATAATCAGACCTAATTGTTTGGGGCTCCATGAACAGAAGCAGATAAATTTTAATTATTTAATATAGTAATACTTGCTCAATTTAATAATAAAGCTTCACTGTATTTTGCAGGTATTTATGATGTGTTAAAAAAGGGAAGAGAGTTGTACTGAGACACAGCGTTTGCAACATTGTTGCTTTACTGAATTCCCTTTTTATAATGGAGTTAAATAATTTCTGTACTGTCAAATTTTGATGTTGCAAGAATTTTGTATTAAGTTGCTCTTTTGCACCCAGTCCAGTAAAGAGTCTTATTTTGCAAGCATATACTGACTCTTATTTCTATAGGAAGTAAAGATATGAAGGCCATCTCTCCCAGGATATGTAAACATTACTTTTTAAAATTCCCTTGTTGCAAAGGTCTACCCACTCTCTGAAGATAAGATTATATAACTTCAAAAATTGTTTTTAAAAGCTACCACCCAACTAAAAGCCATCTGTTAGTCCCAATTTCTAATACACGCAGTGGTATTTCCCGCTGAGAAGAACTGGTGTTGCTGTTATTTTTTTTCATTAGGTATTTATAATGTGACATCCAGTACCAAACATCCACTTGGTCAATATAGAATGATATATTTTCTGAAAGCTACTTTACAAAATGCTTTCTAAATTCTATTTAAACATGAGGTGGTTACTACAGAGAAGCAGAGGGGAACATACCAACTTGATATAAGATTTTGTCCCCTCTTTTGGGTAGGTTACCTAGCTGAGAGGACTTCAAACGTTTTTAATGTATGCTTTCCTAATCTGTGTTCTATAGCTATTAAGAAAGCTTATTTTCTGTATCTGTATGTTGTGTTATGCTTCAGCACAGTGTTGTAAAAATTTCTGTGTTAGAGGGGTCCTGATAGTAGCTATGTGGCACTCTAAGCAGAATAATTTGCCTGGTATCATGCTTCACAGCCGAGTAAATTAGCCTGCAGCTCCCTGCTGCTGCGATTTCTGGTAGACGGATTGCTAGACAATGCTCCAGTGTGCTGCAGAGACCTACCCTGTGAGAAAGTCAGCACTTACTTCAGAATATAAAATCTCAAAACATGACAGCACTTAGTGTAATTTAAACTACGTGGAGTTAAGTATAACTAGGGGAAGGTGCTGGCCAAGCCACTAGTTAATCTGATCCACACTAAAAAGTACCTACTCCTTTTTCCGCTATAATGATTTTCTGGAATATTTAACCAGTCTGTGCAATTATGTCTGTGTGTGGCAAATTCCTTGACTATCAGGTACTTGCAGGAAAACAGCTTACAGACAAATGCATCTCTCTGAATGCTGTTATGTGTTTAGCTTGCGTTGGTGAATCGTAAATGAATCTAATCCTTTTGCTCCACTCTGTCACATTGTTTACCACCATGACCCTGTATTGCTAGGTTTTGCAGAACAGGTGCTGTATATACAGGCATTTTCTTTTATTTGCTGAGTACATGCTTCCATTTATTCTTGTATAGTAAAATCTGACAGAGTAGAAAAGAAAAAATACTTTGTGCGCACCCATCCATAACTTGTAATACTTCAGGCTTGTTCTTTCTTAAAGCTTTCTTTTTCCTAAGTAAGTAATCTTAGCATTGTCAAGTTTATTTTGTATGTAAATCTTGCCATGCTGCCAACCACTTCTGCTTGCCCTGCTGCAGACTCTTTCATCTCAGCTAAATCTTCTACATAAGGATCTTGGATATGGGTGTAGAATTTTTTCCATATAAAGTAATTAAAATATAAGCTTTTCAGATCAAAGGGCTTGTTTGTCTTTATGGTTATAAAGCTGTGTGTAAATGTGGGGTGCTCTGGAAATGATGAGTAATATTTTGTCTACTCAAAAATTCTGTTGGATGGCTATGTTTTATTAAAGTGACTACAGTAGTTTTTTGGTTTTTTTTTCACAAGGACATTTTTAGTTCAATACTGAGCACATGTGTAATTTGAACACTAATCTCTGTTTCATTATACTTAGAGGAATACCAAAGAAATCTACCAATATCAATAGGTTTAGCCAAGATCTGAGGACTCTCTCAGAACTGATCCTAAAATCAACTTCCCAATATGAAGTATATGTACTTTAATTAAGTATCTTTTTTGCGTGTGTTATTCAGTGATTTAGAGAACCTTCTTTTTCATCCATATTATTTCATTATTTTGTTCTTAACATCCTTGAAGCTTCCTGTGACATTGTGAACACTGTTGCCAGGCATGCACGGCAGAACACCTGTCTCTTCCCTCAGTGCCCATCCTCCTGGGAGTATGCAGTAGTGTACAGCACAATGTCCATTTTTAAACTGCAGTCTCCAGCTTCATTTGGGATCTTCTGAGAGAGTTTCAGTCACTTTCAGAGACCAGAATAAAGAGACAATATCATGAGATTTCCACCCAAACTGGTGATTTCAATATTAACATCAATTCTCTTGTTGTCATATTATAAAACGAAATCATCAGGAAGACTGAGGAGTTTTTCTATTACTAAGTTATCAGTCACCAGAGGTGCTTCCCTTGTGCCTTGACCCTTCCTAGAGGTCTGGGAAAAAAATTGGTCATGGACTCCTGCCCTGCGTTTCCCTTGGGTTTCTCCTCTCCTCAAACTGTTTGCTAGTGCTCCAGTCAGAATAAGAATTTCAACTTCTTTTTCACAAGAGAACAAAAAGTTCTTTTCATCCTCATCTTGCTTGGTTTTCTCAAAATACATTTTCTCCCTATTTGATGAGGGCATCACCAATAGGGGTGCTGATACTCCAAAGGTGGGATCCAGCTGCCTTAACATTAAGTATGTTGTATCACTGTGGATGCAGGAGATGCCTTGCTACATAGGACTAACGTGGGCTTAGTCATACCTTCAGGAGCAGTGATTAAGGGCCAACTGCTACCCTGTAGTTTCTGAAATGATGCTGGATGGCTGTGCTTGGCAGCTGAATCACTAGTAGTTGCCCTCCTGTAGTTGCATAAGCATATGCATCTAGTGCTGTTCTGGTCGGTCAGCAGCCAAGACATCTACATGGGGCTGGCAGATGTGACAAAGGACTTGGAAAGTCACAGTGTTCTGGGGTGGCAGTTAAAAGCTAGGCAGGGTGCCCAAAGTTGGACCTCAGCGCAAAGGCAGCTTAATCAAGATCCAAATACCCCTCCAGTAGATTAGGAGTTTTAACATTAAGGATTGAGAATTGTTTGTGGTCTTCAGTAATCTTTTTGATTTATCACATTTGAGCAATAGAGTATGTAACAATGTGTGAAGTCTAGAAGGAGTATGAAGGAATTCACCAATGTTTTTGTATAGTTAGATTTTAATTTCTGCAAATGTATTTTTGCTCTCTTGCAAAGTTAATTTTGATAGATTGTAAGAAGACTGAGCTTGAATATGTGGGAGATTTGTTTTTCACAGTCATATGTAGATATTTACCTGAGGGAAAAGATAACTGAGTTAATGAGGAAAGAAGAAGAAAGAATGCTTGAAAGTATACTCTTTTCTATCCTGAAATCTAAACAAGGAATACATAATTCCAGAACTGTTTAGGTTTTGATATTTCTCCATGTTTAAGAGATAGAAATTTCTGCAAGATTTGTAGAACTCTGTCACTATTGTCAGCTGGTACCAGTGCAGGTTTGATTGTGTTTTGCAATACATAGTGAGCTCAGAATAAATGAGTGTTCTACCTACATATCAGTTACAAACAGTAGAGGGAAAAAAAATTAAATATTTTTGTGTATAGCTCAAGTCAACACTGATTTCATGTCTACTCCACTAGTGTAAGAGTGAGGTCATTAAGCTTGCAACTGATAGTAAAGCCTGATGATCACCATCTGACAGGAAATACATGAGAGGAGTAAAAACCATATGGGTGCCTCTCTGAGTTGTTTTCTGTAGTGAGGGGAACAACATCATTTTATTGCAGTTGTATAAACAATTGTTTAGTAGCTGAGATTAGAACATTGGGTAGAACATTGGGTAACCACTTTGGACTAGTTGCTTAATTTCATTTTCATTCTACCCTAATGGCAACAAGCAGATCTATTTCATAATTCACATATAAAAAAGATTCAGTATTTTTGTCCTTAAGTCTTGATGTAGTTGACCATTCGTGACATAGAGTTTCATTGTATTCTGTTAACAGATTTTTTCAGTCCCCAGTAGAAAATGAATAGCAGCAAAATGTATTGAAACAGATTCCTACACCTCTATAAAATACACGACTAATTCAGAGTAAAGGGCAACTGCCTAATATAGAAAAGTTTGCCCATGGATATCAACAGTGTACTGGAAATGCACCCATTAGCTTTTATGTGACTTCACTATATGAAATCCTTTGCTTTCAATGTTATAAGTTTTTAAATTGAGATAAGAATCAGAAACCAATTTTACTTAACCATACAGGCATAGGTTTTTACACCAGTTTCTTTTCCAGAGAAATGTGAGAGTTGAATGAGTTACACAATTTTTGATAATCTATTTTCATTTCTCTTCTCTTGGCATCTCTACTCCCTAAACTTAATATAAATTTCAGTTTAGTGCCATGAGGGAAAATCTCAGAAGAGGCTCTTCAATTTTATTTGCTTCAGTGGTTATTTGAGATTAACCAGTTTCCATTAATAATACTGTGATTATTTCTGTTGATATTGGTGCTCTGCCCAATGTCTCTGAAATATGGACTGTTCACAGCCTACAGAGAAGCAGCTTCAGCACTGCCTGTCAAAGTTAGACAAAAATCATATTAAAACATAGTTTTTTTATTGCTATCCTAGTCTTTTAGTTATTAATAGTTACTTACTTATGGGTATTGGAATATTTACTACCTTACCCTTATCTCTGTCCAAAATGGTATTTCCTTTAAGGAATCTCAATAATTTTAACAGATCATGATCACTTACTGATACTTCATAAGAAATACAATGTTACACAGGAGTTATAGATGAAAGCATATTACTGACTGACTTGTTTATCTGTATTTTACAGGACCTTTGAGACACTATATGATGACTGGCTGAAGAAAGAATTTAAATATTAGCTCTTCAGCTACTTAGAAGTGTGTCTGGAAAACAACATAAAGCTGTGCTTGTGTTGTGGTGGATCTGTACATTCTATGTTGAATCTACCACAGGCAAAAAGAACAGTACAGATGAACTAGCACAGGAAAAGCAGCTACTGTCCTAAATCTTCTGGTAGTACTGGTTATTGAGATGACTGCAGTGACGTCACTGGTTTAATTATATAAGACAGGAAAAAGCAGCAGCTTGCAGTATGTGAGTTTCACACTGGCAGATTTTCCTACCAGCCATAGCAAAACCGTTGCCTTCCTAGTGAAGATGATTTTGAATGCTGCTTCCACCTACTATGTGTATCAAGAGCTGTTGTCCAGTTGATATTCTGCGTCTCTTACGGGAAGTGGGTGTGTGTGATCTGTGTGGTCCTTTTTTAATACCTCTAGAGGAGCCTGAGCTCTTGCTTGTGCTACTGAGAACAAAAGGTAGATTACCCTTTGACTGATCTTTTCCAGTTAGGCCTTCAACTTCTATAGCCTGTCAAGAGATTTCAAGTGTCAGCTATTCTACTGTACTGTGTTTATATTATGTTTAGCATTTGGGTGACAATACGGCAAACCACTAGTAATTTGTTCCTGATGGATCTGTAAAGGTTCTACTGCAAATGTTCTTCAAGGCCATTTTGATTATCCACTCTTAACCAGCATTCATCTTCAGATGACTCACTCAGTGCTGTATATAGTTCTTCTTTAGATTGGATTTGTCTGTTCAGGTATGATACAAGCCAGCAGCAACTTAATGGAATAATAACTGCATTTTCAGTAAATGCTTTTACTGAGAATAGGAATGCTAAATAAAAAACTGCACTGGAGAAGTTATAAAGTGGTGACTTCTGCCTACTCACTTACCACCTGATTTTCCCCCTACTTTAATTTCTCTTCCTTCTGCTCTATTTCATGACAAATAATGTAATTTCTATAGGTTTCATCATACTGCCACCTACTTATCCACCCTCTCTTTCACAACTTTAAAAAAGGAAAAAATACATGTTTAACAGCTGATTTGCGTAGCAGTTACATTGCACTGAGTTTTTCAAATGTTATATGACAACATTCAGATAGTATAGGGCTGTTAAATGCAGAGATACCTCTGTAGTTATTCTCTAAGCAGTATTTTCTTTCTGAGACATTTAAAGCCAAAAATGCTGATCATTACTTTAAATTATACTTTTTTCCTTTATGCAAAAGCAAATATGCTGAAGCTTTTAATTCTATTTAATATTTCTGAAATTATTAACACTTGATTTTGCTTTTCTGTAGGCTCCCATGCCTTTCATTGTCAGTTTGTTCTTTTTCAACTGCTACGTGAGCTTTTCAGTGAGTCACATTTTGGAATGAGTCATGTGCATATTGTTTCAGGGAGACACATAAGCCTGTCATTAACATGAGAAATCCTGTTAACTTAATTGGAGCTATTTATGTGCTTAAACTTCAAGATTAGTAAAAAAAAAAAAAAAAAATTAACAAATTCCTGCCTTTTTGCACCACCTATGCTTGTGTATACTCTTCCTGCATACCAACTTAGGTCAAATCTACAATGCCTGTGGGATGGAAAGGCATCCCTAGAAACACATTCTGTAGCACAGTGTCCTTGCACTCCATATGACTTGCCGAGTAGAATTGTCTTGATGCTTTCTGCTTCATGTGCTAAGTTGTTTTTCTTGGTAAAGTAAAGCATTTGCAGTGCTTTGATACTAATCATTTAAAATTGATACTAAGTGTGCAATAGTCTGATTTATTAGTGTTAAGTACATGCTCAAAGTTAGACAAATGTTTAAAATGGAAGTTCACTTTATTTTACCGGATGTTAAGAGAAAGAAATTAATTTGGCAGTTCAATCCTGTTGCAAACACAGATACTAGAGTGGAGTAAGTTATGGAAGTGCCTGTATTTCCATGCATTAAAGAGAAGTAGTTTAGTCCATAGATTAAACAAATACCTTGTAACAAATGCTTACTTTGAAACAGTTGAAAGTAGTTTGAATGATACCCTAAGTGCTTTTTCGATTCAGGACAGTGCATGTTGTAGCTTCAGGCAGCTAATACTTCATGCTGTTAATTTCACACTGAAAAAAGTGCGCAGTATTTGCTTCCCAAGATACTTAAAAATGAAAATTCTGTAGGCTCCAACTACTTCATAATTCTTAAAAAATACTATAGTTAGATTATAACTACTAAAACCACTTAGTCATCCATTCTCTGCAATTTTTCAGTTTATTGAATCCTTGAATTTTCTGTCATTTGAAAATCTTCACCTAGGTGGCAAAATTAAACAGGAGTTAGAAAAGAGTAAAGAATGTTACTGAAATACACTGAAGTGTCTTTTGTTTTGCACTTAAGGTATACTCACAAAGTATTAGATAATGAAATATGAGAGTCCTGGTAGTGGCTTTTATGTGTAGATGAAATACTCTTGTTATGAAGATCACGACACTGTTCAAAAGCTTTTATGTTTAGTGAAAAAGTAATTAGTGAAAATTAACCCTTTTATTAGTAAGTGACTATCCATTGATGGGTCATTTTTTCTTTTATGGTTATTTAGCAGATCAAAAGCTATCTTAGACTTGAAAAATAAAATTCCTTTATCAGCAGAAGAAAAGGTATCTTTCTCAGTTTATGATTAATTTATAGCCTGTTAGGTTCTTAAATCCTAAACTTTTGTTTTATGTATGTTTGCATCCTTTTATGAGAGTAGTGCAAAGATTATTAATTGTCATTATTTATGTTACATGCAAGAATGAATTAAAAAAATGGAATACATTACCCTGCTTTCAATACACATTCAGATGTACTCATTTTATAATCTAATTTTTACTTAAAATTTTGACCTTATTCAGTTTGCATTGTACTTGCCATCTGATTCAGGATGTATTTCCTGTATGCTGTCAGATCACTCTCTGGAGACAGAGTGATTAATTTCTTGGGTGCTCATCATGATAGGTGTCAGTAGCACTTGCCCACTGAGGGGCAGCAACTACACATTTGTGTAGTTTCCATCATGTATGTGAATGACTCATGTTTGCCTACAGTTAATACAGTTTACACAGAGTCAATTACCTTGACTCTACTGACTTCATGTTACAGGAATTTCTTCCCAGAATCAGGCATCACTGTTCTTGAGTTCAAAGTGTGTGACTTCTTCAGATGAGGTGGGTTTTTTTGGAACCCCAGTCAGAAAATACTCTCACATGCATCTGGGCAGATGTGCAGTGGTGTAGAGATCAAGATTCTGCATGTCTGAAACTGCTAGAGCTTGGACTTTCAGAGCACTTAGGCTCATATGTGACTGAAAATGGTCACAAAATCTCTCAAGGTGATTCCTGCTGTAGCCTGGCATGTCTGCAAACTTGCCTTCATCATTTTAATATAGCCAGCAGACACGGAATTGAAATGTAGAGACCATCTTGGAGAAGTTTAAATGACATGCCCGGCATCCCACAGGGATTATGACGGGCAGGTACAGAGTACATATCTCCAACATTGAGCTGCTTTAAGTACAAGACTAACCTTGTCCTCCTGATAACTCCCTGATAGAATACGGGAGGTACAGTGAAACTCTAGCCAGGTGTAAACTAAGAACATGTTTGTGGAAGAATGGCAGCAGATGAGCAGTGTAAGGTGAAGGGCAAGATAATGAGGATGGGAAACAGAAGAACACTAAGCAGGGAGAAGGCCACCTTGGGGGATGTGGAAAAGGTGTGCCCAGGCCACCAAAACATTTCAGTGTTGTTTGTCTGTGAGACACAGGATGTAGTCGCAAATGAGGCTCCTCCTTGTCAGGATCCTTACTGAATTTCAGAAGGGCACTTTTGCTTAATGCAGGGATCCTGTTGTGGAAAAATAGTATCCGATGGTGTTATACTTCATACCCAAATGATGTGTTGTTTTCTCTTCTGCGTACCTCAGGCATTTTCCCCTGGGAGCAGCCTGGGCAGCAGCAGGGGGAGCACTGAGAGCACAGAACCCTGTCCCGGCTCCCCTGTCCCTGGCTTTGCTGCCACAGCTGCTGAAAACAGCTGCTGCAGAGATCAACCTGTTCATTCTAATTTATAGAAGACATTCAGGAGCAGTTTCCCACTCCATTAGTTCTTAGCATAATGTCGAAATAGAATACGAGACAACAAATTTAATTTTTTACTTTTGTTTCATGACATAGGTAGGGTCCTTTGGGCCCAGCAAAGGAGGAGTAGAGGCATACCTGTGTTAGGATCATAGTAAAAACATGCATGGCCCTATGTCTGGGAAATTATTTCTTCAGAAGAAACCTGCTGACCTCGTTGTTACACACTGAATGCTAGCATTTGGCTTATCAAATGTCTGGTTGCTTTCTGTCTTCTGTAAGTGGAAGGATTCTGATTTTGTCTTTGCTACTCCATTTCAAAATCTTGTTTTCTTAATATGCAATATGCTACAAGATAAAAATAAGTTAATGTCCAGGACTATAATGCAATAGCAAATGGTAAATGTCCTATTGTTTTGTACCTTCAGTAGTTTGCTGATGCTGTCTTGCTCTAGTGGATACTGTCTGAGAGGTTATGTGCAATACTTCTACAAATGGACGATAATATGAAAAAAGCAGAGATACAAGAAGTAAAGATTTTGATGTTTGGTTTTAAGTTTCATTAGACACAGGAAAGTCTCCTCTGTATCCTGAAACAAGGGAATTGAGTCTGGTTTTGCCTAGCAGTGGCTGCTTACAAATGTCAAGGCAGAAAGCAGACCAGTTTTCACTAAAAGCTGAGAAAAACAGGGACTGAAAGGAAAGAAGAGGTTTTTTATCACTTACTGTATTCCTAGAGAAAACTTGTCTAGATAATAAGGTCACATGGTAGACAGGAAGTAGTTGATATCTGTAAAAAGAGATCAGAACTTTATGTATGTTTTATACATGGTGTACAACTGCCTGAGCTGTGAACTTGGTAGCTGTGAGTAATGGTTAAGATTAAAACTGCTCTCTCCTTCTCTTCTTGTTGACTTTTAAGAGTGAAACAGACTTTTTCTGCTTTTTCTGTCTGTATTCATCATTCTCTCTGTTGATAAATATTGGCTTGCTCTCTTAGATGAGGAGAGAGATGTCAAGTTACTGTGATAGCGAATCTGATGTACATACATATTCTGAGAGAATAAATAGCCTCTTTATAGAATAAAGAGTCCTTCAGTCTAAAGTATCCTACAAGGCAGATTTTGTCTTTTATGTAGATGGGGACATGAAGAGGAAGGCTTCCATACCTAAATTTTCAAATTAATCTAAATGGTCATGAGTTATGAAAATGAGAGGTAATGTGTCAGACCCAGTAGAGTCTGAAGAAAATTTGCCATTAATTGTAGTGGTCCAATGTCCTTACACTACATCTTTCTACTCTTTCACTGCTATATCATTATTATTACTCTTTCTCGTATACATAGAGAAATTACTTTGTTAGCCTCTTACTACTATAAGGAATGTTTAATACTTAATTCAGTGTTTCAGTAAAAACTAAAACTTTTAATAAAGCTTTTATTCCCTATTAATATCTTGCAGTTTCTCTACTAATTTTTCCTTTAGCATATCATATCTAATATCATGTAGGGTTTTCTGTCTGTTTTGTTTGAGGATATATGGTGCTTATAGTCATGTCTCTTCTAACTCAGGCAGAAGTGGCCTTTTGGAAGGTTAGTATTGCAGTTTATATCGACTTTGCCATTTCATAATGTCTAATTCAATTAATTGAGCAATTGTGATTTAGGGGGCATTTTCTAACTACGTTAACTTTTGCTTTTTTCCCCCTCAAAACAGGCATAAATAAAAGGTTCTCATTTGTGTCTATTTTTCTTTAGTTGGCAGAAGTATCTTCCTCTCTATTTATTTATTTATTTTCCGAGAAGTGGGCATAAATAACTTTGGTTTCACTAAAACTCTCCCTTCAGGGCTATTTCAAGGCTTCCCAGCAGCACACACAGAATTAGATTTTCATGTTCAAAGGATCTCTAAGGAGGCAAAATTAAATTATGCAACAGAACAGAAAAATTAGGGAGTTCTGGGAAAGGAATGAAGACCGTGAGAGGATAACAGAAAACAGAGTGGTCTGGGTTTGGAGTTTTATGGGTTTGTGTGACAGTCTGAGGTCTGTGAGTTGATTTGTAGATCTTTCTGTATCTCGTTTTTCTCCTCCTAACGCATTCCTCTCCCCAGGCTGTGCAAACCTGGTCTTATGAAATTTGGGGGACTTGTGCTTCCTATTTCTCATACAGCTGTTAACTCTTTCCCTGCTCTTTGCAAATGCAGCTCTCTTTCCCCGCAGTAAATCCAATGTATCTCTTTGTGCCTGTTTTCTGGGAAGAACAGGGCTTCTCATAGTGGGGGTGGGTGAGAAAATGATAGCAATAACTGTTTCTTGACCCTTCACATAGGTTTTCCCTAATGGTTCCTTTTTAGTGCTTTATCAGTAGCAGAAATCTGAGCAAGACGAAAATTCAGTATAAGTAATTCAGTATAAGAGCTAACCCTACTCTGCAGTAGTCTGTAAATTAGCCTGTATCATGTTCATACCTTGATTGTCTACTGGCACGGGAGTACCAGTTAGTTTATTCCAATAGTGTGTGTAATGAACTCTGACACTGACTGATCTTTTTTTGAGTGATCAGGAGATCTGACTGTATAATATTTCCTACTTCTCTTTCATATCAACATTAAATTTCTGTGATTCTCAGTCTATCTTAGGCTATTTATATAGAATGCATCTAATGGAAATAATAGAACTCTCATTCTGCTTGTGTATTTTTCCCCTATCATTCAGTAATTATTTGGTATGGGTTTTTTTCACTCTATTCCTGAAATGGCTAAATACTCATATGTTCTCCCTTCAGTGATTCAAATATATTGAATTTCATTATTCATCTTCCTTTAGTTGTGTTGAAAAATTCTTACTGATGAGTGTGTAATTTTTTCCTTTAGAAGGTACACTGACGTTTTTCTGTGACTTTTGTCTTCATTCAGTTTCATTGGCTTGTAAGGTCACAGCTAATATTTATTACCTACTTTCCTGTGCCGAGCACTGCTGCAGTTCTTTGCTTTTTGCTCCAGGGGGCAAGAAGTGCTTTATTCTCTGGTACAGCAATTCTGAGATTTAAAATATAAACGTAGAGCAGCCACCATGAAAGATGGCGTCATAAATAGAGAGGAAAGGCTTGTAGTCTGCTTCCTTTGTCTGTGCAAATACATAGCAATAATAGTCTTTCACAACCCACACTCTGCAAAATTAACCCAATCCTTTTAATAATCAGTGTGAGAATATTGGTTGCTATGGCAACACATTCTGTGGTACTACTTGAGTGTCAAAATAACCTAATGAAATATCATGCTAAGAATGTTTCAAAATTGACTTTTAAAATAAAAAGTAAATAAAGCCACCTAACTGTAGAAGATACGGCTAGATTAATGAAATCTGCAACAAGGGAACAACCATTTTCTAACCAAGGGGAATCAGAGTAGTGGAGATGGATATATTGTGTTTCTCATCTTTGGTGAGCAAGCTGAAATAGAATTTAGAACTATTTTCCATGATTCAGTTAATGGTATACCAACCACACCTGTGTTAAGAAGTTACAGCAAGAGTCAAAAGTTAAATGATCCTCAGATGTCACACATTTAAGTCAGTGCCTGTCTGTGTGGTGCTTTGCTTCTGTTACAGTTTCCATCAGCTTGTGTTCATCTTGAGAACTGCTGCTGTTTCTGTACTTCTTTCCCCTCTACTTTTCTTTCACTTCTCCATTCCCTTCCTGGCAGCAGACTCCATGCATTTATTTATTCTGTTGGCTAAAATAATCCACACTTATGTGTTGGGGTTTTGAAAATTATTTTTATATGGGGCTCATAGCGGTGTTTTAGAGTTGAGGTTAATAGTTGTGGTCAGCCATTGGCTCAAACAGCGTTATTTTGGTCGAACAAAAATCCAGCCACTTCTGAAAGAAGCATTCCTAAAGACAGCATTTAGTATCTGAACATCAGGTAGGCTTCTCGAGCAGCTGTCAAGCAGGCTAGAACAGCTATTGCCTATTCCAATTTAAGTATGGGCAAAGAATTAAGATGTAAAATTTACTTTTTTTTAACTTGTAATAATTTTCTTTGACATGAGATTTTAAAAATCATTTATTGCTGGGTTAACTTTCCTCCTTCTCCTGAAATGAATAAAAGTTGCTCCTGTAATTCAGTTGGGGTGGACTATCCTGTGTAGCAAAATAACATAAATATATGGAAACTGTTATATCTTTCTACTTCTCTGTCTTAGAAAATTAGGGTACTGGTTTGAGCAAAAATCAGGATTTTCCCCCTTATCACTGAGGCCAATATGTAAGTCACAATGTTCACATCTGAATGACTTTTCGTGATACCTTTCATTCCTTTCAGACAATGAAGCAAAGTAAGACATTTTTAAATACATTTTTTGCCTACAAAATAAGCTAACACATTTATTATTGATAAATACAAAATAAAAATCAAAACCTCGTATTTTGATTGATTTAGTCCTTTTTTTTTTTCTGCAAAAACCTTGGACTCATACAGGCAAGTGTAGTACAGCTGTACTTTTCTGAACACAGTAAAAGTGCTGAAATAAGATCCTCTCATATTTTCTTTCTTGGGGATTGTATTTTATTTTTTTAAATGTTAGTTTTTGTTCACTGTGGAATATCCTAAACTTAATGGTATTACAGCAAATTTTAAACTAAAATGAAATAAAAATTGCCAATTTCTTGATAATAAAGACAATAAATACATACTTTTACTGTGTATTATGTTCACTCATCTTTAAAGTATAATTGCAGATAGCTCAATGTGCACCTTCCTTAGGAAGTGTGATTTTCATACAGCATTTTAACAGTTGAGTAGGAACCTTGTATTAAAATAGCAGTTTATCTTTTGGAATTTATAAATGGAACATTCTTAAGTTCTTTTCATTAAGTAAAAGGTTTCTTTACAACATATGAGTATATTTAATTTTAAAGTATTGTTTTTTAATGCACAGAGACCTTCTTCAATGCGTTTATCACCAAGGGAGGAAGATGATGATGATGCAGGTGAAAATACATGTGGTCCTTCAGGTTTATGGGAGGCACTGACACCGTGTAATGGATGCAGGAACCTCGGATTTCCCATGCTTACACAGGTATATATTTACCTTCTCATCAGAAAACTTTATAACTATGAAAGAGCTGCTTAATCTTTGCCTTAACTCTTACAGTCATGTCTAGTCTTGCCTCATTCCCTTCAAAATTTTTACCTTCAGTCTTCATTTTAATGTCAAAATCTGGTTCTAAAATTAAATGTTGAGATTTGGTCATCCTAATGTAATACTTATCCAGATGAGTTTAATATTGAGACTGCTGTTTGTTTCCCCTATTTTAGATATCTAATTGCTGTGTTGGATAGCCTTCTTTTCCATCTGAAAAGAAATTTGAAGTCATACAGTTTCCTTTTGGATAAGTGCTCAGCTTCTAATTGATATAATGACATCTGAGCTACTTTCTTTATAGAATTGGGGACTTCGTGCTTAACTCAGCTGATGTAAGAATATAGCCTAAGACTTCTCTTTGAAGATTATATAAATTAAAAAAGAAGTCCCCAAACATTTTCAAATGCTCATGATAATACAGAAGAGAATAAATAAAAGTAGGTAATATACTTGGGTCTCAGTTGTAGCAATTCTCAGAGCAGACCAGCCTGCAGTGTCCACTGAAGCCTTCCAGCAGCTGTGTCCTGAACAAGTGATACTGTATCGCTACAGAACAGGATGATGCTTATTGCTGCTTCTAGGGTCTCCCTTGTTCTCTCCCTCCACTATAATTTACTACTCTCCTTTCTGTAGCATTTTTCCTCCGCTTTTTTTGTAGTATTGAATGAAGACCTGCCAAATTTCGGCTTAGCAGTCTGGTTTTTTTCAGTTGCATCCTTACTTGGCACTGCATTTAAATAGCTTTGTCAGATTCTTGTGTACCAGATTGGAATTACATATCCTGTCTCACCACACTTTATACACTGTTGCTTTCATATCGTGACTGTACCTTTTATTCCCTTTAAGTCTTATGGGACTTGCACCTGTTTGAAGTCAATGCTAAAGCTTTCCCTGCAGTCAATGGAAACAGGATATGGCAGCTAATGTGCTTGAATAACAATGAGCACTGCCCTGTCTTTTTATAAGGAGCTTTTATATTCCTTTCCCCTTTCAGTAGCTGTTTTCTACTTCATACTATCCATCATTTTAGACATTTGGCAAAGTGCAGAGCTGTCGGAATTATCCTGATTTACAATAGGAGTGTTATAGTTAGTAATTTCTCATTTTTAAGCATTTGTTTCAAAACATATTTCCTAAATGGAACTTTTCTTCTTTAAATATGTATCCCCTATGGTTTAATTATTGCTAAATTTTCTTATGATGAAAATGCATTTTCATGTGATTTCCTAATTTTAAAAAATGTTTTTGTTTTCCTTGTTTGTTTTTAATGTAAGATATATGTAAAGGGTGTTATAAAACTGAGAAATGCCCTTGAAAAATAGAATCAAGCTAGCTTGATTGGTTGGTTTCTTTTTCCTATATATAAAGCGAGATTAATTTCAAGAACAATGTAATTTGTAAGGTTGTGATTCCTGAATTAGTCTTATTCATTGTACTTAAATTTTAAAGTCAACCTGATGATATCTCATCTTCCTTGCTTTCAGAACTAATTAGATTTTTAGTTATAGGTACAAAAAAGATTTTTTTAAAGATATTTATTATGTGTTCATTCATGATATGGCAGATTGCCTTTCTAGATTGTTTCTATCCATAAAAATTGAAGACAGAGATAGTTTGGTCTTTTGTTGATTTTATTTCTAAGAGAGAAAGGAAAGAAATTAGGTAGTGAAAAATCTCCAAATTAAAACCCAGTGAATTTAGTTTAGAAAGCGTTGCCATCACTGTATGCAGTCTTTCAAGCTGTTAGCTAATCTGTTGGATCTTTCACATTTACTTCAGAATGCAGCAGAGAACATCTTGTTCTAAGGGGTTGAGAACACAAAGTATATACTTCAATTTTTGGATTAAGAACAGTATGTTGAATTGGTCTAAGAAATTATGAGATACGATGTGCAACAGCATGTTTTAGGTAAAAGTACAAAAATGTGTTTCTGATACTCATGCCAGTGCTCTAACATATCAGAAAGTGCAGACTTCATCATGAAGAAGCAATGAGATAAGGGTACTTGACATTATGCCTTAAAATCCATACTCTCCTTAAGATCCAAGAATAGGGAAGAATGTCTGTCCATTACTCTTGAACACAAATGACAAGTTTTACACTTTTCCTTTATTTAAAAATAGATTTTACTGTTATATAAATGTATTGTGTTTGCACATCAAAGGTGAGCAAACGTAAAAATTGAATCTTGCTTTGTATACACAGAGGCACAATGATAAAATGAAAGTGAGTTTTAGGTGAGATTATGAAAATGTCCATCTGGGACATAGTGAGCTAACAGTTTTCAATATGACAAAGAAACAGGGCAGTTACCTCCTTGACAAACTTGGTTTCTTTATTGCAGTCATGGAAAAAAGCTTGTCTGGAGGTACTTCTGGCATACAGCATGTCATTGCTGTCTCTACTGTGCTGGGAAGTGTCATTTTAGCAAGGGCTGTTATAGAAAATTCTATGTAAGTTATTTTGCAGATATCATTTCTAACCTGACATAGCAGTTATACAGGTATTCTCAGAACAAGCTACTCTCTTCTACAGTCTCACAATTGGTGAAGTCCTGAAAGAGCTTGATGGAAAATCTTTGTGTCTTTTCAAAATGTCAGAGTTTTATAAAGTGCCCAATTCTATGTCAAAATGGACTGAACAACTAGTTTCATGCACCCCCCAAAAGAAAAAAAAGTAGAAGAAAAAATCCAGAGAGCAAGGATACGCAGCTGGATTTTTGGAGACTGAAGTTTAAATATATCTTCTTATTTTAGCAGAGGGTTGAATTCCATTTGTAGTTTATGATTTAAGGTTAATATGGAGGCTGTTGCTTTTTTCTGGAGTTAATCTTTGGTTCTGGGCAGAAATTCCATCCTTGCTAAAACTGATGCACGTTTTTGTGAAAAATTTTGTCTTCCAGAGATGAATATTTTACATCTGAAAAATAACCTTTCTCAGGAAATTCCAGATTATATGTTTTCTGGCTCTCAGTCAGTACAAAAGAAAAACTATTTTATCACCTGCATAACTGAATAATTATCTTCTACACATTCCAGAATTTCCAGTAGTCTTAACTCTCAGCACAGTAAAAACAGTTTTAAAAACTTTCCAAGATGTAAAACCTCAAAAGTGCTTCTAAAGAACTTTCAAATTCTAATATTGCAGGCTCTCTTGGAAATAGTTTGCTCTGAAATGACATGTCTGTTAAACTGAGAGAAATCTTTTATAGTGGTATGATAGTACTAGAGCCTCTTCCATGGATCTCTAGTTCATGTAAAATCTTCCTACAGTAACTAACAAGAGTTTTAATGCTTCAGTGGTTGCATTTCTGCCAGTCATAAATACTGTTGAATATCCTTTCTGTCCAAGAGCTAGAATAAAAGAATATATTTCATATATCATTTTTCTTCAGAGTAGTCACAAAAATAAGACTTATGTGGCAAAGTATATTTAGCTGGAGAGATTTCACTATGCTGTAGGTAAGTATGGGAAAGAAAACGGGGATATGATCCTTAAAAAAACTTCTTCTGCAATGGCTACTAATGATAAAAAAAAAACCTGGAAGCATTACAGTGTCATCACTATTGACCATGTTCAAATGAGGACAGTTTAGTCAAGAAACTGATAATTCAATGAAATATAGAATAGGAAAGTTTAGAGGTAGAAATAGAATAATCAGCTTAATATGTGCATGCGTATATAGTTATTGGGATGTCCAAAGAAACACAGACTGCTGTAACAGAGTTTTGCAGATAATTGGGTTGATACAGTAGCTTTGGTTAGTCAGTCAATGGAGTTAAGTTTCTGTCCTTACAGTGGCGAGAAGAGCAAATTTAGGTTGAATAAGGACAAGATAGAATGAAAACTTCAGAGTTTCACATTTGCTGCTTTATTCAAAGGAAAAAAGGTTTAGTAAGTGGATGTTGTCAGGGCTGGCAACGCCCTGGGAGTGATGGTGTCAGGACCCACAGGGGCTGCCTGGGGTGGCAACACAGTTCCTCACCATCCGGAGGATCCCTCACTTCTCCTGTGAGGGAGCAGGGCAGGCTTGTGGGGGGAGCAGCTTGGGGCCACCCTGAGTGCAGTACATCAGGCAAGTTTGTGATGCTCAGGCAGTTCCCATGTCAAGCCAGAAAGTCAGTCCATATACTGGGGTTGGGATCAGGACTGGTAAGGTTAATCAGGAACCGGGAGTAGATCACCAGGATGTCTATGGTGATGAGGTAGGCTGGGAAGCCAGTCAGCAAGTCAGGGTCCAGATCACTGGGGTCCCTGGATCAACACAGGCAGAGTTAGAGATGAGCTCTCATACACCTTGTTCAGCCAGGAACTGAGGGGCCGAGGCTGAGGTAAAATGAGACTGCTTGGGCCCATGTGCACAGTGTGGGTAAGGGCACCACGTGAGGTTATTCAGGGACAGTAAGAATTATTGCTGCACTCAGCACTGTGACAGATACTGATAAAAGCAAGAAAATACGTAAACTGGAAGCTGAGTTGAAATATGGTTCTTACTTGACCTGTTATTGCAGCAAAAAAGAGTAGGACCAAGAAGGAACACTTACTGATGTACTAGATTGCTTTGTATGCGCTTCATATACAGATTCTCCATATATGTGTGAACGTATTTCATCTGCATTTAGCTGTGTATCTTGGCTGACATTTGTATAGACAGAGTATTCCAACACAGAAATATTCCCAATGGAGCATAATACAAGAGCAGACAGGTTTGGGGGAAAAAAAAAGGTTTACATGTCTTGTGATGGTCTAGCTATGCATTACCAAACTACAGGAGCAATTCTGGTAACAGTAGGGCATGTGTGGTAGTTTGGTCGAGGCCTTCCTTGGTGACCAGTTTGTAACCAAGGAAGGGCCCATATTTACCCAGTATTCCCTACGATTTTTACGTAAACCGGGCTATAAGAAGAAAGGAGGAGAGGCCTTCGGTCTCTTTCCTTCCGGCGGCTTGGAGGTGCAGGTTCCCTGCTGTTGAGTCTGCCGTGTTGGGGAGTGAGGTCTGGTAAGGCCTTGTCGACCTTGGGAGACGGAGGTTGCCGGCGATCGTTCCAGAGCGACTCTCCGTTGTCCCAAGGAGAGTAGTAAGATAGTCTTTTGCTAATTCTTTAAGTTGCTAGATCTCGGGCTACTGATCGGGATATATATATATATATATTTTTTTTTTATTTTGGTTTTGTTCCTTTTTTCCCCTTCCCCCTTCCCTTTCCCTTTTCCTTGTGAAATTGTATATATATTTCAATTGTATATAACTGTAACATAAGGGTAAATATATTTATATATATTGCTTTAGCTGTCTCTCTCTCATTTCGGTTTTCTTGGTTGTTTTTTCCCTCTTCTCCCTGAGGTTTAGGGGGGGAGGGGGATGGAGACTTCTTGTGGTAAGGTTTGGAGACTTGGCAGGGAGCCAGCTTCAAACCATATCAGCATGAATGATGGAGAGTGCTGTGCATGTCAGTCTGCTTCTGTTTCTCACTCCTTCCTTATGGGGAAGACAGAAATGTAACTTATTATATTTAAATGTGAAATAGCATTAAGCAGCTCCGGCCTGGAGGTGAAGGGACTAAAGTACTTCAACCGTTTCTCTCATAAAGTCTCCTTATGGCAGAAACATAGAAGATTGGACAAGGGATGGGTCCTTTCTCTCCTACTTTGCCTGAACATAGGTTTTGGTAAAGTAGTGGGAAGCAATTTGAATAAACATCAGTTTGGTTGAGGGCATTTGTTTGCTTTATCAATTGGTTAAGGAGGGCAAGGTTAGGAAAGTGTAAGGAATGTGGTAAATAAGTGTAGAACACTCTTGTTTGCCAGTAATAAAATAATTTCTTGTTCTTAATAATCTATTCTGCAGTGCAGGTTTATTTACTATTCGACTCCTAGTATATTTATTTTATGAAGTGTATCAGTACCCACATACAACTTTAGAATAAATCATTATACTCCAAATATACGAAACTGTAGTTTTCATTACATTTTCTTTTTCATGAATAGTGTGCTTTAAATATTTCTCTGCTAACAGGCAAACAGGGCCTGATGTACAGGGACAAATACAGGGCTGTCTGCAGCGTCAGAGAGATGAGTGCTGCAGTCCTGTATGATCTCTGCAGTATTATCAGTTTAAAGCAACCAGTTAACACATCTTAATCTTGACAGCCATGCCAACTTGTTTTTCTAATTGTGATATAAAGTAGTTGTGAGATAAGGCAGGTTTAGCTCTGTCCCATTTAGGAAGCTTATGGATCAGCTCAACTACGCTGTGTCTTGAATTGTGTTGTATGTATAACTTAAAAATCCTAACAGTTATTCCCAGTGTTTGACATGATGACAACTAGGAACACCTCATTTGTCTAACTATTACAAAATAAAAATAATGTCTGTAAAGAGACCAATGCAGTTACTATGGAAAAATTGAATTTTGATTTAAAAGCCATAAGTATAAATTATCGTGTTGCCAGTGGCCAGGAAGCATGGCTCTTTACAAAACTATAGCCAGATATGGAATATTTACTTAAATATTTAAAGAAATGGTACATTTCTAGCTTAATGTCAGATTTTCATCTTTTTAGAAGGAAGACCTTCACATTTTGCTTCTAAGACTGGTCTACATTCTGCTTATGTAACTCTAGGATTCCCAGTGGTAGGAACTCTAGCAACTTTGTCACATGTTCTCCTGTGGAAGAGAGATTTCCTACCAAATTGCCTCTTATTTAGAGGGAGGGAAGAGAAAGTGGACTCCTAACTACATTTTTAGGAGATGAACTGTATATAATACTGTTTCTTTATCAGTATAGGCAGTGATAGGAATATTTAGAGCTTGGAGTCTGATGCATCAGTTAATGGGGTTATGTATTTCATGTCTGCCTTCCAGAAGATCACCTTGTCTGTCTGCACTTCTTTTTATGTAATTTTAAAAAGTAATTTTTAATGGGAAGAAATTTTGTTTACAGTTTGTATTGTAGGAGCTGTTAGGGTTGTTCTATAGAAAGCCTGACATTGAAAATAATTATGTTGCAGTTATGTTTACATTTTCAAAGACAGTTCTGGATACATGAGAGATGAATGAGGTAAATAAATAAGGAGCTAACTCAATTTTCACATAGAGATCAAGTCTATTCCTGAAAAAACCTCTGTACTGACACTCTATGGAGAGATGCAGCATGACTATATCTTGTCTTTTTCTGGAGAACTTTAATACTGGGAATTTTTTTTTTTACATTATTTGTTTTCGTTTTAGTGTATTCTTTCAGTTTGAACCGGTTCTATTCTCAGTTACATCTAAAAATTGTCTTAGATTTTAAACTCTGTAAATGTTACAGTAATTTTTTGAACTGCTAAGGTGCAGGAGAGGTAGTATAGAAGAGGAAATATTTCTTCTTTGTTCTTTAATAAAAATGGAGAGAAGCAAAGTGTGTTTTTTTAACTAAACACTAATAGCTAAAGTGTTTCATCTTGGGCCCAAGAAATGGCATCATCCTTCAATTCACTAATAAATTTGCCTTTCAATGTATTCAGTGGAAGCACATTGCAAACTAGACTAGTAAAGAAACACACTTAGCTGACCTTACTTGGTGTTAAAGTTCTCCAAAATTAGAAACAGAAAGTCTTGTGGCATTACCTAACTTATATGTTACACAGGAGGAAACATGCTATCTTTTTTAGTGATGTACTAATTTGATAGGTGATGGTATAGACATAGTAAAGAAAACTTTGACATACAGTATACCTGAGCATGAATAACCACAGTAAGATTGTTATATTATCTATAATATTTTTCTATAGTTTCTAACCTTCAGTGAAAAATATTTTTTTCTCTTCCTAATTTAGGGGTTAAATGATGAGTTCACTTAAATAGGATTGACATGGAGAACTATATTGCCCATAAAAAAATATTTCTGTTAAACTCTTGATTTTCAGTGTTGTCTCTTCTGCAGTAAGCATAAGTTTTATTAGTAATTTCAGGAACATGCCACCCACACACTGAAGCAGCTACTGAAAACTGCAGTATGCGTTCTACCTAGAAAGAATCAGCAGGTGATGATTATACGCTGCTGAACAGTGATGGGAAATAAGTATATTGAAAAAGATTGTAGCTTATTTTAATGCTATGCTACATTTTCTGATGGTCTTTTAAGGAATGAAGCTGTGTGTTTTGTTCCTGTATGTAGTGTAAATTTCCAGTTGCCCATGGACTGTAGATGTCTTATAGCAAATGCATTTTTACTGCAGTAGTTGTATAATCTGGACACTACTATACAGGTATGTAAGGTAACTAGAGAAGTTGTAATCTTGTTTATGCTTGGGCGTTTTCAGAATTGACTGGTCAAGGTCCAGGGAAGCCTAATGGTTAAGATAGCTCTGCTTTGACTGAAAATTTGGACGAGATGATTTCCAGAGCTCTCTTTCATATCATTGTTAGCATCTACATTTTATAATTCTCTCTAAAATTCTAGCTATGTGACCTCAGATGAGCTAATTTCTTTCAAAATTTAGGATTAGCTTTGCACTTTGTAAATGACTGTGAAAATATGGCTATGCCTGTCCAGCACTGTGTACATTTAGGCACTGCTGGGATGAGTTGTCTCTTGCTGTGGTCACAAAACAGCACAATTAAATGGGATGAGAGTGAAAGGAGAGAGGTGTCAAAAAATATGGGAATTGTTGATATATGTCTGAAATAATCTGAAATATTGATGTCTGTAATGTTTTACAAGATACAATTTAATTCTGATTAAAGACATTCAAATTAATGTAGAAATTAATGTTGAATTGAACACTGTCACATTCCTAACTGAAACGTCACAGTGATTGTCCGGGAAGATCTCAAATAGTACCTATGTCACATTTTGTTGTTTTGTGCTTTGAAGCTTAGTGGTAACCAGAAGACACACTTCCAGGGAATGTTTTTACTTTCAGTACCACCTGACAAATTATAAGAAAACAACAACAACAAAAAAAATCAATTTGAATTGCACAGCAAATGGATAGCAATAATGCATAGCAATTAGTTTTGTATATGAACGAAGTTCAACTTTGTGTTAAAAACGTCACGTTTGAGCTTCAGCTACTTCATAACAGAAATATTAAAGCAGTATATTGAAACTTGAAAATTTATGTAGGAGTTCCTCGTCAATCTGACCAAATTGGGTTACTGTTCGGTATTACATTTTGTGGGGAAAAAAGCCATCCTTGGTATGTTGTATTTGTTGTTCCTCTGATAGCAACAGAAGCAAAGGAGTTTCTGGGCAAAAAAGCTGGTAACCAAAAAAGCTGATAATCAAAGAAGCTGGTAACAAAGGAGTTGTGGTGCTATCTGAGCACGGTTATTACTACATGGATTTACTATATCGATTAGCCATTAAGTCAGGCTTTGTCTAAGGTTGTATTTCTGTGAAGGACTGTTTAAAGGCACTTGATATTTTGGGACTTTTTTTGAGCCTAACAACTTATTTTCTATTTTGGCTTGTTTATTTTTTTTTATATTCAGTGGTGGTACAAATATATTTGGGAACTAAGCTAATACTGGAAACTGCGAGGGATGGTTTTACTACTTCAGTTTTTAGTAGTAGGGAAATTCATGGCTTCATAGAGTAAGTCCCTGGAGAAGTCTGTAAAATGTATAGAACTTGATTTCGTTCTGAAGAAAAGACCTGACTGACAACTGGGCTTTTAAAAGAACAATTCTGTAGTCTGTAACAGTGAATCCTCTCTTGCTGTGCAAAAGAAATTGCATGCCTTGGGTTTAAAGTCATGTCTGGCTGCTGTATTTCACTAAAAACTTTTAGTATTTGTATCCCTTATACTGATTCTGAAAATGAGATAGATCCTGAAACAACAAGTTACTTAAGCATAAGCATTAATGTGCTTAATCCCTCTTGGGTTTCCATACAAACATAACTTTATCAAGAGATACTTATATTTTTACCAAAATTCAAAACTAAGGCTAAGAGTTTCTTAAAATCTCCAAATGATTTTATGACTTTTTTGCTAGATGATGAACTCATGAATTAGATGTAAAATAAAATGAAACTGAGGTTAAGGAGAGTCCATATTTTAGATATCAAAGGGAAATATCATAGAATCAGCTGGGTTCGAAGGGACCTCTGAGATCATCAAGTCCAACCCTTGGACCCTTGATATGTAAGACTACATCATCTCATGTTTTCATGATAAGGTATTTTGGATTTCTTTATTAAAGTCTTTAGACTTTAAGGTCTCTCAGAATGGCAATTCAGCTAGGAAATGAGGAAATGAAGAATCTCATGTTCTGTGTTCTATGTTCTTCTATCTAGAATGGCGTTAATAATATATATTGCTGTAATTCTTGTCAAATAGACACATGATTCTGTAATAGTTGTTCCAGAACTGGAATCTTGCAGTGAACCTATAGAAAGTTTTTTAAGTTCAAATTTCATTTAAGAGGTGATTTTGGTTCCCTTATAATCCTTATTCATTCCATTTTATATAATCTTCACATTCTGTTTTCATTTTACAATAGCTAAGGCTGAGTATTTGCAATGAATAAGTAGATTATCACACCACAGAAATTATTATAGTAACAAAGCAGTAGAGCTCTGATGTTAAAACAGTGGAATGTCTTGTTTAAAGAGCCATAAGGAAGTAACATGTTTCTTAGCAAAATGTTTTTCCTTCAGTGATGAGTAGTGAATTATGTAATTATGCTCATTGGGAAGTCTTAGCTACTGGAGTTCAACACGACCACGTCAGTCCTCATAAATTTGCCAAGCATATAGGCAGTATGATGAGATGGAACTTACTGTATCCATAAGGCTAAATACCCATGATATCAATGTTAGTGGGCTTTGGCACATTTTTGCCCAGGAAACAGCAGAGTTCATAGGGTCCCATTCAGAACTATGGTTTGAAATAGAAAATTACTGGGTTCTTTAAGAATATATAAGGATATATGGACAATATTCTGTTAACTTTTGTCTACTGCTATGATGCTTATTTCTCCTGTTGTCATGGAATAATTTGTTTTATGGGTTTTATGCACCAGTTCTAACTTAAAGTGTGAGTTTACTTTCCCTCTGATTGTCTCTTACTGTCAGACTCAGTTCTCAACACTGCTGAAATACCATACATACTGCAGACAACGTTTGGTTCTATTTAATTACAAAGTAGTAACTTTTACAAACTTTGCGTGCATCCTGGGATATTTAAAGAACAATTTAAAATTCTTTTGCTATTGATTTTTTATCTCATTTTTCTCTTCAGTTATGTGACAGATAAAAGTATGATTCACAACAAAGTTTTTAGTTTGTGATAAAATGACTCTCAATAACTTCAATATTTTGAAAAAAGTTTTTTTTGTTCTTTCAGTTTTATTGTGGGAGCATGCAAAGGAGAGATATCTTCTTGGCTTATGCTATTGCAATAATAACTTTCATACCAAACATAATTAAATTTTTATTTCTTCAGTACCAAAAACTTTTAAACACAGGAGATTCCCTTTCCTGAAATAGCAGATTTTTATTTGTGACTTCTATCAAATCCATTGTGTGTGA
The DNA here is from genome assembly GCF_001715985.3 of Manacus vitellinus. NCBI lineage: Eukaryota > Metazoa > Chordata > Aves > Passeriformes > Pipridae > Manacus > Manacus vitellinus. The sequence goes on from NW_021940682.1 coordinate 20,380,370, forward strand.
TATCAATTATTTGGTTTCTGTTGTGCAGATATGACTTCAGAACAAGATGCATGGGCAGATATAGAATATTTTCTAAAAATGCATAGATTATTCATAATAGATAGTGAATTAACACACTGATGTTAAAGCTTTCTTTTCAAGGAAAGTGTCTTTCATAATGTCTCATTGTAGTGATGCTGTCTGTCCTCCGATCAAGTCAGTTTACAGTTCTAGGGTTACTGTTCACACAGATGTGTTTTGTGTCAAGATCTACTTAGGTGTATTCAATTCCTCTCTCCCCTCCACAGCAAGCCATACATTTTTCATTTACTGGCACAGTAATTGATAGAAATTAAGCTATAAAATATGAGAAAGTTTTGGCCAGTCTGCTTAACATAGAGTAGTGCATGAATGTTTTCTGCATTTGCTGTCTAGTAAATATTGACTCCACTTTAAAGTTTCTCAATATCTAACATTTTCCATGGTTTGGGCCCTTATAATGTGAGGAAATATTCCTACTTCATGTTTGCTGTTTCCATTAGAACTGTGTGTGTGTGTTTAAAACCTAGTCACTAGAGCATAAACAACTTGCAGAGAAATATTGTTTCCATGGAGCTTAGGTTTCAGTTCATTTTGTCTTTTTTAGTATAATAACCTTTATTTTAAATAGGCATTTTCCTATAACTTGATATTCAAACAAGACGTGATTTTTTTTGTTTAACGTTTTTCATGAAAACACAATGGGATAAAAAGGGAGAATATTTAACCTGGAAATTACTTTCTAGTTTGTAATTGTATTTTGTTCGGCTAAACTAAGAATCATTTATTAAACTAGTTATTGTACTATACTGCATTGCCACACACACCCACTAGCATTTGCATAAACCAGATTATGTACACTTTTAGTATATTCTTTGTCACAGTGAGTTATTTATTAGAGGAAGCATCTGCTTTTTTTCATGGCCTGACCATTGTGTGCATGGGAAAGCGTGTAACATGACTAAAACAATCTAACTTCATTTTAAATGTTGAATATCTGCCAGTTAGAATTTTGAAAACTCTACCTAAAATATAGCCATATGTTTCTGCTGCAGAGGTTAACAGTACTGGCCATCACTCACTATTATTAAAAATTTAGCAAAAATGTAGACTACCTCCTGATCTCACTTACAGGGAGTTTCTCCAGTAGAAATTATAAAGGCAGATATATTCTCTCTACTGGGTATGGATGTGGAATTAACTCCAGTAAAAAAAAAGTTAACATTTATTCTGTAATGTAGCTCAGACTTCATTCAATATTTTTCCTAAATAAAGTATATGACATCATTCATTATGCTCACAATTTACCTGTATTTTCAGACATTTATAGTTTAGGCCATATTAGTGAGTTTTATGTTGTAAGGCTTTGTAGGAACCCTTAGCTTCCAGGAATAGATGTCTGTAGAGTTTTCATATGAAATTTTGGATTCTAAACAGGATATGTGAAAATATGCATTTGAAAAGGAGAAGATAAACCTACTACATTTGCAGTGCTACGTAAATAATGCTTTTTTTTTTTCCAAAAAAAAGTTTGAAAAAGCAAATCTAAATTTTGAATGGTTTCTGAAAAATTACACATCATATTTACATTTCTAACTATATACACAGGACAACAAATCTAGCATGATTTTTAGAATTAATGTTTTTCTCAACTCTGTGGAAGGCTTACTGAAACTTACTCACAAAGGCTGTTTCAGGTGCTAAAGGGTAACTGAATATATATTATCCTACAACAGCAAACACATCATTTCAGATGTTTGGTGAGAGGGTAAAAGAGAATACTGTCTTAAAATCTGTACTCTAAATACTTTGTGAAGACCAGAGTAGATCCTCTAGTGTCATTACCCTTAAATGAGATTATTGGTGTTTTTCCAGATTCTGTAATATATCATGAGCCCTATTATCTGTTCTATGACAAATCACACATTCAAGTGTTTCTAGCTGTCATAACAATGAACATTTATCGTAGTTTGACTCATGAAAAAATTATTCTAATTACATGACACTGTGAAACCTTCTTTGGTTAATTTATTAGTAATAGATAAATGTGTTTTTATTAGCCATAAATTATAGTAATATTTCTGATATCTTTCACTGGGAAGGTAGTCAAAATAAGTATTTCACCATCTATTTGTAGGTTTGGGTTATTGTGACATAGGAAATACTTTCAGTTGGTTTTGCTTAGTGCAGTATTGTGGGAAACTTGCACAGCACCCTTCAGGTTCAGTTCCCCCACGACTTGCTGCATGTCAAAAAACTGTCCTAATTATCTTTGGTCACTGGTCAGAACTTCTTTCTTTCTTGAATTCTTCATTCCTCTCAGCAACCTTCGATTACTTATCATTAATTTTTCAGTGTGAAATGTCCCAACTCAATAATATTATACATCAGTCTGTTTACAAATGTCAAGAAATATGTTTGATGCAAATACACTCAGACTAGATGTAAGGAAGAAATTTTTTATGATGAGCATGGTGAAACACTCTTAACAGGTTTCCCAGGGGAGGTGGTAGATGCCACATATGTGGAAACATTCAAGATCAGATTGGATTGGGCTCTGAGTAATCTGGTCTACTTGAAGACATCCTGCTCATTGCAGGGGGCTGGACTAGAGTACCTTTAAAGGTCCCTTCTAACCCAAACCATTCTATAATTCTATGATTCTATGACATAAATGGGATAAATGCAATATTCATTGCTCACTCTCATTGTAATCATCAGCTTTGGGTTGATGGAGTGTTGAGAATCAAGAATTCTCCACAGTTTTAATTAATTAAGTCTCACAGTACTCTCTTAAGAAGAACTAGGCAGAATTTATCCCACTATGGTAGAAGGAAAGTCACTTGGATTCTTCATGCTGGTCCTCTGGCATGCAGCAAGCCAGGGGAAAAGGATCTCAAGGGGTATGTCAGAGTTTAGTAGCAGTTCTTCATTGTCTACATAAATGAAAGAAAATATTTTTAAAGATGTCAGATGTATTGCATTCCTCCTTTCTACATTTATGAGTTTATTTCTCCTTTAAGAGGAAAGTCATGTCTGACTCTGGTGTGTTGTCCCGTGTTCCAGGGAAGTATTAAAGCTTCAACTGACCTGATTTCTATAGGAAAGGGGATGGAAGAATTGAAAATTTTCTGTTAAGTACAAATTCTATCTTCTTGTCAGAGTGTCTGTTCAGATTAGATGCCTGCTGAACCTCTGTCATTTTATTCATAGCTCATACAAACACAAATTTGTATATACTGCTTATATCTCAGTCCTTAAGTATACATTATTCAGTTTGATTCTTAAAAGAAATGCAATAGTATATAGAAGGCAGAAGCAAGAGTAGATAGAAATCTGGCAAAAACGTGGGAAAAAGGTCTAACTCAACATCATGTAGTTTTTGAAGATTTAGTCGTGTTATGGCATATTGTTTCACAACTGTATATAACCCTTTGCAATGGACATATAGATATTTTAGAAGCAAATTCTTTCCCACTGATAAACAATCTTTTAGTCCTGTTAAGGTTTCAGATAACATTTCATAGGTATTATACTATCAAGCATATGCTCAGAAAAAACCCGGAGGCCTGTGAATAAGGCCCACAGTGTGTCCCTGGCATGTGCTCTGCAACTTCACTGTCACATTGCTGTTTCTTTCTACAAGACAAAAATCTACTTTAGATTTTATCCGTATGGGTGACTGTTCTCTAATGCTATCCCAGTGACTCATCCACTCTCTATCTCTCTATCTTCTCTTTTTTTTATTACTTCTATTGTGTATGTATTTTTATCCTTTCCACAAAAAAGACTTATTTTAATCTGCTAGAAGCCCAGCACATTACTTTTATGAAGTTGCAATTTCAAGTAAGGACTAATTCTGACTTGATAGTGGTATTCAGTTACATGTCTCATTTTCAACATTTTGGAATAGTTGACAGAAATTTGAGATGGAATAATCTCTATTTTTAAAACAAAAATTACACAGATTATTTTGATTTCAGGACTAAAGATAATGGAAAATTATTTTTAGAAGGTTTTATTATGAAGATGATAACTTGGACATGTAGAATTACTGTAAAGTTACTGGTTATGGCACTTGGTGAGGTGAGACAATAGAACCCATATTATTGAGAAGAATGCTGAAGATATTATTAAGAATGCTTTTAATCTTAGAAAAAAACAGAATCACATTGCTTTATCCCTGATATTTGTAGACAATGTTATGTCATCTGCTAACATCTAAATTGAAATAGTTTAGATCCTAAAAATTTCTAGAAATGTTCAGGACCAGCAAAATGGAAAACACACTGCAACAATCAGAAGACTTTACAATGCTTTTCTGCAGCAAAGAGAATTTCCTACGTATGGAATTTTTAATTAAGGTTTGTTGTCTTCATGTAATCACTTGATAGAATTCTAGACTTGTTAAAGTCTTAATTCCTTTTTGACTCTTACTACTGGGCATACTATTATCATATTTGCTTTATTAGGGAGATATTTAGGAAGAATTTACTTACCTGTAATTTACATTCCAACCATTTTCTCAGTAACCCCATCATTTTTAGTTATTCTCCACTGACGTTTATATTTGTGCAGTGTTAATTACAAAATATTCAATAATGTTCAGAAAACCAAACTGAATGTTAAAAGTAATTAGGAAAGGAGTAGAGTACAAAAGAGGGAACATCATTATGACAGTATGCCTACTTGGTGAGCCCTCATCTTGAATGCCATGTGAAAATCTGATCCTTGTTACATCACTGAAGGCTGAGAGGGTGAGCAGTGACAGGGGTGGTCAAAATCCTGGAACAGCTGGGTGTGTAAGTTAGTATTTCTCAGTCCCTAAAGGAGAAGACAAGGGAAGCATAAATAGAAGATAAGTAAAGAACAACTGTTCATTGCCTTCTAAAGTGTAAGAATTAGCGAAATCAAACTTGGTGAGATAGCTGAAACCAAAATGCGGTGCCTGCAAACTGTAAAAAGGAACGTGAGCTCTGAAAGTAACTTGAGAAGGTAATTTTAGAAGCATTTTAGAAAGTTGGATTGGTAGACATGCAAAACAAAGTCAGCACCTTTTGATTATGAAATGTGAGACCTTCAAAGTGTTGCAGGATGAGAAGCATCACTCCGTGCTTGTCCTGGTCCCATGGTGGTTTCACTGTTCTCTAGGTCAGTACTGTTGGCTGCCTTTACAGACAGAATATTGGGTGACAAAGTATGATCCAATTTCTATTCTAATGTTTAGTATATAATTTTTAAAGGTTTTTTTTAATGTAGCCAAATTCAGGATCTGAGAAGAGTTTCACTTTGGTGTTTGGTGACAATTTTAAGACTGCAGTGTTTCTTCATGTGCTTCTCTAGGCAGATATACTATTATTAAGGTTTTGGCATTCTGACTGAAATGCAAGCTTCTAGAAGAATACAAGGATTAAATTGGGATCTGCTGTTCTGGTCATTGCTTTGGTAAATAATTTTTTGCCTCTGTTTTTTTAGAGCAGACTTAAATGGACAATGTAGGAATTCCTTTTTTTTTCAAGGTAGGAAGGACTCCTTTTGTCCTGCCATTGCACTTCAGCTGCTTTGATGCCTCTCAATAATTATCTATCAATTTAGGAATGAAATGGCTTAAGTTAAAAAAGTTATATTTGGAGCTGCAGGAAGGCCACTTACAAACTTTTATAATTCCTTGTTACGTCTTTAGAGTCTGCTAGCTAAAACTACTTACTATTAGTTTATATCTGTGGGATTACTAATGCAAAAAGCTCATACTCTGACTAGATATGAACTGGATAGAGTAAAAGAGGTAGAGACACAATCACATCCTGCTTTCAGACATGTTTTTTGAACGCCGACCAGCAATCTTGTAATCTTTTTAATTACAAATGCTTGTTAGTATCTGTTTATTTTATTTGATATGATTTTTTCCCTGTTCACTGTTTCCAGTATTCATTTTAAAGTTCTTTAGTTGTGGTGGTTTAGCTTAGAATTTAAATCTGTCTCAACTGAAGTCATCAAGTAGAATTTTGAAGTGAAGCTCCTGTTGCTGCCGTCTCAACCCTATCCTTCAAGAGGCCTTGAATTATTACCAGACTATGAATTCTCATATGAAGATCAGATGACCAAAGTGACCAGAAAAAAAATAAATACCTAAAAAAATTCAGTGATGTAATGATCTGCTAACAGTATAAATCATTTTCCTGAAAAGTCACTGTTACCTACAGCCATAGTTTACTTAGGTAACATAAGTTCTTGGTGAGGAAATTGTTCTTCCACATTTTGTTCTAGTCATCACATTCTTTCATCATTTTCTGAGTAGGGCTATGATAGTATATAACTGTCAGGGTGCTTTCTTGCCTTTTGCTTTTTATTATATCATATTTGATTTATGTCTGATGCTTGACTTTCCAAGACATCCACATGTCCAGTGTAAGAAAGAAATGAAAGCGTGTCTTTGCCCGAGCAATTGCTTTCTACTGGGATTAAAAAGAAAAAAATCACAAATCAAGAAACTTTGGTGAAGCTGTATATTGTCTTCTTATTCACATTCTAAGGCAGAGACAGTCTGCTGGATTGGACTGTTTACTGTACCAGCAAAACATCGAATTCCTTTTTTCCCTCCCTCAACATTTGCTAATGAGTAGAATTTTATATATATATATCACTGTTAAGGGACCTTTCATCATTATTTTGCTCAAATGTAGAGCAGTATTTCATCTTCATTCACAAACTGGGATTCTGCCATCCTAATGTAGAAGGCATATTTTTAGTTTTCTTATATATAATATAAACATACTGCAAACCCATCCCTGAAGAGAAAGTAATTGCAGTCGTTAATGTAATTTTCACTCTCATGAGATATAATTAAAAAAAAAAAAAGACATCTCCTGAATTAGAACCTAGCAAAGCAGATATGGTAAGACCAGTTATACAGCTTTCACTAAATACCAAGACCAGTTATATATTTCACTAAATACCAAGTTTGATGAATAAAGTTTTTCTGTAAATTAAACAAGCATTATATTACACAAAAATTTAAAGAAACAGAAATGTTGTCTTCTAGAATCCAAGTAGTTCTTCCAGTCTGTTACAATTTGGATTTCAACAGAATGTGGTATTTAATTTGTTGAATTTTAAACCCGACTAGCTAGAGTTATTGACCCTGGTTCTTTTCCTGTGTCATCTGAGAAATATCTCTCTTACCTGCTTGAATTTTTGCATTTCAGGAATCTTATTCAAAGAAGAGAGGTTATGCATTGGAAGCAATATCCTCTGTACCTCTGGATGCAGTTCCTTCAGAAAATGACAGCAGTCATTGTGATTCGATAGACGTAGCAGTGACCAAAAAGCCTTGTTCCCTAGAGATAGCAAGAGTTCCTTCCTCAAGACCAGGTAAATCACCAAATAATCCTTTACATAGTCATTGGTGTAAGTGTAATGTTATAGAAGGTATAGGTTTATATTTTTAAGCATACAGTACTCTGTTTACTTACCACAGCATGATTATAGTCTTCCATTAGCTACCGTGAGAGCTTAACATCAGAATAAAGATTAATAGCAAAAAGTTGTAGAAGGGAAAACAAAGCAGAGGTTTAAATACTTTCCTAGATAGGAAGGTTGCCAAAAGCCAAATTAGAAATAGAGTTTCTTTAAGCCCAGCCTTTTGTGGGAATCTATTTACCAAGCTATTGTTTTTCTTAATGAAGTGCTTAGCAACATTATAGAACTAGTTCAAAATGTAAAGTGCTTTGCGTTTTCATGTTACAGAAAGGAAGATCTGCTCCATTTTTGAAAATTAGTGGCTGAGAATTGAGAAAAATATTAAATGACATTTTGACAGACTGTTGTTTGTATTATATAAAGGTTTGAACAGCAATGAGTTAAAGCAGTTTAAAAACAATAGAATTGTGCTAAGTCAGATGCATGATATTATGTGTAAGGAGTCTGTTTATATTCGCCAAAATTATATGATCTCTTCCATCACCCTTGTTTGAACTCTTGATTAGTCACCACCTGGTACAGAAATTTCAGAATATAGTAATTTCTCTGTAAGTAATTAAACTGGGAGTCTACTTTGACAAATGACAGTTCTCAGCAGCAGAGACCTATTTGAAACAGGCAATTGACTTTTCGACCTGTGCTATCTTGATTATGAATCATGATTTGGGTAATATACAAGAGTATAGGAGAATGACAGATGCTTGTTGACTAACATCATGTCTGTGTAAGGGGAAGCACCTTCTTGATCTCACAGCTGAACTAGTATTGGAAGAGTGCCAGAGCTATATTGGGCATAATATATAAGGGCAGATATGAAGACAGAGCTTTGGTGTCTGCAGGGTAAGGTGAAGTGGATCGTAATTGCCACCTCTCCACTAAATTTGGGCTAAAAAAGACTTGAGGCAATCTACATTATAAACAGCAGTCTGAGAGGCGGCACAAAATAGGATAGGAGCTTTATAGCATATTGCACAGAATGGACCAGAATTTGACTTTGAACATCAGCATGACTACTTGTGTCACTGAAGGCTTACTTTACTGACTGTTTTGGCTCTGATAATCTAAAAAATAATCAATCTGTGCAGGACAATATCGTGGGTTGTTGTTCAGTAAAGGAAGAAAATGCCAAATTAACTTTCCCCCCCCCAAACTTCTACTTGATTAATCACAATAAACATATATATTGCACTGGAAAGACTGCCATACCCCTATCCAGTAAATTGGTAGGGAGAGAGGCTCAAGAAAAAAGTTTTCCATTGTAACTAGTATTTTAAGAAAAGATAGAGTTTTCACTAGTTAAAATACCAGGATTTGGAAGCGTGCTGTCTGCTGAACACAAGCATTTTTCTTAGACATAGTAAATCCATTAAGATCAGTCTGAAACACAGATCCTAAAAAGGACATTTTTAGGTCTTAATCTGGAAATTTGTTTTGTGTAAGGTTAAATATAGTGTGTATCAGAGGCCCAGAGTATAACCTCAGAAGCTGTAGGACAGTCATGAGGGCACCCATAATATTTATAAGAACTAACAAGATCAATGAGTTGACAATACAAATGTCCTGTAATTCCTTCTGTCTTAGTTTTCCATATACCACTGTGATATTTTCCTTGGCATTTTATTGGGAAGAACATTTGGATGTGTAGATAAGCAGATTTTAAAATGTGATTTTATTTTAAGCTATAAATGTTAAAGTTTTCTAACTGGCCTGGCTTGCAAGCCATATCTGGAATCATGTTGGCGATTATCTTGTACTGCAAATGGCCCAAATTAGTAAATCATGTCCCCCTCAGTTATAAGGTATTTAGCACTATGTGTATGTGAATGTTGCCCTGCCACTTTAGGTCATATAAATTTATTGCTTGAATAAGTTATGTATGATTATAGAGATAATTTATTTAAAAGAAATATCTGATTTGCATACTTTTATTTCCTGAATTGCCCTGTTTTTGTGTCACTGAGACATGCTGACTTTGGGAATACTGTTTCAAAGTTCTGTACTGTGTCATAATGTAGAGTTCTTTATAGAGCATGAAGTAGCACTTTGAACATAAAATTGCATCTGTCAGTCTCCTTTCCCTAGGTGGTAGGACAGTGTGATCAACTTATAACAGGTTGGGAATAGTCACCTTGCCAATCGTCATTCTCTGATCTACTGGGGAAAAAACCCAGACTGCTCTGTAGTTCTCCAAAATTTTGTTGTTGAACTGGTAGGGAATTGCAGAGGATGAGAACCCCATATACCGAGTGGTAAATATTTCTTAGATATCAGGGAGAAAAACTGAATAGAAAGCAAATAAAAGTAGTCACAAAGTTCATTACTTCTACTTCTGAAATTCTGTGTTGTGTTAGTTTTATGTCTGTTTGTAAGAAATTAGGTTTATATAGGAAGATGAACAGTTACATTATTGGTTTATGCTGGCAGTTAAAGCACTTGTTTCTAATTAGGACAAATGTAAGAGTAATAAAGACCGGAAATGTGACTGAGTTCAAGTTAAACTGTTCTTTGTTTCTGTGATAGATTGATCAGTCAAATTTGGCAAAGTGTGTTGGTATCCCTTGACATTTCTGCCTTTAAAATAATAATTAAGATGTGATAGGAAGATTCTTGAAATACTGCAGTCTTTGCAGTAATTTTTTCTGCTAAGTAAAATATAAATTTTGTAGATCAATGTCTTAAAATGAATTTTACAAAGTAATTGGTTCACAAATCAGTCTTACTGATTCTTCTGTTGGGCTGTTCAGGTCAGTATTCTTATTCCTTAAACTAGATATTTCTGCTGCTCATTTTAATTTTACACTGCCCTTCCATTTAAAAAAGAAGTCACACGATATATTTAACCTTGAAAAATAGTCATAAAATTTTATTAGTTCGTAAGGCATGCATTAGTATTGCCCTTTTGCTTTTAGGGATGTAATGAAATTTTGTGAACTACAGTAACAAATCATCTTGGAAAAGGTGTAAACTTTGAATAAATGGCTAAAGCTCAAACCTCTGGATAATTCTAATGGTAAAGTAGGCATTATTAAGTATCTTCATCAAGTTAGTGTGGTTTTGATCAGCTATCTAGAGTCCAGAATACTGGTAGCAGCAGCTTAGGTGCATCACCATGCTACCTTTGGGTCTCTACTGTTGAAGACCCTAACAGACCTAACTTGAACCTTTGGTAGCTTGGACATTCTGTACCACAGTCCATCCTTGCACCTCATAATGTCATATACTTTATTTAGGAAATGTTGAATGAAGTCTGAGCTACATTAGAGAATAAATGTTAACTTTTTTTTTCTTAATTGGAGTTAATTGCATATCCCTACCCAGTAGAGAGAATATATTTGCCTTTATAATTTGTACTGCAGAAACTCCCTATAAGTGAGGCCAGGTGGTAGTCTATATTTTTGCTAAATTTTTAATAATACTGAGTGATGACCAGTAGTAATTAAAGTATTTTTAGTCTCATTGAGTATCATTAGGAATCAGAAAGGACTTTTAAAACTCTGTTTCTCATAGATAACTTGTGGAAAAAAAAACCCACAACAACCTTCTTTGGGAAATTTTATCTGTTCATACAGATTAACAAAGGTTTTAATAAAGTATCTCAATAACAAGATGCATGAAAATCATGCTTGGATAAGAGAATCCTAGTTCAAGGACCCATTTTTTTTAGTTACGTTACTTCACTGTGGCAGCAGGTTTAGGAGACCTTAATGAGCCATCTTCAACTCTGGAAACAGCTGAGTGTAGCAATGCAGAACTCAGTGTGGGCTGCAAAATTCAGCCGAGAAGTAAGGTAAATGCTGTGGGGCTTCACTTATGCTGAGCTCTCAGCCACTGCATAGTCAGCAATTCCCAAGTCAGTGATTTTAAAGATAGCTCTCATATAATTACCCAGTTATATGTAAGATTTGGCTTCTGTCAGGGATAAAAATTGTCCTTAGGTGTGGGACGTGTTGCCACTAGCCTGTAGCAGGCAAATATGAGGCAAGAAGTTGAAATGTAAAGGAAGAGATAGTAGCTATTAGTGAGTCCTTCACCCAACTAAGTGTACTTTGGAGCAGTCTTGCTGTTGTCAATCATGATGTTTCTGTTATTTAAAAAAATCACTTGATTTGTGCTTAGATGTAGGTAACTTTTAAGGAAGATCATACAGTTAATAAATCTGTAATTAACTGTATCTTCTTCTTATAGCCTCATAATCACAGCAGGGAAATTAACAAAAAATAGTTGTCACTGAATCATTACAACATATCAAACTGTTCCCAAGTTGACCAATCTATTGCAATATTAGGGTTTTTTTTTTTACTTTCTCAGCCTAGGATCCCTCTCCTGTCACTATGGTGAAAATGAACCTGAAACTTTGTAGCCAGTATGTCAGATCACCTCTGCTTGCATTCCTGTGTCTACTTGTATAACAGTGTGTTACAAGTCTTATATATATCTAGGAGACAATTCTCGAGAAACCTGAATTGGAAAAAAGAGCCTAACTGTCATAACATTTTTATGAAAATTAAAATTAAAACATGTGTCTTTTACCTGGTTTCCAAAATCATCAAATACTTGACTTGATAAATAAACTTCGGTTTCTCAGATCATCAGTTTCTGTTTGACTTCAGTAGTCCTCAGTATTTGGACACTTCAATTCTCCAGACTGATACTAAGATTGCAAATATATATTTTCTTACTTGATGAATTTATACCTTCACTTTTGTGCAGTTATATTCTAGTTATAAGCAAAGCAGTGCAAAGTGGCCACAAAAAGGAATTGTCACACTGCTGGATATACAAAATTGCCTGGATGAATGGAATTTCAAGAGGCTAACCTTAGTTACCCATGCTTCATCACTTTGAAACTCTAATTGATCTGAAGGGTCACACACTAACCTTTCTAAAGACCACTCACAAATTGCTTCTAACAGAAGGACCAATAATAGAGCTGTATTTCATTTAAGTATGCTTTTAAAACCAGAGATAGCGGGATATAGTGCATTTAAACACATGACCCAAAGTAAAACTCCTCATGATTAAATATTTTCTGTGATCAAGAAAAATCATCTTAGTTGTGTAGAGAAGAACATATTAATGGAGGGAGTCTCTTATCAGAGTAACTGCAATTCAGTTGGTCTAGAACCAGCTGAAAATAGCTAGAGTCTGTGTAATTCAGCCTAATGTGACACAAATGTTTCTTAAGCAACTGATCATGCATGAAAGCTTTTGATATTGCAGTGCATATTCAAAACCGGTACTATCTACTATCAGTGCTGAATTTTCTAGGCACTAAGACTCAGGCCTGATGTGTTAAGGAGCAGCGGGGTCCAGGTGCCCCTTCAGGGAGGGAGAGGTAGGAGTGAAGGGCACTACCATGGCTGACAGGGCAGAGGCCTCACTAGGCAGAGCCCTGTCTCAACACCCATGAGCAGGGTAGACCTAGAGATCATGGTGAACTTCAGCCGAGAGCTGATCGACAAGCAAGTTTGTGCTGAGGAGGGTAGGTCTAAATTCAAGCTAGAAAGTCAATATGCAGGTCAGGATCGGGTTTGGTGATGGCCAGGAAAGTTCATGATGGCAAGTCCGAGTCCAAGATCATACTGGGAAGTCAGCCCATGAGTTGAGGTCTGGATACACAGAGCAAAGGCCTAAGCACAAGATGGGCACTGCTTCAGCTTAGCTTTAGCAGGAGCTAAAGGCCTCAGACTGAGCTGAAATGATGTCTTCAGAAAAGGGGACGTGAATGAAGAACCTTGGAAAGCTGGGCCATTAAAGGCAGGGCCATTAAAGCTTACCAGTGCTTCAGGACCTCACAGCACCAAGCCTGCCAGAGTTCAAGAAGTGTTTGGACAATGCTCTCAGGCACATGGTGTGATTCTTGGGGCTGTCCTGTGCAGGGCCAGGAGTTGGACTTTGACGATCCTCGAGGGTCCCTTCCAAGAAATTACTGTCTGAATATTCTGTAATGATATATGAATGATAATCAAATATCCCTTAGTTTTCTGTCTATTACTCAAGCAGACAGCATCTCCAAAGACTATAATTCATCTGTACGTTGAATGAGAAGTGAAGAGCCACTCAGAGCTTGTCAATACAGAACACAAAGCATTAGTGTGTATTGTAATGTGAGACATGCATTGGTTTGGTGGAATAGATCACTGATTAAAGAGGCTTGTGTTTCCATAACAACCTAATAGCTGAATGTTTTCTTAGGCAGCAAGTGGTTTCTCTTCTAAGGAATTTTTTGCTTTAGAGAAATTCTCCCATTGTTAACTGAAATTTTGCAGTCTCAGGTTGTTTTACACTGTGTAGTCCCCCTTTATGTTTAGCACAGAAAGAGTAGCACAGGCCATGAAAAGAATGAGCAAGAGTCTCACAGTGCCCTGACATGATGACAATACTCCCTGTAAAGAGAGAAGAGTTCTAGCCTTTGTGTAGTTCCTTTAATAAACTCTCAAGATTCAGCTTAAAAATAGCTGGGATTTTGTGCCTGTTACTCTGTGTAGAAGTCTATATTAGAACCACTGATTTCTGTGCTAGTGATTAAGAACCTTTTCATTTCCAACCTGAGTGTATTCATGGCCAGCTGCAGTCAAGACAGAGTAGCCCTAATTGGCTAGATTGGAAGTCTCCAGTAACTCTTCAAGAGGCAAATTTGGGCAGCCTGTGATTTATTCTGAAAACCTCTTATTACCCTTATGCATATCTGTTTGTCTATACTGCCTTGTCTTGGTGGCTATAGAACTCCAAATGGTGGTGAAGTGTTGCGTGGAGGTATTCCAAAGGTGTGTTCTCTGTATCACAGTGTTCAAATAATTTTTTTTTATTTCTGTATGTATACCTCTATTTAAGGTAGTGGGTTCTATAGAAGTCTGGATTATATTATCTATATACAGTGCCCTAATAACCTTCCCTTTTTCTGCTTAAGAAGAGGAGAGTGAGATTATAAACATTATAAGAAGAACTGTAGTAATCGAACTGAAAAACAGATACCTTTTTTCAAAGGTATTTAGTCCAGCTGAAAATATTTTTTTTAATTTAGAGTTTATTTACCTGCTTTTTAGTGAAATTTACTTTAAGGTGAAAATTAAAAATTATCAAACAGTTTTTCAGCTGTATTTTTAGTCAATAACTTCTTAATAGTGAAATCTAGTACCCATTCTTAGTTATAAGACCTGTACATACTTTTCTCTGCTATTATTTTTCTTCCTTTAACCTATGTTTGAGCCATAAGGAACTATGGTACAGAATTTCTCAATTTACTTCTTTTAACAAGTTAATTTATAAAGTTGTAGGGGTCACATTTGGAGCTTCAAGATACAAATCTTTGCCAGAACACTGTATCGGAAACCAAACTAACCTTCTCCTGACTTTCAGCGATGACACATTTTGTAATTGTCATTCCTACTGCCACAGTATAAAGTGCATGCTTCTTCTCAGAAGCTGTTTTGTCTAATGCACTAACATAGGTTTACAGTTCATATTTTTAAATTTCTTGAGACATTTTAATAAAGATTGAGTACTGATGGAAGAGTAAAATATACAATTGTTTTTCTATCTTGCATTTCGCTGGGGAGAGTGTTGCTGATATTGTTGTTCCTATCGGAGAAATTATAGAAATATAATTTATTTTCTGGTTTTGAGTATTTTCTGGCATTTTATAGTTCTGTTTATTTTCTTAGAGTACAAATCCCCCAAAATGTGGTGAGCTTGGAAGATTTGCTTAATCATAATGACATTTTCAGACCTATTTTTGTATTTCTGATATTATTATCATAGTTCTGGAATACGATTAGGATGCTTTCTATTAATACTCTATCTCCTAGAGGAGCACAGTTCACCTGTGGTCCTGTGTTAATTACTGTTTTGTTGACAGGTGTTACTAACCTGCTGATCTTGTTGAGTAGGTATTCAAGTGATCTGAGTCTCAGACGCTGACATATATTCCTGTTGTCACTGATGTTAGGATATATTTGACTGTTAATTTCAGTTGGGATAGATTTTAATTGTATACATTATCTTCCAGAATAAGAGTCTTTATTAGAATTAGGAATTAGTCAATTAAATGAGATCAAGAAAAATGTCTTGTACTGTAAGATGAAAAGTGAGGTACTGTATGTGGGAATAATTCCCTTTTCTTCTGATTTTGTCTGAAATCAGTAGGTACCTCTTAAAGGATCTATTACAGTGTTGTAGTTGGAAGTGGCTATAGATGGGTAAGTGAGGTATGCAACTGATTTCTGCCCAGTTAGCTACCTCCCTAAACTCACTTTGTGATAGAATGTTAAAGCTGTGACTCACTCTAACTGTATTTGGGTAGGTTTCAGAAGGTGAGTGAGACAGCCTGAGAATTCTTTCTGCAGTGAAGTTTGTTCATAGGTCGTTCAGGTAAGGCAGGTTTCTGGTATTATCCAAAAAACAGGTCCAGGTGATCCATATAGACTTTATGTAGACAGGTCCTGTTCCGTATTCTTTCTTGACATAGCTGTAGCTTGCTCTCAGTAGATATACCAACAGTGCACTATCTAATGTTTAAAGAAAAAAGCATATCCATGCTTTATTGTTTCGATTTCCTGTACAATGTGGGAATTGGCTTTCTTGGTAGAAGTTACAAAGGGAGAGAAAAAAAAAAACTTCTGTTGTGCAAAATAAGCATAATTTTCATTAGGGTGTGACTCCAGTTACAAATGTATTAACAGAACAAATGAATAAGAGAAGATAGAAAATTTCTATAGCAGTTCATCCACTGTCTTCTTCCCCTCTGAGCAGTCCTGGGCAGTGTGAGATGAAGCCATAGGTTCCCCTAACACAGTTGTTGCCTTAGTTATTCTAAGAGCAATTTTGTATTTGGACAAACTTGTGTTATCATGAAATTCTCATATTAATAACTAGAAAATTGAAATCCTCCAGTTTTGTAATTATTTGAGTGGTGAAGCACTTTGTTAAAAAATGATTCTTTGTTATACTGGGAATAAAAGAAGTTCTGCCTTTTTTTTTTTTTTTGTTTCACTTCTTGCCTTCTGAAAAGATCAGAATTTATCCATCAAAGCTAAAATAAAACTTCATTGTCACAAACTGAGAAGCAGACAGTGAAAGCATTCAGTGATTGCTGTTTCTAATATGCTTTCTTGGCTGATTCTTGCCCATTTAACTGGCAGCTTTCAGAATCCCAAGGAGCATTAAAATAAATTAGATTTATGTAGACTTTTTGACCCATCTACTACCTGCAGTGGTATTTGTAGGATAAAGAGGGGTAAAACTGTTACCCCTCTTGTTGTTTCATTTGGGTAGTGCATACTTCTCATGCACATGTATCTGGAACCATACAGTATTAAATTTTTAAAATTATCTCCATTGCAAACATAGACCACTTGAATAAGGTTTATTAGCCCAAATGTAATAATTAACCCAAATGTATTATAAAGGAGAATACCAAATTAACTCTATTTATCTGTATTAAAAAAAACTTACAGTTTTATTGAAAAAGGGCAGGTTAATTAATAAGTTCCAGTTTTTCTGAAGTAATGCTTATTTGCATGACATATGTCCCTACCATTTATTATTAATGGTGATCCATATCAGCTATTCCATTATTTCTGATCTCAGGCTGAAAGCTTATAATGACTAAGGTTCCTCCATTAGCTTCCTTTTAGTCTTCTCAAATCTTATCAATATTCCAGATGCTATTAAGAAACAACTGCATTTGTTGAGATAACTTCTGCTAGATCTTTTAAAATTCTTGGATACAAGTTAGATGGATCTGTTGATTAAAATTTTCTAGCTTTAGTAACTTTCTTTTAACATTCCCTTTGGATATTTTCATGAGTATAGTTTCATGTGAGTTTCTCTTTGATATTTAGGGAAAATATTTCACATCTCTTGGTTTATAATATCATTTCTCCTACCACATTTCTAGAGTAGTACGCCATAATTTCATTTGTTCTCTTGTCCATTTCCCCCACTTCTTTATGTCCTTGATGCAGCAGAGGTCATGCAGAGAAACAGCATTACAATCATAAAGACTTCTTCAAAATGCATATGCACAGGAGACTGAATTGAGGTTGCACAAGCCACATCAATTCATACATTTCACAGCTCTAATGTACTTTCCTTTAGAACATTATCATTCCTCTAAAAGGTTTTTAGTATATAATTAGGATAATTGCTTCCCATCATATGCTACCCTGGATAACATCTTTGATAATATTCTGAACAATGAAATGTTATTCCTAAAAACACTCTGTCATTTTTGAAGTTAGAGCACATGGGGATGACTGACACCACGTGACCAGTTCATTATAAAAAGGCATGCAGGTCTCTCTACCCATCCACTATGTTCCAGTAAATATGTTTATGTTGTTAAAATAGTTTAATTTTCCAGAGGACTAACTTATATTTTCTCTGCAAATGGAGAGAAAAAGGCTGCTGCTTGACATATGTTAAACATTTTCCGATGTTTCATTGCTTTTTATTTAAATTCATTAAAATACATTTGAAAAAAATTAGCTCTCACAGGAGTTTTGGGCAATTTTTGCAAATGAGTGCTCATCAAAGTGTATGCGTTCTGACCAACGCTAAGTTTCATCCATCTTGGTGTGATTACTGTCTAGAATGATCTCATTATACACTTGACTGCATGCTGTCAGACAAAACCCCTTTTTCAAACCCAGACAATAATTCAAAGGAACATAATTATTTTCAGGTATTTGGCATTTTAAAGCTCATATGCAAATATATTTAGTACGATTCGAGTTTTTCTTTGTTAAATAACTATTAGTTGCAGCATCCTTTGCAAGTACTTTTGAGTTAGGGCTGAAATATATATAGATCACACAGAACATATTCCATTCTGGTAAGTAATCCTACACCTCAGAATGCTGCAGAGATTGTTTGATGATTGAGCAGATGTAAGTGATAGTACCTTTTGTAAGTGGCAATAATTTAATAGGTGTATGAGAAATAATACTTCTATAAAACTCATCAAAATGCTAATATTAGCAGTGATGGTAAAACTTCACCTTAACAGTTTACATGAATCTTTTATATTCTAGAAGAATATAAGCTTGAAATGGATATAGCACTGCATGGAGATTTTCTATAGGTATTTAGCTAATATTATGTGTCTCCTGATGCACCTGTGCATTTTCTACAAACCTTAAATTGATATTTCTACAAAGCTTTTCATTTTGAATCTTAATCCATATTAGAAGTTGGGAGGAACCACTTGTCTGGACTTCATACTTTTTATTCTGTTATATTCAAGACTTTGCACACTTTGCTATTTTGCATTAAGATGAAACTGAGTTCTATAATTTGAGAGATCCAGTGCTCAAGATTTAGTGCTTTACTTCTGTCTGTAATGCAGTAAAGTTCAAGTACTATGAAAAAAGCTAAACTGGTTTTCAGAAACACTGGAAATGCGATATAGATATATCTTGAATCACAGGAAGAACTCAGCTGTCTTTTGTGGAAGATTAATTTCTCCACTGTTTGGTCTCTCAATTTCAGATGCTTCTCAACTCTGAATGATTAATTGATAGACACTGCAATATGCATATATGAGGGTCATCTAGACATTCTCAGCTGTTGCTGGAAGTTATGACATTAAAAATGTTCCTCATCTCTCCTGCTCCATGTGTAGTTTTTCAGGTTTTTTTGATATTTTGTATTAAAGGTTGCAAGTTTATTAATACAGTTTATTAGGGAGTATTTCGTGACTTGCTGTAGATGTAGTCTATATGTCTTGTAGCACAATTTTTACTATGTGATTGCCTTTAATTTATGTATTAGATTTGATGAGTTGTGCAATCCCTTCTATTTCTATGTCCCGTATAAGGGCATTTATTTGAGATGTGGAAGATCAAACTGAGAACCCTAAGTACCAGGCTATATGAGCAACTGTATCTGTATCACGGGACATGGGAATTCTGTTCAGTGGTAGCTACATGCCAGACCAAGAAATATGAACTCAATCCCTGCCCTGTTCTGTTAGAATGATGTTGAGTTTCAGCAGGACCCATGAACTTTCTGAGAGAATCAGCTTTGTGGGATACCTGCCCTGCAGTGTTTTTTTTTCCTAGTCTTTCTTGCAAACACACACCAGGACTTCCATCCTGCTCAGAGAAGTATTTCTGATGAAAACGTCCTGAGATATTTTTCCAAAGGACATCAGTTTGGATTAATGGGTTTTTATATGGTGAAAATCATTTGTCAAAAGGTTCACTATGGTTTGGTGGCACTGCTAACGGGCAGATACTGAGGCCTTTGCATCACAGCTGTGCCTGCTACCCCTCCCTGCTCTCCATCATTTCTTCTCTTTAGGGATCATCTACTGCCACACAGTTACTGTGCTTTTACAAATACTTTAGTGAAGAGTCGATGGCTTTATATGAATGGAATTCGTAACCTTGCTTTCTTTTCTACAGTTCCAGTAGCCATAGAACAACAATAATACTTCCCTTTACTCACCATCAAATAAGCTATATAAAAGATTTTCTGGTTCTTCTGAATGATAGTTTTTAGGAGAATATTTCTTGTGACTGACTGTGTCAAAATCGGGATATAATTTTAGCTTATATCATATAATCAACTGAATTTTATTTCAGCATTGACCTGAATCAGATCTGAAATACTATCTTTTAGTATGAAAGAAAAAAAAAATCCCATTTCTAGTGTCTTTACTTCTCCAGGAATGGAGAAGTAATGTGGTAGTTTTGTGAAAAAAGTTTTTGTATTTAATATTTTAATACCTTTAACTGTGTTCCACTGGGAACTCACTTTTTAATGGGAAAGGGTATGTTCTATGCAGTTTTTTTAATAAACTTTTGTTTTAACTTTAGTACATTTGGAAAGCAGAAATCTTGGCATAGCTTGCTAAATTTTGTTAAAATCAAAATATTTGTGAAAATATTAAGCAATTGCTAAAATAAAACAATTTTGTACATAATGAACAGATTTATTTGTTTTATTCAGTGTCAGAAATGATTAAAAAATAGAAAAACATTGATTCCTAGTGAAAGTAATCAGTGTTGCATTTTGTAAAAAAATTAAAAAAAAAATCCTTCCTGTTCTATTTTAAGTTAAATAAAAAACACTTCCATTTTCTCTGCTTCTGTCTCCCTTTCTACATCTGCTAGTCCTGATGACAGTCTGTAGCTTGCTGCCAAAAAGTTTTCTTCTGTTACTTTACAGGGATTTGATTTTTGTTCTTTTTATACCATTTTCTTTTTATGCTACCTCAAAAGCAAATTAGAGGTATGCAAGAGATGTAGGATTTTGGTACATATCAAAATGGGGTGGGAATGGATTTGTACTGCCAATCCACAAACATATTGATGCAGCGTATCTTTAATAGGAATTAATAATAGAATAATTTGCTACTGCAGCGGGATATCTAACTAGTCTTTTCCTTTTTTTTACTGATATGCCTTCAAATACTGCAGATTTGGAAGAACTCATGAAAGAATATTTTAACAGTCAGTTGCTTTATTGTTCTCCAAAAGCAGGAGAAGTCTTGAGAAGGACCATTTCAAATTTTTTTGCTCCAGAGCAGGATTCTTTCTGTAATACAGTATATCATTGTATGTAGCAGTAGCAGTAGCATGTTCTGGGTGATGGTATTAAATGTTATTCTGTTAGTAAGAATATGCCTTCTGGTCTAGCTCCAGCTGTTTACTCCATGTCCTTTCTCTTTCAGAAATCATTCCCTCCATGCTGGAAGATATATAAATAGTTCAGCACAATTAAAACCATTTTCTTACCAGTAATACAGGATTTGAAACTAAATTTTTTTTCTAAGTGCATTTCCATTATTTTTACATCTGTTTATATCTTACATTATGCTGAAAAGTTATAAGAACTTTCTGTGAATATTGTGCAAGTAAAATTTGAAAAAAACACTTTTTTCTGATCAATTAAATAAGTTGTCTGTCAGACTTTTTCTCACCCAACCTGTAATAACTTCAACAGGGATTTGCTATTAATCAATATAATGAATGTGTTAAATGCCTTGTGAAGTCATTGCAAACAAAAAGCAATACATTTTATAAATTACTTGTCCAACTGCTAGATATCAACCTGATAAACACAACGTGGAATAAATTTGTGATGCATGTTCTAATGGGATAATGACATTTGCACTAGGAAGCTGTTAGTGGCTAGGAGTTCTGGCAGTAGGAGTGACAGGACTAGTGTGAATCCTGCCTTTTGTTTTAGTTAAATTCTTACCTGTACTCCAGTGGGATTTAATTGTAATTCTTTGACGTATTTTAAGAACTTGATGTTAAGAAAACTTGTCAACTGCCCATATTTCCACTTAATTATAATCCCTCTTTGTTTCTGTCCCACGGTCCTGCTATACTCCTCCTTGTCTGAATATACTGATTTGGCTTTATATCAAACAAGTGGGCCAAAGCTGCTTGGTCTAGAAATTGAGGTTTATTCCTTTGCTATCAATAGCAAAAAAAAAATAACATACCTCTTCAATATATGCAAAGTTTGTGCTATCTTTATCATTCCTTTATGTAGTTAACAGCAGCTCTCAAAAATTCCTTGGTATATCCAAACTCTATATCTGTGGTGACTGTAAGAAATGTAGTAGGTTGTATTAGCGGTAACACTTAATGGGAAGAATTTTAAAAAATCTGCAAAGCTAGCGTGTGGATCTTAGAGAACCTAAAACCAAAATAAGAAGAGAAAACTGTGACAGTAGCGAAATTAAATATGCTGAAGTGTCGAGAAGATTCTAAACACTCAGAGCAGAAGTTATGTAAATCCTGCTTTGTCAGTCAGAAGGTAAGCTTAATAATGTCTAAATATATAACAGTGTTATAACATATAATTTCATCTAAATTGCAGAAGATAGAAAATAAACTAATGCAGGAATATTAGTATAAAGGGTAGAATTTGAGTGTTTTTCAGAAGAAAATGCTAAGTATAAATAAAATACATAAAATATGGCAAAATTGTTTTGGCATATTATAAAAGAGATGATTTGGAAATTAAAAAATACAAAATTTTTGGGGTTTTTGAGTTATTAGAAACTCTGATGCTGTAGTGCCACAGATTAGCTGTTAATGGTTGTAAACTGCATTATGATATTCCAGAATTATCCACAGTATCTCCTTTATCTTTCTCAAGTCATTTGGGCATCATCAGAGCAATATATAAGACTAGTTAGCTGGTCCACTCTGGTACAGATGTTTCAGTATTCCTTTCAAATTGAACAGCAAAGACTTTAAAGATTCCCTGAGTTTTGGCTGCGTAATGTACACTAGCAAACTAAACACCATTTCTGTCTCTCAGGCTTAAAATTTTTGTTTAGCTCTTTGACTTCTGTGTTCTGATAAAGAGCTTTATTAATAGATTGATACTTCAGAAGAACTGAAGCTCATGAAAATATAGTTTTTCCACTAATTGCTTTTCACTGCAGCTGTAGGTAGATAAATATTGGAAGGTTTATCTTCAAGCCTGCTTAAATTATTTACTAACTGAGCTTGATCTCTGGGGTGTATGGCTATCACCAGTATTATTTAAATTATTTCAGTGTATTTATTCTCACCACCTTTTGTGATTTGTATTCTGAAATAATTTGAGCCTGATTCATTAATCATCTATTGCATTTGTAATAGTAGAATGCTTTTTCTACACAACACAGTTTGGTTATTTATTTGGGTTATAGCAGAAGCTTTATGATATCTTAAGGTATGCATATGACCACATGCAGTGGTCTCTCACTGATAAGTGAAATTTAAAAATAATCACAGACATCCCCAATATGTATCATTCTTTTTTGGGTGATTTTTTTGTTTAACAAGGCTACTAGGCAATCCAGTTTTTAGTGAATGGCTTAAATAAAAAAAATATTTGGCACCTGTAACTATACCCTATGCTTTTCATTTAACTTCCAGAAGTATGATGCCTACATGGTGGTCCAGACAAATGTAGAAATCTGTGAAATATCTGTCATAGACAGGTGTAACCATTTCACTACAAACCTTTTAAATATGGAAAAACAAACAAAAAAGCCATTACACACCGAAAAAAAAGGTAGATGGCAACTGTGTAGCATTGTTTTTGAATGCTCAATTAGACATCAACAGCTTGCAGAGACAGTCTCAGAAGGTTACTCAGGAAATGGTGGAAATCACCCATCATCTCTCATTAGTACTTAATGAGAGATGTTTTTCCAGACAGTTGCCTGGTATTACAAGGGTTATGCAAGCTTGAAGCAGTTCCAAAGTTCTATTTGTGCAGGTGGGTGATTAGAGGAAATAAAAAGTTGATAATAGTCATACCCAACTCTCTTGGATGATGCAGAAACAACTAAGCAGACCCCCTGCTGCCACTGGAATGCACTTCACTGGTAATTAATTCCAAATACAATCCTGAAATAGCTACCACATCCAGGATTGGGTCAGGTATAGCTTTGAGTGCTTTCAGCAAGACAGTTGCAGATATATATTTACAGTCCTACTCAGAACAATGGTTATTCAGGTTTGAGTGTGTGGAAACCAAGCAAATTCAAAAGAGCAAATTCAAACAGCTGAGTCCAACTGTTCTCTCTCTGCATCCAGTGTAGCTACCTACTGATTCTGTTATTCAGTATTCCATCTGTTCTTTTGAAATGTCTCTTATAATGTTTGTTCCTTGAAATCCTGAAATACATGATTGTCCTTATCTATAGTTCCTAGAGTTATGCTATGTTTTAAGTTTAGTCAACTTAAAACAATTTTAAAGCTGAATCCTATGCTATGGAAAATTGCCTAGTCCCTCAATCGAGGCTACTATGTAACATGAACATTTTTGTTATCTGCCGGACAAATAGGAGATTTTCTAATATTTTCCTGGATTTCTGTATAAACTGCTTAATTTACTGTATACAATTGCTGTGAATCTTTGCAGTGGATCCACCACTTACAGGAGACACCATTTTTTTCACACATGCTATCCAAGAAGTCTTAAACATGGCATGCCTATATCAAACCAGGATGATTCCTACTATTTTGTGACCTACTCTATTCAGTTTTGAGTCTTTGTTAGTTCTTTTCTACTTGTTGCCTTGGGCTCCTGCTTTGTGAATTTTCTGCTGCTGGAATCCAGCAACCAAGATTGACCCATAATGAATGGACTGAGCCCAAGTAGTGTTGTCCTCATACAAACAGACATACTGTTTTAAGTCTTTTACTGAAATCTGTCCATGGGTATGTTTTAGAGTAGGGTGGTTCTCCTTGCTCTGCCTTAGAAAGGGATGTGTTTTAATGAGCCCTCTGTAAGCTTCAGGGTTCAAATTCTTTTTATCATAGAGAATTGGATTTTCATGATTCTTCATGTGGACCTATCTCTCTCTCACTTTTAAGTCAAGCTCAGCAGCAATAGGATATATTATGCCCTGAGGCATAATCAGGGCAAGTTTCTTGGTCTTCTCCTCAGTATGAGGATGTCAGCATATCCCTGATAAAAATTCCATATATTTGATTATCACAGGAATCAGAAAATACTGTTTTATGACTCCAGTGTGATTAGAAGTGGCAATTCTGCTTTCATTCCAGTTATGAAGCTTATAAAAGGACTTGATGATCATTCCCCCTTTATTGAAAAGCACTAAAACCTGCTCCTAATGGTACCACACATTAATGTGGACCTACATTAGTGTATTAATTTCTTAATGAGTCAGTGAAACTAGCCATTCTGATGGCTCTGTCCTCTGCAAGGAGATGTATGTAAATTCAGTCACTGGTAACTGATCTTCCAGAAATAATACTATTTCCATATTATCTCCTTTTGTACGTTTCCAAGATTTCTACTGTGATGATGATTGATTTCTGTCCAAGACAGAAGATTAACATTGCCATATTCTTTTCAGAGTTGTTTGCCTTCATGTAATACATTTGATGTTAAGAGGACGTATAACATGTACAGACAAAGGCATTCCAGCATTTTTTAATAAAGACAGATCCAAGGCCATTGAAATTGCCAGACTGGATAAGAGTTTCCGTAGTAGTTTTCTAATAGTCTAGCAAATTGAGTCTGCTATAATTGATCAAACTTAAGTCTGTCTTTATACCACACTAAAAAGCATTTTGAGCCCCGACAACACCAAGCTATGTGGACCTTTATTCACATTTTTTGCTTTATTCTGATGCTGGGGTATCCAAAACAGATGCAGGATTTTGACCTACCTTCAAGTAGTTTGAAATATTGCATGAAATATTCTACAGGGAGCAGAGCTTGAGGAAGTTATTTGCTAGTAATAGGGTGCCTTTGGAGTTGTTGTCTATTTATGTGTGCATATGTATCTATATATATTTATGCATATGTATATACATGCATAATAATTTTCCACCCTTGTCTTTTTTCTCTCCCAGATTTGCAGTGTACAAATCTGTTCAGGCCCTGAGGTTTTATTATAATGCTCTACAAGGTCATAATGATTAGCCTTTGTGCTTTAAGTGTTTTGTTCATGACTAATATTATATTTTCAGATGTTTTAGAATTTGGTATATATATTTAAACACAGCATTAGATGTGTAGTATATAATGTGGTTCTAGGTTATTACTGGTCCATACCTCTAAAGTTAAATACACGTTTCTTCCCCTTTTATAGCAAATTGTAAATCTGAGCATACAGTATTTAAGTGACTCCGCAAATAACTGGAATATGGAAATAAAATAGGCGGAGTATACATTTGAATTTTGGCTCAGAGCACTGGATGTGAATATAAAATAAATCATCATCCACAGTTACTATTCATTGCTTCAGTCACAGGCTGGTTTTGGAGCACATAAACTAGACTCCTTTGGATCTGAAGTTCCATTTCAGGTGGTCCTTCTGGAAGCTGTGAGGATCATATATGGTGGGGGTGTTTGATAGAATAAATAAGAATGATGTGTAGTGCTAAAAGTTAAAAGCCACATGTATTCTAAATAGAAAGTCATGCAGATGAACAGCTTTTGATCTGCTGATCCATTGCCATTACACTAAATTGTAGAAATAACTGATGTAATAGCTAATACAGACATAACTGTAGATTTTGATAAGGATCCTAGCATGTTTCTGTAATGAAAGTAGGAAAATAGATTAACTGTGTTCCATTTGAAAGATTTATTTCTGAGGTGAAATCTAATTATATTTCTGGAATATGGGCTGCCTCTGGCTTTTGATATTTTGCTTCCTGAGATGTGGTAAGAAGTGTTCTGGTTGGTATACTTGGTATCTGCTTGATAGTTAATATTGTGGCATTGTATACATACAGTGCCTTTTCTCTGAGTACGTTGTGAGAAAAAGTATTTATTAAAAAAGTTGCAGTGAACAGTTTGTCCTCACAGAACATGGAGAGGGGGATGAAAATGTCGATGAAACACTTGTTGAACTGTGGTGTTATGGTCTGTTACTATCCACAAAAGCCATTTTTCCCTAGGCAGTGTTCCGTGTGAAAGAAGATGTCAAGCTGACTACTGATGGCACACAGCACAGGAAAAGGCAGAATTCCCAGGGCCTGATTTTTTTATCATTTCAGTTAAATACTTAATATTTTTATATTTTTTACTGACATCTTAGGATATACTCCTGGAATAACACCTTAGTTTGCTCTTACAATATACTAGAAGAAGAACACATTCACTTTTACCTTGCTCTCTCCAGACTCAAATCTGAGCGATGCAGTCACCATATCCATGAATCAGAACTCCTTGCACTCCCCTCTTTTGTTGAAATCCTGTTATCCCGTACACTTCAGAAAAAAAATTACCGTAATTATTTTACCATGATGGTTAAAAAATCAGTATTATTAGATAGACATATATAACATATTACATAATTTGTTTTCATTTTATTCAGAAATTGTTCCTGTACTGAAAAACTGCATTGTGAATGAATCACTGAGTACTTACAATTTCAATGATAGTAGACCCATCTTTTATTCCTGTGAAGGGATTGGTTACGATGTTAATTCTTATATAATATTTTTTCTGTGAGGCATGAGGTTAGTGTGCACTCAGAGCTAAACATTTTTATGACCAAGATAACTATGCTTACATTAATTGCTTCAGTAATATTGAACTGGATAACAGATAAAACAACATTATTCTCAAAAAGCATTTCTCTT
This sequence comes from Manacus vitellinus, assembly GCF_001715985.3. NCBI lineage: Eukaryota > Metazoa > Chordata > Aves > Passeriformes > Pipridae > Manacus > Manacus vitellinus. Next base: position 20,407,954 of record NW_021940682.1, read on the forward strand.
TTTTGCAATTACATTCTATACGAAAGTTGGGGGAAAAATTTCTGAGATTTTCTGTTTTCTTGATGCTTCCTTCCTCTTTTAACATTATCATAAAAAGGTCCTGTAAAAAACTAAATATTTCATATATGAAGTGACTTAAAAACTCTTGAATTTGTAAATTAAAAAAAATAATTATGTGAATTACTTCTTATTCAATGCTATTCAATTTCTACGTATCATTTTCCTGTAAGAATCTATAAAACAATTGGTGAAATGTTGGAATCACTGGAAAAAGCCAGTGTTGTGGTTTAAGCCCAGCTGGAAATTAAACACTGCACAGACATTTGCTCAACCACTCTCTCTCCCTCCCAGTCCAGTGGAATGGGGAGGAGAATCAAAGTAAAACTTGTAGGTTGAGATGAGAACAGTTTAATAATAGAAAATAAAGTAAAAATACAGTAATAGTGGGAAATGATAGTGATGATAATAATAAGTGAAAAAACGAATTATGCCCAATACAATTCCTCACCATGGGCTGGCCGATGCCAGACCCCCCTTTCCCAAACCCAGATCGGCCCCACTTCTGAGGGGTAACTCCCCCCAGTTGCTATACTGGGCATGATGTTCTTGGTGTAGAATATCCCTTTGGTTAGTTCAGGTCACCTGTCCTGGCTGTGCTCCCTCCCAGTTTCTTTTGCATGCCTCCTCACTAGCAGAGTATGAGACAAGAAAAAAGATCTTGGTCTTAGGACAGATGTGACAAACGTGACTTAGAGAAAACGCAAAACATCAGTGTGTTATCAACACCATTCTCATTCCAAATCTAAACCACAGCAATCTAACAGCTACTGAGAAGAAATTAACTCTATCCTAGCTGAAACCAGGACAGCCAGTAAAAGCCTAATCTGGGTTTCTGGATTTGGTGGCATTGATTTAATATTATGAAGTTCTAGTGTAGCTGAAGTCAAGGCACAGGTTTATGTGTTGCTGTAATTTAAATAATGCTAGAGTTGCTTGAGAGTAAAATGTTGTTAAAAAGTGGTAGGAACAACCTGACCTTCAGCTTTTAAACAAGTTGTGTGAAGCACTAGTGTGACCATTGCTGTGAATATTGAGTCTGCTCCTCCTGTAAATATTTAAAAAATTAGGAAAAGTAGCAAATAGAATGTCAAGAGACATCGAGATTTGGAAATTAAGATTAAGAATGTCAAGAGACATTGAGATTTGGAAATTAAGATTAGGATGTGGAAACCTGTCTAATCCTGTGAGAAATTTAAAGAATCACCATCTTCTTTCATATGTCTGTGAGATGGTTAATAATAAATGAGATTGTAATTACATTGTAACACTTTCTATCCTTTAAATCTTGTATGCTGAATCAATCAATCAACCAACCCACAAACAAAGGAAATTAGTAAGGTTTTCCAGGATGTAGATCAGCATAGCAATTTTCATAGTCCACATTACATGAGTCCAGTTGATCCAAAACCTGAGTTCTTCTAACCTTTAAAAAATCATTTTGGTTATTGTGGACATAGAAAACATAATGTAGTGTATTATCCTTGTTCTATTGTTTCCTTTGCCCTGAAACAAAGGACATGGAGAATGGCAAGTCCTCATTAACCATTTTTAAAAATCAGAATAAACTCCAGTTACATAAACCTTGTGACAGTTTCTCATGTGTGATGGAGGCAGGAAGGAATATTGTTAGAGCATGCTGCAGTTCATTAATTTTTAGCTGCTAGATGTCCCTGGAGCCTGGTGTTATCTGACTTATACAGAAGCATCTTCTAGTTTGTTCCAACTTGAGCCAGGAACTAGAAGAGAATGACAGCCATAAATACTTCCCTGTTGTCTCCTTCTATAGCACCTATCAGAAACTCAGCAGGAGAGCTAATCTTTTCTGAGTAAATTTGGTAGTTTCTCAAGTTTCTAAGTTCCTTTTCCCATGAAATGTTCCCCTGAAACTTGCAGTATTGCCATTATGGTTACCGAAAGGGGAAAAAGAAGCTTGCTTTAGTTTTGTCACCAGAGAAAGAGAAAATTAAATTATATAATTTAATTACAAAAGAAAATACATTTAAATATATTTTTAATGAAACTACGAGTACTGTATACATAAACAGACAAATCCTCCAAATTGGTTGCAGGAACTTATTTGATGGTGATATTGTCTCTCTGATGGAGACCCAGGTAATAAATCATTATTGGTTGCCTAATGGGAAGATCCTACTGTGAAAATAAACAGCTGTCCACAATAAAGAAATTGTTTACAAGGAACCATTACATGTCAGACACTTATCCTGTTGAGAAATGAGGGAAGGTATGAAGTACTGAGCAGTTGGATTTTTTTTTCTGGGTTGTTTATTTCAAAGAAAAATATTTAGCTTCTTTTTGCAAAGTTTTATTTTTAGATTCTAAAACACGATCCTTTTTTTTCTTTTTGTGTTGCCACTTAATTTTGCTTGGAAGGAAAGACTGTAACTACTCTTTTCTGAGATTGCTGCATATTGTGTACATTGCTGAATTGGTTATGGTTGTACTCACACACTGTAGTTGAAGAATTTCTTCTTCTCCACTTGTCTAGTGGAGCATATAACAGCCCTTCCTCCCCTCATGAACGACTTCAAATAAATTTCCCTTCCAAGAACATCATTCCCAGTCAGTTTGATGCCACTTGTGTGGGACTGTATTTATGGGCAAAACCTAGTCTTCAGTGAGCTACCATTGAGCAGGGGCAACAAGAAGTCTTTCCTATGCAAAGACAAAAATCTTACTCTTATAACTTGATCCCTCTATTAACCTCTTAAAGTGTGGTTAAATTGAGCTGAGGTGATTATTGAATAAACTGGTGGGCAGACAACTGTATTTGTTACCAACAGCACCAGTCTGTATTTCTCTCTGTCCTTTGAGTGATCCATCTTAGAGATACTTCTGCATCTGCAAGACTCCCTGATTTCACTTGCAAGGCTTTCGTGTGCTAAATAGCTCAAGGGCAGCTGTGCTAAGCTCACCCAGGGAAATAGTAACAGAAAGGGCCAGGGACTGCTGAAGTAGTTTGCAGAAGAGTTTGTGCTCTTTATAGATTTAGCTGTTTGTCAGAGACAATAATTCTGTTTGTTTCTCGCACTAGTGAGTAAAGAAGTGCAATAAGTACACTTAGCTAGACTCATGTGGAGCATTTCTCACTCTAGAATGTACTTCTTACCTTCCAGATGGTGCCTGTATTCCCACATTTTTTGACAGCAGTATAGTCCCTTGTTTAATATTTGCCCAAGCACAGTGCAGAACTCTCTTAAAGCAGCTCTCTGATTCAGGAGATTCATGGATGGTTATCTATTGATGAGTCTCTCCATAGAGTGAAAGAAGATAATATTTCATATTCTGGAGCAAAAGAGGCTGAGACTTTCAGCTCAGCTAAGGTGCTACTAACACTTCATCCTCACTATGAGATTTTCAGAGTATGGCAAGGCTTTAGGGGATCTCTTCTTGTCAAATCGCTATCCCTCCTTTGATGAGCTGGGCTTTCAAATCACAGAATACTCATTTGCATGGTGCACATGACCAGGTTTAAAGTTAGGGATCAGGTCAGATGGGAAGGCATAAGAGGGACTTAAGGCTTTCTGAAATGCTATCAAGAATCTTCCACATCGGGTATGTTATTATGAGGATTTACTGTAAGTTCCTTTCTAAGACGGTGTAAAAATTTTTTTGACTCATTGTATTAACACATATTTATTAATTTCTGAAATAAATTACTTCAGATTCAGGATTTCTGTGCACACTTGCAATGGTTCAGGAAGAACTGATCTGTGTGTTAAGACTGCATACCTAAAGGACTGGCAGTTTTGATGAGATACTTTTTAAAAGAGTTGGACTTGTCTTTCTGCAACAGGGAGGGTGACTGTCAGATGTCAGGTAACACCTGTGGTTATCTACAGGATGTCTCCATTCTCAGTGTCTGCCGAACTGCCATCTGAACTTTTGTTTGCACTTTCAATAAGTGTAATGGTATTGCTGAAACATTCCAGCCTGATGTTATTTTAGAAGAGTAATTTGTCAGTCTGTATTTGATTAGAAACTTTAAGACCTCATCCGATTACACAGTATTTCTGCAGGAAGTGTATCTTAGAATCATCTGTGCTATGAAAGTATCTGTAAGTTGGAAAGACCATCAAGTCTACACTCTTGAAACTATTCGTCTTTATCTTATGTTAATGTAACTGGATATTTCCTTCCCTTCGATCTCTCTTTTACACTTCCAAGAATTCTTTCAGGTAGTAGGGAGAAGCTTCTGTCATGGCTTTCGCAAAGGTGTTTCTGACTTGTGCAGATGGAAGAGCTTATGTGTGTACCTGCAGAAGTTGGTCAGGCAAAAATTCTCCAGCTTAAGAGAACTGCTTTTGCTTATTGGTGTTTGGGTTCTTCTGGAGATGATTTGTCCACAGAGTGGAAGCACATGTTGGAGAACCATTGCAATCACAAGTAAATTACCTTTCTTCTGTGAACTCTGCAGGTTGTCAGTTGAGGCCCACACACATAAGATTTGAATGTAATCATTGTCTTAAAGCAGAGCCACAGCTGTTACAGTACATTTAGGAGCATGAGCACATGTCTTTGTGATTGACAAAGAAAGGTAATTGATAAATTTACAGACACTGTAAAGACCAACATAGCCATGCACAGGCAATGGCATTTTCCCCAGAATCTGAACTAAAGCATTTCTTTACTGATACAAATCTAAAGGCATGAAGTAATGTGGAGTTTTTGGCCTCCTGCTAAGTCATTCTGGTGCTCAGCTACAATCACAGCTATTTCGTAGCTATTTCGTAGTCCTCTCTATACTATGATCTAATTTTCACTAACTTTACATTGATCAAAAAGCACTAAGAACATTTAGAGAAGGTAAGAATGATATTTTAAGTCCTCTTAATGGTCCTTCACAGTGCCATAAAATGCTAAGAGCAAAATATGTCCAGACAGCACTTTTCCATGTACATGCACATGTTTGTAGACATTTTTAAGCCATCTGTACGTTCTCTAGCTGAGATACTGTTGGAAAGGTAGCTAGTGCAGTGCAGTGCAGTGCTCTATGGAGGATGCAAATTTTAATTGAGAAACTGAGTATATTTTCATGTAATTAATATTTGCTGGTCAGTTACTCTGATCACAATGTTCAGGAAAGCTGTTGTTATATAACATGTTGGACTGGGTTCTATGTGTTATGATTTAGCAGGATGAGGTAGGAGTTGCATTATAAATTTCCCTTTCAAGTCACCCCTGTTGTGATAGTACTTGGATTCAGAGTTGCTAATGCAAGGTAATGGAAGTAAAATATTTGTGCTTAGTTTCTACTTCATTTTGTTTAGGTACTGAGAGAATGGTGTATCTTGCCTTAACATAGAATGAATGTATGCATTGACAAAATAAGTGTAGAGATGCAATATATTCCTTAGCAAATATATTTAAATTATAATAGGTTTTGTAAGTTAAAACAGTGTTCTGTTTTCAAAATTACTTTTTATTTTAAAACGTATGAAGTATTTGTAAGTTCACATAAATTTTATTTTTGTTCACAGATAATGCACCTCAGGTAGCAATTACCGCACCAGGATCTGGTAACCATAGAAACAGCTCTACAGGCCCAACACCTGACTGCTCTCCTCCATCACCAGACACTGCACTTAAAAACATAGTGAAAGTTATACGTCCTCAGGTAGGTGCTCACCATAAGCATCCTCTCATTAGCTGTAATTTTTGTTTTAATAGCAGGCTATGATGCATGCGTTCTAAGAGGGTGTTATTGCTTTATGCATGCAAGTAGACCAAAGACAGATAAACAGAGCACAAAATATGTTTTGTATTTAAGAAGCAATCTTGATAGCAGGAGAAGATAAAATATTTTATGAATGAGCCCGAATGTACAGAGAGCTAGCAGTACATTTTTCTTGTAGCACTAATTATGAAGTCCTTATGCAATATTTTGTAATTTTACATACTATTAGTTTTCTTTCCAGTATATGTTCTGATCTTATCACTATTAATTCCATATGGCTTTTTCAGGTTTACTTTCCTCTTTCTGCATCTCCGTTTACATAAACTTACAATGTTTCATAGCTTCTTTAGTTTACCTTCCTATATAGTATTTTTTCTCAACTTTCATCCTTCCCAACTATCCATATTTCTAATACTGTTTGGGAAACAAGATGCATAATTTGTTGGAAACTTGAGTGCTCCTTATGATTCTTGAAGGACTACAGCCTTTAAAAATAAAAACTTTACAAGAAATACATTGTAGGCCTTGATTTGGTGGTATAGAGGTAATTAACACAGAGCAGTTCATTTTAGAACCACAGGATCATGGGATAACATAGGTCAGAAGAAACCTTGGGATGATCTAGTTCCTTGTTTAAAAAGCTGTGATATTAGGTGTGCCAAAGCTAGCTGTGACAACTGCATGATTAATTGAATAATTGTGAAACTTTTTGGTGTGAACCAAAAGAACTTCTGTTCCTCTCCTACCAATTACTGGGTTCAAATGCAACCATCTCTTCTTTATTACTGAGCATGTCCCTGGCATTTGTTTTACTTGAGAAGTAAGCTGACGGATACATGATATTTTCAGAAGAATTATATAGGACAGATTGTTTTGGTACCACACAACTGTTACAATGTTTGAGGTGAATCTTCCTTTCAGTACTCACTGGAGCACACAGTTCAGCAAGTCTTGCAGAGTTGAAGGTAATCAATCACTAGGTGTACTAGCCATTTGAGTCTAGGAGCCCTTGAGTTTCCTGTGGCTGACACTGTCACTGCACAATAATTGTAGTGACTGGTGGGTGCAGACCATCCCTCTCTTGACACTACTGTAGTTTGGGTTCCACATTCTGGTTTAAATCTAGATCGCAGGAGGCCTAAAATAACAGTTTCTTCTCCTTTTTTCTTTTTATAGTTGTTTCTCACTTTGCTTGTTCCTGTAGTGTCTCTGTCCCTCCCACCCTACATCAGTATAGTACTGAAATGCCTCCTTCCCTCTGAGCTGTTTTTTATAGCAAACAAACAGAAAGGTATTGGAATATTGTTGGAACAAGCTGTTATGTGATAGCTTATTGAAAATAGCATTTAAAAAGCTGTTTCCATCATGATATTGCCAACAGATGGACCCAGAACACTGAATGGTGATGTTCTCCTGCTAGTTAACTCTGAATGTATTCGGCAGATTCTGGGGAGCTATTTTCAAATTTAAATCATACCATACTGACTCCCAGTGTTCTCATCGTTTTGCAGAACAAAAGCGAGCTGTGTGATATATATGGTCAGAACTTTACCACATTTTCTAAAATGTCTCTTATGTGGCCCTATATATGGCATGCTTTCTATACAGAAAACAACAGCAGAAAGGCACATGTAGACTGGTGCATAATATATGTTGTAAGTCTGTGTGCTAATACACATGAAGTTGGATACACTATAGCATTCAGATACCACTATGCTTCTCCTTTCTGCATGTGTTTAATCCACATCCCCTCAGTATTCTTCTTTGTTTTTGTTTTTGTTGCTTGTCTGATCACCTTCCCCCAAGATCTCAACTCCAGAATTTAGACAAAGAAGTTGTAGATATTTGCAATGTGCTGTTTGCTAACCGCTAGTGTTAATTCTGCCTGCATATTTAATTCCTTTATTCCATTCAATTACATGGCAAGCTCTTTGAAGGTTAGCACAATGGGATTCTATTCCTGACTGACCTCTCACCACTCATGTAAAACTAATGAATAGTGTTACACAATGTATGCAAAATAATTAATTTTCTGTTGGCTGCCAGGGCCTCTTTGCATTTTTCTAGCAAAATAAATAGATTTTGAACAGATCTAAGCCAGGGATAATATAAATGTCCAAAACAGCTGTCATTCCTTTCCCATTTCATGTCCAGCAGATCCAGCACAGGAAAGTGCCAGTGAAAGGCAGAATGGGAAACTCTTCAGCAGCCAGTTTTGCACTAGGCAGGCTTTGGCAGCTTGGATGAAACTGCCAGGGAAGTCTGACCTTTCAACCCTTATTTTTATTTTAATTTATAACCTTATCTTTCCTGAAGAGTTGTACATGTAATGGTTTACTAGCCGTGAGGAGAGACACTGTGTTTCTGTGTAACCAGGATAAGAGGACATAGTCTTAAGCTGTAACCAGGAAAGGTTTAGATTGGACATTAGGAAGAATTTCTTAACAGAAGGGGTGATTAGACATTGGAATGGACTGTCCAGGGAGGTGATGGAGATGTCTGGTAAAATCAGACCATCTGTGAAGGTGTTTAAGGAAACCTTCACTTAGTGCCATGGTCTAGTCAACATCCTGGTGTTTGGTCATAGGTTGGACTCAATGATCTCAGAGGTCTTTTCCAACCTAATTGATTCTGTGAACTAGCAGCAGAAAAAAACAAAGATTCTTTCCTCCCACCAGTCTGGTGAGGACAGGTGGTGGCAGAGAGGGGAAAAAGAGAATTCTGAAGTTTGAAGGCAGAGGTGGGGATCATTCTATCTCTTTGGCCTTTTCCTTCTAGGAGTGTGTGCCAGCTCATGTGATGGCAGGGCATATATACAGGCTTTAGCACATGACAGATTTTGAAGATGCTTGTATGAATATGGGGTTTAGCACAGTGCAGTGCCCTCTCCTCACAGACCAAGTGCATCTTGTGGGGGCCCCTGTCAGCTACACGTGCTTCATGGGGTCCCTGAAGAGGAAGGAGGCTGTGATGCTGCACTGACAACCTACAGGGTGAAAGTACCACAGCTGGGAAGTGTGAGACAGGAACAATCTCATACACAAAGGGTGGATCATGGATGTTAAGAGATTCCTCAGAGCGGACTCAAAACTTGTTTTTTCATTTTCTTTCTAGTTCTCTCTTAACCTGGCCCTAATTATTCCCTTCTTATATAAAAATACATGGTATCCCAAGACATGACTTGGAATTTCTACTTTCCCCCAACCTTTCACTCACTTTTCTGAAAATTTATCCTTTCTTCAATTAATTATGATTAATTTTGAGATGAGAAACCTGAAATTTGTTGTGACCCACTGCCTGTCCCTTATGAGATCCCATTGCTCTCTACAATCTATTTTAAACTCTCTTTGGATATGTCTCAACTATTCAATTCAGTGTAATATTACTAAAACTGAAGGCATTTTAATGGAAATGGTTTATCTCCCTGGCACAGTGCAGTACTCTGGAGGGATACTAACTGAGCTCTCAGAAGCAGTATTAGGTTCAGTGCCACTGTGCACCCACCTGTACTACCTTCAGTCCTGAAAATGGCACAGTATTTAACAGTATTTGAGGGATCTGTGTACTCTTTTAGTTGTGCATCGTAGCTAAGGCTTGTACTTCTGCTCTAGCATTTTGCAAATATATTTCTTATTTTCAAATTTTCCCATGGTGAGTCTCTAAAAAGAAGGATTTGTTGAAAAGTTGCATGTATGCAGAGAAGAAGCAAACAGAATGTAGCTCAGGTTTTTAATTACTTGATCTTTTTTTTTCTGGATTGTCCAGACAAGACTTACTAAGTTTTTAACTGGTGAATTGCTAGTTAGTGAAGACTTTGAGAAAATAATACACTTTCAGGTTAAAGATACATGCCTCTGTGGAGTATACTAACAGCACATGGGATAAAAAATGAGATGTGGAAGGAGACCAAGTAGGTAAAGTATCTCTCAAATTTTAACTCAGTTATGTTAGTACATATAGTCAAATATAACTTATCAGACTGGAATTTTAGTAAGTGATAGTAAAATTGAACTTGTATTACCACAGTTCCTCTAGCTCTCAGTTTGGATGAAACCTGAACAAAGTTGGGCTACTTGTGATGCTTCATGTATTTTTTGTATTAGCTACTCAGTTTAGTGAGATTCTCCTTACTTATTTACTTGTTCAGCTCCATTTGAACAAATAAGCTATATCCATAGAGGAAGGAAGACAACTTTTTTTCCCTAAGAGACTGTTTCTTTTGCTGGTGATATTCACTTGTGGGTATTGGGCCAATTCTCGTAAAACTGAATTCTGACTTCTCACCTGCTTCATCTAGGCATAGGGAAATACAGGGACCATGGCATTCCAATGCCTGTATCAGCCTGGACATAAATGGACAGACCAGCTGTTAGGAGATATGTGCTCCAGAGCCTCTCTGGTTGACTTAAAAAGTGGTAGTGATTTACATTCAATGAAATTATATATAATTTTTTTTTTCAGATAGGTGCAGGAATTTGAACACAAACAAACAAACAAATCATCTTAGAGGAAGCTCTGGAAAGTCACAGTTCCAGAAAATAAATTTTCAGAACTAATAGTTCCGTAAACAGGATTTTTGAGTGGATTAGTGTCACTATATCCCCATGGTGAAACAGTGAAACTATTTCCACCTGGTTTCTCCCCCATGCTGGGACCTTATTGCAGTATCCTTACTTGTTCACAAATGAAATGCATGCCTTTTAACACTCAGCTTGAATTGGCACGTCCCTGTCTCTGCCACCTGTTGCACCTGTGCACAAGAAAGTGAGAACTCATTGTTGTATCTACTGTACTTGTTTTGCAACACACAAAAAAAATCTGGTTTGTTACATTTTATCATAAAAAGGAGGGCTGGTGAACACAGTTATGCAATAAATTCTCTCACTTATTGAATGAGATCACAGGACAGCTGGGGTGCAAGGACCTTCTTTCTCCTATGAAGTGCTTTTTGTGCTGAGCTCCTGTTACATGTGCTCAGCCAGGCAGGGAATAGCCAGGAAAATGACCATGGAGAAATGCTGAGTGGGCACACTGTGCTTCCTCTTCGGGTGCACACTTCTTTTTCTGCTGTGTTTTGGTGCTGGACTTTGTGCAACCATGTGCAGTGTCCATGCTTAGCACAACAGGTAAATAAGATTTTAAGAATCTTTACTGAGAGTAATGATTTTTGGAGGATCAAACCCATCATATCCAAGGTAAAAGCCAACCCTGTGTACATACTTTAATGAAGTTCTGGAGGGTGCTGAGCATTCCCCAAACCCACCAAAGTAAAGATGTATTCTACAGTCCACAGGTGAGTAGTTTTGGTCCTCATCCTTTGTGTGCCTGGTCTGGAATGTTTTTTCTGGATTTCATAGTGTTTCCAAGGTTGCATGTATCTGTTAGGCTGCAGACACATTAAGGTAGTTAGCAGCAGTCAGTGTCCTTGATTATAGGTATTGAAATGTATTTCAAAATATTCTCTGTCTATGTGACAGAGAATGTCTGTACAAATCTACTGCACACAGTTCGATGTATTCTCATTCTAATGATGTCGAAATAAATAAACAAAGAAACAGATATATAAAGCTCCTAAATAGCCCTTTAAAAAGGAGAGCAAAGCAAAGTTAGAGGTATACTGTCAGTGCCATTAAGATGTGGTTAGCAATTCATCTCTACATGACTGAAAATAGGACAGGCATTAGGAAATTATTTTATTCTGGAATACTGAGTACCAAATACAAAAAACAGGTTGTGATTGTAATTGTCTCGCAGGACTGATTCCTAAGCACACACACCCCACACACACTCCCACACCCCCCACTCACCCATTTTACCACAGAATTAATTTGTAGAAGACATGTAACAGCTCCAGAGGAGAATATTAGGAAAAAAAAAATCCTTAGAGCATAATGGATACTTTGTGACTACTTAATAACAACATTAAACAAAATATTGTTAAAGAGATGCATTGTAAGAGATCTCCTTTGACAAGTAACTGTAAAATATAATTCTATTTAGATTACTTTAATTGGAGCTGAGATAATATGAAAACATAAACACATCTACCCAGTACACAGTACTAATGAAAACAGCAGTGTGTGTGAGTGCATTTAATTACAGGTTCAACAGGATGCTAAAACACAAGTATAAATTAAAGCAGAATAACACTCTACTGTGAAGAGTGTTAAGTTTTTAGAGTATCACTTGTACATGCATATGTCTTCCTTAGTTGAAGTTGGTGGCTTACCTGGAGAGATTCTCTAGGCTGTGATTCCTGATTCAATATAAACACAAGTCATATGCAGAACAGAACATTTTTCCTATCTGAACTTAAAACAGACCAGGTGAAATATTGAGCATAAAGATAGTTCAGATACTGAAAGTTGCATACAACACTAGTAAAATGGGCTTTTAGCTCTGTAAGGTTGTCATCTACACTGTTTAATTGTTGACACGGTCCTGGGTATAATTTTGGTCCTATGCCCTTCTCTTTCTCCAAACGTTTCTGCTGTTGGGCCTGATTTGGGATTTGAATGGACCAAGCACCATTCCCAGTAGGTATTTCTGCTTTAAAGACCCTTCTCTGACACCTAATGAAGTTTAATGGTAGGAGTGTGAACAAATCCATACCAGTTGCCCTGCCCTATTACACATAATGCTTGAAAATAGTAACACACTCAGAATTTGGAAGATTAAAACCTTACCTATAATGCCTTCATGGTTATCTCGCCAGATACTTAGCACTTTCCTTTGTTTCTGTGTAGTATGGGATGGTACTGAGCACCTTAGTTATTCACTAATCCTTTATCATCATCTGAAAATACAACCCATTTTCACACTTGCATGTTCTCTGTAGCATGCAGCTTAAAAAAGCAGCCATCAACTTGGCCCTTCAAAATTTGTGGTATAAAAATATGATATAAGCAATTTTCATAATCTGCAGGTCAAAATAGGGTGTTACAACTAGAAGCTGAGCTTTTTTGAAGAAAATGGCCTTACATCCTTTTTCCAACTGTTTCAGGCAAAACAACACTTCTTTTTTTAATCTTTGAATCTTAGGAAATTTTAGTAGCTGAGACATTCTTCTTATTTATCAAATTTATCTCTTGAAATTTGAAGCTCATTTCAACCAACTTTTTCCCAGGATAGGTATAGTGGTGTATCTTCAAAATCTGGTCACATCTGTCAAGGAGGGAAACCTCTACAAAAGTGTTGCAGTTTTTAGCATTCAAGACTGCTACTCTTCACAACCCACAGCTGCAATATGGTTGCAATTGAAATAAAAGTAGAAGGCAAGGAAAATGGAAACTGGGGGTAGATCAGCTTTTTCCTGTATTTATTTCCAGTCTGATTTGTCATCTGAGATAAGACCACAGATAGAAGGAGGCAGCAACCCTCTGACGTTTAATTACATACTCCGGTGGAGGGCTCCTAAGGCAGGGGCTGGGTATCACACGCAGAGGAAAACAGAAAGTGCTATGTCTGTATGGTGCCTGGAGTCACACAGCATGACTTCCTAACCACAGGCTACAGAAAAAAGCTGAGTCTGTGCCATTCTTGAACACGTCACTGGCAGTGGAATGATCAAAATGTGCTGATGGACCATGAGATTACTATAAAAAAGTATGCACTTGCTGCTCATGCAGGATGCAAGTGGTGTCTGTCTCTAAATTAAAAGTCAGTCAAACAGAACTTTCTAGGACTTTGACACTATGATGCCATTAAAAATTGCAGAACACATAATGCTCTTAGTGTTGAAAAGGATCTACAGTTAAAAACCAGTTAAAGCATTTTTTTCCCTTTTTCTTTTTTTTTTTTCTCCCCGCCATGATCCTGTGAACTCCCTGGTATGGCTGCTTGAGATATATTAGTTGACAGCCTCTGTGTAATTTCTGCTTTCTACTTTTAAACTAAATTAAGATGTTGGGAAGTAAAAACAAGATGGGTACTGAAACTGCTTGTATTTTATTTTTAATTTTTGTCATAATTTAAGATAAGGTTCTGTGAAATGAAAAAAGAGAAAATTATATTACCTTATTAAAAAGACAGTGTGTCTTCAGCTTGTTTAAAATGGTATTTTGAGGCTTGACAGAATAATTGATTCAGTATTCTAGTAATAATTCGAGGTAGTCTTTCACTTCTAGGTGACATAGATGAATCAAACCCAGATGCATTGTAATCTCCAGTTTTTGCAATTTCAAGGGTACTTGATCACCTTAGTTCAGATCCTATAAATCAAATAATTCTTGGCAGCAGCATTGACTGATGAGAATGTATCAGGCCTGATGATTTCTGCAAATCAAACTGAGGTACTGGAGGCAGTAGTAAACAAAGAAGCCTGTCTTGTCACGGACTGTATTTTACCAAGAAAATTATGAATGTTTTGGGCATTTATGTAAGTGTACATGAGGAAAATAGAGATAGTATGCTGGGATGTTGAGACAGAAGACAGAAACCATAAAAGTGATGTGAAAGTTGTATTTGAAATGGAGGACAGAGGCTAGAATTGGATGCATTGAAGGACAATGAGGGATATAGGGACTGATAAGGTCAGTGTGAGATAGGACCATTTGGGAGTTTGTTTGAGGGATCTTGATGACAAAACCACAGAGAAAGCAGAGAACCAAGTTTTGGAAGACCAAGTAGAACTGAAATCAGGAAGGATACTGTGAAGGGTGTTTTAGAGTAACATAGGTAGTTATGGAGGAAATGTCACAAGAGAGGTGCCCATAGGGGTTGTGGATGCCCCATCCCTGGAAGTGTTCAAGGTCAGATTGGACTAATGACCTTTAAAGACCCCTTCCAACTCAACCCATTCTGTGACCCTATGAAAGGGGAAATGAGAACATAGAAAGAAAATGGGATTTTAGAAGGAAGGAAGCTGGTGAATGGAAAATTTCTGAAGTAGGAGTGAGTCGATCAGAGAATGGAAAGAATGGAATCATCTGGGCAGGTACCAAAATGCAAGATTTATGTGACCATGTGACTACACTCATACTGTATTATATATGTGAGATGAACCTGGAGGAAGAGACTTGCTTGTTTTGGTAAGTCTGTATTTTATGTGCTAGCAAAAATTTGAGAATGTGTGTTCAGTTCTCTATTCTATCATACATTTTCTGCATGGTATAAGGCAACTGAAACCAGTTTTTACATTATGTAGGGCAGCTGGAATTTGGTAGCATTTGCCAAATGCAGATTTCCTTAGGCTTGTTCATTCTCAGTGATTTAACAAACCACACATTTATCCCCTGGGAAAGCTCTATACCCTAGTTCAGCATCTGTAAAATGGGGCAAATAGCTTTGCCACAGTAGAGAGTGTTGTGAACATTAATTTTTTTAAGGCTGTGATAGTGCTATGTACGCAAATCCGAAAGATAAAAGAAGGTGAAGTCAAAAGCTGGAGAAATATTTTATCAAATTGAGAAAGGAATTTTGCCCTACTCCCTCTGCAAAATGTTGTAAGAAATATTTGAATGATCCCTTCCATGTTCATAGTGTTACATGCCAGTCACTGTAGCATTATGTGCAAATTTCATTCATGGAAGCATTAAATCCTTACTTGTCTTTTTAATAGACAGACAATTCAATATGTGTATTTTGATGCCTTTCCTGTTTTTGCAGTTTCAGGGTGGTATCTTTCATTGATATATGTTCACTACAGAACAAGAAAATATTCTTCTTATTAGACCTGATTTGAAGGTTATTTAAATCTTGTTCTTGCAATACCTTTAAAGATTTGTATTGGTACATTTTTGCTTTTGCATTGATAGGGTTTCTTCATTAGCCTGATCTGGTATGCTGTTTTAGGATACTCAAGAGTTTTCTAGCTTGGTATTATGACAATTGAAATAATAGTTGTGAAGAAAAGTCTTGAAAGTAAATGTGAGTCATTAAAGAGATTTAAATGTAACAAATAAATTAAACACATGATTGTAATGAATAAAAATCTACTTAAGGACGAATTTGCATGCAGCTGTGTAGCACATGTATTGGGGTGAAGTTAAGCCGTAAGTATGCTGCAGTTTCACAAGGGTTATCTAAGCATGTCCAGACTTTTTGAATAGTACAAAGAAGGCATGTAATGACTGACAAAGCTGGCTATAAAGAATGAATTAAACATCATCTCTTTGGGACAGAGTTTTGTGTTTGTACAGATCTCCACTAGGAGATCTGGACCCCTGAGTAAGTTATGGTATTCCATACAGTAAATAATCTTCTTAGAATTTTTCAGAATCTATCTCGAGTTCTTGGTAAATGTAGTTAAAGGGTGGCTTTGGCAGATGCAATCCATGAAACCAAGGCTTCTGCCAGTACGGCTGGAATTTGACTTGAGATTCTAAAGAAGGAAGGTTTCTAGAGTATGTCTAGATGTGAGCTAGAGGGAGGTGTGATTCAATGTGGGACTAAAAACCCTGTGCTTTCATTTCGATATATAAGAATATCTCTCTGATTTAGAAATCTAATCTCCTATCATGCTTAGTACAAATGCAGGATTGAATTCAGTTACCTAAAAATAGGAATCTAATGTCATTTGAGTTGCTGTAAAGTTGTCTTTGAAGTGTACATGGAGGCTGTCTAGTATGATACAGAGCAAACATAGGGGAGACCTGCACTCTTCTGAATGGCAGCTGGATGCCAGGTGGGATGTCACAGGGAATCTGCAGTGATGGTAGATACCTGCATTAAGGCAAGTGATTTAGTACCAAGGTGGCTGGAGTGAGCCAAAGTGTTCACTGGACTCTATTGATTTTGTCGACTAGATCTCAATTGACTCTTATAGGAGCTTAAATAACTAGTGTAGATGTAAATAGCTATGCTGTAAATTTAGTTATCTAAATCTGGAATGGAATTTAATCCTACATTTCTACTACTTTTTTTTTGTGCAAATGGTACTTCAGAGAGATAGCAGGAGAGGGATGCAATCAACGCATACTGGTTTACTGAGTCTCTTAGCATATATTTGTGAACAATTAGTGTACTTTAACAGCATAACATTTTACAGGACCAAGCAAAGGTTCAAAAGGCTCCTCTAGTTAGCTATAAAAGTTCAGATGCTAGATTCTGGTGTAATTATGTAGAAGAATTATTGGCACATATTGACAGATAGACCTTGTTAACTCTAAGCAACATAGCAGAAGTGTAATGCTGTAGAGTAGCAGAGGCTGAGTGAGATTCTGTTCAGAATCCTTAGATTGGAAAGACGTATGCAACTGAAATATGTTTCTCTGAATTAATAATAATAATGCCCAAGAAATTATATAGAAACTATTTTGTATCACCCAAGTCAGCAGATGGTTGCATTTTAGCACAACAAACATAAAATATATTTCTAGCTTCCATGATTGTCTTTGAAAATCAGTCTAGAATTATTTTTTATTACTAGCCCTTGTCCCCAGAGCAAATAATAGTTTTTTGTTGAGAGACACACTTTTACAACCTGTGAGCATTTGTAAACTAAACTGATCTGTAAAAGAAACTTCAGAACAACTTGGTGGTTTTTTGGTGTTTTGTTTACCTACTTCCCCTTCTCCCTCCATCCATCAAGACCTCACAGATTTTTTTTGTGGAACTTTTAAAAGATATTAGAGTAGCTTGTAATACTACACTTAGGTGTAGTCAAACAACTATCAGCCTTAATAGGAAAAGGCCAAATTGGGTATCAGATGCTTCTATTCTAGCTTCAAGAAAGGGGCACACAGTCAAAGCAGTGGCTGGAGACCTTACTAGATAAAGGCCAGAGCAGTTGCTTTTGAAACTGCTTTGGAAAACAGAGCTGGACCATTCTAGCTGCCCATTTAGGTAGAAACTGTCTCAGCTAAAGCATAATGAGGAATATCACACATCATGTTAATTGAAGTGGTCCCTTTTCATCTCAGGAGTTAAGTCCTGCCAATCTGCAAAGACACCATTGCTTGGGAAAGGGCCAGAAACATGCTTCTAAATGACTGGATATCTTTTTCAGTTTTAGAAATAATTAGGTCATTCATGAATCTGTTGTCTAGCAAAAGTGTGCCGTTTAGGTTTAAATACACGTGAATGTTTTTGGTTTGATCAGAGTGGTTTTGGCTCAGGTCCCAAACAATGACTTTCAACCAGACTGTTTGATATTGAAGTCTGTCCCTGTTCACTGAACTCTCTCATGAAATTACTAAACTTAGGAGTCTACCTTTTAAAGCAGAAACTGGTTTTAATTATTAAAGTAAGTAAATCCCCTTGATAGACCATAGATGAGTTCCAGATGAATGCCCAACAGGACACAGTTAATTCACATGATGCCCTCCACAACTTTAAGAAATAATCCATTATATAGACCTAAGTCTATCTGATTTTTTTTTCTGACATTCCTATAGAAAGAGTGAATTTTTACTGAAAACAGTCTGGTTTGGTATTTGTAACACAAACATTGCAAGACTTGTAACCTAAATATTAAATAGACCACAAAAAAATTTGAAAATTAATCCACTGGGATAGACTATATTTTAACAGCTAGTTCTAAGTAAGAGACGGTGAATAGCTTCATGGTCCAAGAAAGATCTTATTGCTCTCAAAGGCAATAATTTGGTCTTGGCAGTAATAAGTATAAAATTCTTGACCTTTACAAATATTCTGACTTGTTAAGCTTGACGTGCTAGAATAAGAAGAGATAAAGCACCTTTTACTCTCTTTTTTGCTACTTACTTTTTCCAGCTTTAGTTATTTAAGGCAGAAGTTCCTGAAAAGTTTTTCACTGTTGTGAAATAAGTACATAGACAGCAATAAACCTGGATGCAGGGCTTTCTCTCTTTTGGAGATGTTTTATGTTTCAGGTCATTAGTCCTGAAGTGGCAAGGAGCATCGTGGGGTCAAGGTATTTTGAATCTGAAGCTAGATGAGTGGTGCAACAGACTATTTAGCGTGACATTGCAAAACAGCAGTGGTCTGTGGCTTATAACCCATGATATCGAGCACTAAGGTTATGTCTGTAGTAATAAGTAGTGCAGCGTAACAGGAACAGGACTGTGTAGTGAAAAAGTTGTTGCTGACCTGATGATCACACTATATAGATTTAATTTCTACAACTTATGGTGTAGATCCACGTGAAAGAAGTGAGTTTCTCGTGCTCTGAAGCTACTCTGCAATCCAAAGCCAAACCGTTAAGCGGGGTTTGTTCAGAAGTTCACTTCAAAAGTAAATGTTTGATATAAGGTAGTACCAAGTTTTCACACTGTTCCATGAAAACTCATGAAGAAAGTTTGATTTTCATGCTTGTTTTTGAGGCTGACACTGTTCCCCTAAGCTTTTAGACATTTCAGTCTTTGAATATTTAAGGCGTATTCATAAATGGAATAAACAGCAGAGGGTTGCTTTTGACTGATGAGTGCTTGGTATTATTTAGTAAATTTCATTATACAGGCATCAGCAGGCTAATTGTTTTGCAAGATGTACCCAGCAATGCAGCTGGTGAAGAGTTCCCTTTCTTATCAAAAGATGATTGCAATTATTATATGCAAGAACGTAAAAGCCTACTTTATGTTGAATTAAATTGATTAGAATGAAGACATGCATTTTTGCTAATGAAGATTAATTGAAATTTTGGAAGGAAATTATCTCTACACAGCTTGTCACATGGAATGATTTTTACTAGTATAACCTTTGAGCCAAATAAAAACGGTAAAAAGAGTGAAACCCTATCTAGATTTGTGAAATGTTAAGTAATGAAAATGATACAAAAAGTTTCTATTTTTTCATGCCAAACTTTTGTTTCTCTTGTAGCCCAAGCAACGTACATCCATAGTATCTTCTCTGGAATTTCACCGAATGAATCACAGCCACGATTATTTTGAAATCAACTCATCCATTGGCTGTGCAAGTTTTATTTCTACTCCTGCAATCAGTCCAGCTAATTATTCCTTTGGACCTCTGGAATACAGTCTCGAAGAGAAAGAACTTCCAGGTATAGAGAAAAAAACACTTTACTTTGCCTGTCAACAAAGCTTTATAAAGCCATAGGTCTTTGGGTTTAAGCTGGAATTGCTGTTTTCTCTGACACTGAAATACACTTACCATAAATACACAAAATTATGCCTGATTTTTTCCTGCTGCTTCACAAAGGGCTCTGATATTTCATGACCAATATTATTAAAACATGTTCCCCCTCATTATATTTTAAATAAATCAAACCTTTTTTTTACATACTTGCCTAGAATTTAGGTATTGTAGCTATCTATTTTCATCATTTTGTGGTCCGTATAATTTAATAAGAATTTTAAGTTGAAAAAATGTAATTAGAATTCATTATGCAATCACCAGTAAAGATGAGGAAGGGGACATTTCTAGGAAACCTGAGATTGTTTCTGCAGTGCGAATGGGATTTAGTAAAGCAAAACTTCAGTGTATTTACTCAGATGATAAGAGTTGAACAGAGTGATAGTGTCATCATAATGGTGAAGGTTTTATCTGTAAATAGAGATTCACATCATGAAAATGCTTTAAAAAAGATGTAAGTATTTTCTTTTTCACAGATCAAAACTTCAGGAGTGGGAAATTGTTGGTAACCCAAGCATTTAGCTTTGTCCCTTCAAATTTCACATGCAAGTCGATTATTTAGGCTAAACTTGTAGCAGAAGAGTATGGTATTTGGGAAAGCTGATGCATTGAAACAGATATCTTTAATAGCTAGTTTATGAGATCTGCAGATGGAATTTTAAAGAGATACGGTATTTAAGATATAAATAGAAGTAGGTTACTGCAAAATAAAAAATAATGCAAGTGTTGAAATTCAATGCAAACATATCAATTGGCTTCTGTAGCATTGATCTTGAAATTAGATGAATCCTCTATGTTGCTTGTTGGTAGGGTTTGAAACTTCTCAAATTGTTACTTTTCAATGATTTAAAAAATAATTAATTTCATAGCTAGATCAAAGGAAAACTATATCGTTAGAGAACTGTTGTGAAATAAGAGTGAGAAATTCTATCTGCTTTGATAAAGAAAGAGTTTAAATGATCAGGAATTATTCATATTGGTTTTGTGGACTATAATATATTATAATCAAAGATAATGTGCCATTATCTTTGAAACTAGAAGAATATGTTTATATTCATGGATATAGCAAATCTTTTCAAACTTAACTGGAAATAATTAATTTGAATGGTATCTTTTATTTATCTGGGGTAATTTGATTCTTTAGGGCTTTGTGTGTTTTTTATTTTTATTGGGTTTTATCTACTGTAAATTCTCTTCAGTGATCACAGTTTTATTCTGGGTAGTCAAATGATGCTAAATACTTCTTGATGTTTAAAAGCAAAAATAAGAAAATAGAAAGAACATTCATTGGCATTAGATTTTAACTTCTCCAGATTTCTGCTGTTGCACAGTTCTTGTTAAGTTCTTAATAGTATCTGGATTCGCTTTACTTTTATCTTCTTTGGTTAAATTTACAACAGACTACACTCAGTAACTTCTAATTTTTGCATTTAACTGTGTGAAATTGGAACTATAATCTCATGCTTATTACTACTAAATGTTTCTAATTTGTGGATGATTTGCTTTATGGATTGAGTGAAAGCTGAATTTTCTCTTATCTCTGCTGAGAAAGCTAAGGAAAAATAACAAAGGCAAAATGACTGAAGTTCAGATCATCTTCTACAAGTTTTTCAAGAGTATGTTTTACCATCAGTAAATCATTAATTTACAATCAGTAAATGAAATAATTATAATAAATTTAAATTCCACCCTCCATTCTCAGCTGGTATCGTAGAATTATTTTAGTAATATAGGATAACAGCTTAGACACAATCTTAGCCTGAATGAAAAAAACCACTTTATTTTACTAATTTAATTCTTTTCGACTACTTCCTGATAGATGATGCACTTTAATTCTACAAGAGACAAGAAGTACTAATGTGAAAAGAGAATAACAAAATCTGGAAAGAACAGATCAAAATTGTGTCTAATGGAAAATTCACTGATGCTTGTCTCTTACCTAGGTTGTTAAAAGCTGAACTTTGAATAATAATAGTCAGCAAGGAGCAGTAAAAGTAGGGTTCTGTGTTTTGCTACAGCTTTTTCCTGCTTTAGCTAGCTGTTGTTTCTCTGAAAGGTTCCTTGTTCCCTTTCCAGATCTACACTGACAACAATTACAGTTCATCATATTTCTTGATTATAATCTTCTGAATTACCAATTTGTTCTGAAAATTTGTGGACCATCTGCACCTTAAAAGACTGTTTCTTTTAATAATAATTGAGAATTTGTGCACATTTGACTGTTTCCTCCTTTATTATATTCCTGTGTCTCGCATTTTATTTTCTTAAAAAAAACATCATCAGCAAAAAACGGTGAATTATTTTATCATGCGTATTGATGTCAAGGGTCTTCTGCCTGACCAGAAAGAAATGATATACAGAAGGAACTTATTTTCATAGTGACTGCAGCTAGTGGTTTTCTGTTCCCTTCCTTGAAACAATCACAATACTTTTTACAGGATTTCTAAATCAAGAACTGACATCTAAATAAGGCATTAGTATTTCCCTACTCAATTTCAGTGCTTTTTATGTTTTCTTCAGAAAACTTGCAATGATTCATTATCCTTCAGATAAAAATGAGAGATGAATACAACAAATTAATTATTCTGTTTCTAAAATCTTTATCATTTTACCTCTACCTCAATAATCTGCTACCAAAAGAATCAGTCAAGCTCTTGTAACTTCTGATAACTTAGAGAAAATTCCTTTTTATGTTTGGTGATTGCAGTTTTATTCTTGGTGTTTGCTAATTCCCTAAATCCCCTGATTTGAAACAGGGATCCCGATTTTTGAGAAGTATATTTCTATCGAGTAGAAGATCACTGAACTCTACCACAGCACTATATTATCTGAATGACAGCACACGACAACATTTTCTAATTAATTAACTGGAGAACAGGCGTCATATAATGATAAGTATGTGCTTTAGCTTTGGCATCAGATGACCTTGTAGAGTAAACAAAACTACATATGTTGCATGCACGGATGGCAGGAGATACCTTAATATCAGGTTGCCTGATGTAAGGATAAAGGTTGTGTTATATATTTTGAACTTTAGCTGTGGAAGAACCTGCAACAAGTTGATGAAAACTCTGTTTTCACTCCAGTATGTGTAAGGCAGACTATGTGAATACAGCTTCAGCGTGACCTGTTTTCACAGCTTTATCTGCAGCAAGAACATTGACTTCATAGAAGCATTCTTGAATTCAGAATGAATGGTTATGCTTTTATAGCATTGCATTTCACCTCAAGTTGGAGTGCATATCAGTAATGTCAGCTATTATATATACTAATATAGAAAGTTACTGTACTGAACGTGAGACTACTCCATTACACAGGGAAGTCATTACTGTGTGTAACTCTGTCCTGCCAAGATGTAATTTTCTTGATCATTTGAATACATGTTTAGTAGGTGTTCTGTTAGATAACACAAATGAAAAATTAAATACCTTATAGTCAGGTGATTGTTTCGTTTGTGAGATATTCCTCATGTAACTTGACCATGAACCAAGACCACTAGATGTGCAAGATAATAAACTCCAGAAGAGGGCAGCCTGGGCTTTCAGGGAGATACCTCTCTAACATAGCTTCGTGCCTTGTTATATGCATCCCTCAAGATCTCTTTAAACTGTAAATCTTAAAGATTGAAGGTGACCAAATTGTGGCTGCCTTGGTAATATCAACTTGGCACAATCAACACCTGCAGCTGAAACTGTAACTCTCTGGATGATTTTCTTTCTCATTTTTACTTGACCAGTCAGAATAATTACCTTTCTCTAACCCATATAACTTCTTGTCCCGAGTATAATTGGGCCGTGAAATTAAAAAGACAGCTCTTCAGATGTTCTTGTTCTGTTTCATATCACAAAATAGGTCTGTACTCAGATGTATGTATGCAGTAAAAATGTCAGCAAATGTCTGAAGGTGATCTCATTACAATCTTTATTTTCAGTCCATGAAAGTCTTTTAAATTGTCAAAAAGTTCTGTATACCATTCATTGTCAAAGAGCACACAGTTTTTTCCTCATCTTTCAGTGGTACTGAGTTTATCTGTTGGTTAGAAAGGCTGTCTCCACTGTAGGACCTTAAAGTAGCTCTTACTCTTTTTACGTGCCTTGTTTTCTGACCGTGAGAAACATTTCATTCATCTAAGAGGGGTACATTTTTCCTTAAAACAACCCAAAATGTACAATTCAAGAATTGAATCTTTAGTATATGGGCTATAATTTTTTATCTTCTACAATGAAAAAGTAATATTTGATTCACACCTTAGATTTCTTCTAGAAGTGTCTTCAGATCTTTCTTTACAGTAAGTATCAGATGAAATTGTTCTGTCTCACAAGCCATATTTCTGAAGCAAAAGCAGTCCTACTCTTAAAGCTTGCAGTTTTGTTTTTCTTTTTTGAGAGAATTAGGAAATTCAGCATATTAGATTTAGAAACTTGTTTTGGAGGTCTGGTCTAGAATTCCTGGCTGTATTGCAATCCTAGATACATTCTGCTGCAGGAATGTTCCTTTATGTGACAATAGGAAAGTGGCTATTTGAAGTAGTTCACATATTTGTCAGCATTACTTTCTCACTCAAATATCTCATTTATTGAGTTGATACAAAAATATTAAACCTGTGATGTTTATGTAGACTTTTCAAACCTTGTTTCTTCAACTATGAAAAGTTTTGGAATTACTAGAATCGAAATACAGAATGAAAGGAATAGAAAGAAAAAGAAAATAACTCCTATTGCCAGAGCATTTTTTTAGATGTACTGTATGTAAGTTCATGGTACACTGTCTTTGTTTTCTAATTAGCAAAAGAATGCATGGTTGACAGAAAAAGGGGAAAATATTGTCTTGTAATGAAATAAGAATAATCAACAAATGCTTTAAATAAAGCATTCTCATCTCCTTTATACAGCCACTTGCACTTCCAGTGAGGGAACATCTCAAAAAAACTAGTGTTACCAGTCTGTACCAACGTGTCATTGATTGAGAACTCTTCTCCAGATGAGATGCCTGAGAAGGTCAAATTCAAGCCCTCTCTTCTCTGGTTTTTAATTTTTTTCATCTTCTTGATTACAATACAACAAATTCTGCCAAGGCATCCTTCAAAACATGTTAATTTGAACCTTTCCATCTGTGAAGATTGTCCTTTTTTTCCCGTCAATTTATAGCTCAGTTCAACTGAGTGCAAATAGTAAGATGTAGAGCAATTCCAGGAACTGCTCCTGGGGATCGTACTCACTCGGTACTGTCTCATACAATTTATTTTTCATTCTAATTAACTTGTCCAGCAGATGTAGCATGTTCAGGTCTCCTTATGTTGCCCTTCTTTTTGCTGCATCTAATTCCAGCCTTTGCACAGTTATCCAAGGCAAGATATGATCTGTTCCACATGAACAGAGAAATGTAGGGTTGATTAATATTACAAACTGCTCTTTATTAACTCTTATTGTCTTTTACGCAGTCCAGTTTCAAAGCAACATACTTCATGAAGCTCATTGTAATTATATTTCAGTGTTACAAGTATATCAACATGTCCAAAAATCTGATGGCAGAAGGGTCATGTGAGGCAATGCCTGGAAAGCTGTGGATGAAACTGATTCCTGTCATTCCATTCAAAAACAATATGTGTTTTTGCAATAAACTGGTCTGTGTTAGCACATACATGAAACATTAGGTACAGTATGCCCCTAAATATCATGCTACCTGAACTTAAAAATAATCTTCTTGGAGGCAGCTGTATTATTCCAACTTAAAGTTCATGACAGTGTCACCTAGCCTTCTGTAATGCCTCTACAGTGTTATCAGTCAGTCTTTTCTCAGGCTTAAATGAATTACTTGGGCTAAACCCACTTAGCTGCTCCTGTGAACCTGCTCTCCAAACATACTGTCTCACGTGTCACTAACTGTGGATATTCCGATTGCTAAGACAATAATAAGCTAATATGAAAATAAAACTATTTTTCGCAAGCATATTGAAGGGGTAAAACTGCAGATGGGTCTCGAAGCCCTGCTGTCAGATATAGCACTGGATGTGTTAATCAAACAAGAAATGACATGAACAGCTTCTCTCTTTTCAAATCAAATTCTGAACTATCTGGCCACATGTGGATAGGCATGTGTTGAGCCATGTGCATACCTATCTTTTCTTCAAATGGCTATTCTTCACAGGATTTGCCCTTTTTCCCCACATTATTTGCTTGCTATGAATAAAGCCAGTTAGCAACTGTTGACAATACAGTGGGGAAAAAAATCCCTTGTAATATTTAAAATACATTTACTAATTTTGGAAACCTGTATTTTTAGGCCTCAGTCTGGCAAGCAGGAAGGTAGGAAATACAGCAATGCCATGATGATGCTGGAGATGAAAATTTTAGAGACTGTCCTAAAATTGGCGAAGGAACACTATATGTTACACTGCTGTCAAATTCAGGTGTTAGCTATTTCTCAGAATCTTTTTTTACCTCTGAAGTAAGCATAATGTAATGTATGCATGTTTGTGTACATGTCTATTTGCACTATTAAAATCTTTTACACTTCACTTAGTTGCATACATCCTCTTCCTTGTGAGATGCCAGCACAGATAAATAACAGAGCTTCATCACATCATAAAATTCCTTCCTGTAGAAACAACAGATATTACAATATTAATTCAATAAAGACTTTTTAAGGATCTTCTTTTGAGGAGCAGGTAATGAATACAGTTTTTAGAGGCAATATAATTACAAATTTTAGTTATATGTATCTGATGTAGATTTTTCCAGTTGTAATAATTATCCTGACATGTAAGGTCAAAGAGAAAAATATTTCCCATAATGTTTCATTTACAATTCTTAGCCATTTCTAGAAGCACAGTTACTATAGACAATATTCATATTTATCTGATTGTCATGTTAGACAGCTCTTTACTTTGCTGGTTTCATTTGGTTTTTTTACTGAGCTGAAATCAAAATAACTCATGAACTTGTAGTAGGACCATTTTCAGAGACAGATTGTTTTACTCTTTGGACTGTCACCATGCCTTATTGTTCCCTTATCTTTCCATTGGATATTTTGTAAATAAGATTGACCAAGCTGTGGGGGATGCTCATGAAAACTTCATCAGTCAGAAGAATTGCCCTTGCAAGATAAAGGCAATGAGCAAAGAGCGCTAGGATATTTCAGTCTTCAGTTCCTCACAGTATTGTTTGTGATAAAATTTTCTTTTCACTCTATGAATGCATTTAAACTGATTGTAACATTAGTTAGAGTATTCTATCTTACATTTCAATCTATTTCTCTTGTGTCATGTCCTCTTATTCAATTGCTTTTCTGCTTCTTCTCTGTATGAGAATGTTTGTACCTTTCAGAAAGCTTTCTACTCACCAGCTATATTTCTGAGCCCTGTGTGAGATGATTAGAACTGAAGGAAATGGCAAAAACATTCCTGTTTTTTTTAAGAACTTTTAGTCCTCTAAGCATACTTAGTCATGTTCAGTTTTAAGAAAAACAAAAAACTCTCTGTATTGCATACCAACCAGTTTTCATTTCTTCTAAGACCATTCTGAAATAAAAGACAAGTTTTTTTTCTCTTTCTTGCACACAACTCACTAGATCTTTTTCTTTTTTTACGTTCCTTGCTGTCCAATTGTAATGCTACTAACATTTGATGTAATAAATGTCTCCCTTTATGTTGTTCCACACTGTATAAAAAATGGTCTGTGTGGGTGGGAAAACAAGCCGCCTTTACCTTTGGTAAATATCCAACAACTAGGGTAGCGTCTGTCTTACTCATTAGCTAATTAACTAGGTATTTTATAAACAGCTCTAGTTGAACAACATAAACGTGACACATATCAGAGTACATTGCTGATGGCAGTATTCTTTTGGAAAATGAAAATTTGATGCCACTGAGTGAAAGGAGAAAATTGAATATCTGCCTGCCTCATTCTGGAATAGCCACTATCATTTTTTTCTAAAATGGAGATGATGCTGTGAGTTCTAGAATTTGATTCTGACCTTGAAATCCCTTTTTTTGCAGCAGGAATTGGTCAATAAATCTGAGACAATTTCATGAATGATTTCAGTATGACTGAGTAGATCTTACTGTAAACCAAAATGAAGTATTTATGTCTGGGTTTTGCTATATTGTTGAATAGCTTCTACAGCAGCTAGTTTGATGATTTGTAATTAGATAAGAATTTTATAAAATACCTTATTTAGCACTTGATCATACAAGTTCTGGATATAACTTTTCAATTTGTATTTCTAACTGTAACATAGCTCTATCTGTAAAGTTGAATTAATTGAAAGGGTTTTTTTCCATTTCTAATTTTTAGATAGTGAGAGCTTGATTACCTTCTTAGAGTTATGCAAAGGATTCACTGAGAGTTTGGACTTACTCAGTTGAAGAAGATAGAGGCAGATGGCCATGTCTGGGGAAGATAAAAAGCTGCACTCTGAAAATATGTCAGAAATGTCAGATACCCAAATGAATAAATTCTCATGAGTTTAGCAAAAAGAGAAGGACAAAAAAATAAAAAGTTTGGCCTGAGTAAAGTTTTATCTATCCTGTACCATATTTGACCAGTTATGAATGCTTTTGGGAAATGTGTAATTGCACAACAAATGCATGGTGACACTTCTTCAGAATGTCATTACAGCCTTCAACTATTTGCAGCCCAAGGTCCTCCTAAGCCCGAGTACCTCCTGGGTGTTTTCTGTGTGTTACATAACCTTACTAGATTTATGTTCTATGAATTTGTCCATTCTCCGTTGAACCCATATATAATTTTTGTTCCCAGAAAGAATTTTTATGAGTAGTTCCACACTTAACTAAATATCTAACCACCATGAGAAGGTTGCAGCTTTTGTTTCCAGGCATTTCAAACTTCAGAAGGCTGAAAAGTGGGTCCATTGCTTATGTTTAGAGCTTTATGTTTGTGTTCTAGAGCTTTCATTTGTGTGACTTGCACCCAGCAGATTGTGACACCAGCTAATGCCAATTTTTTGCATTTCAGCAGCATTATTCATAGAACTAAGTTTCTTAATTCCTGAGACATAAATTAATTTTCTTTTGCATCATGGCTGTCCTTTTGGATCATGGCTTTTTTTTTTCCACTTACGCATATTTTTCTTGTATCAAGAGAAGCCCTTTGTTAAATCATTTAAAAGGAAAGTCTAATTCTCACTTTTGTTGATGTTTTGTATATCTCATTAGTGGCTATGCTTGTATACAGGAATGAAAGTATTGAAGACTTACTCTGTAGTGGCATTATGTATATTCTTTCTTACATTTGAGTCATGTTGAAGTAGCCTATTAAGAAAGAGCTCTGGGTTGATCTTGTACAGCTCAGGAGGAATAATATTCCTTATCTCCTGTGGATTTTTTTTTAAAAGAAAATATTTAAGAATTGGTACCTCCAGACATATCTCATAGAATGGCAAGATTCTCTTTAATTCTTCCTCCCTGAAATCCATTTTGCCAACAAGAGGCAACACACGTCTCCTGTCATCAAAAAGATCAAACATAGACTTCCACATAGTCCAACCAAGGAGTTTGTGTCACACTTCTGATGATCAATAACTTGTGATGCTATTTGCAGTCTCTTTTTCAATGTGTCAGGTAACTTGTGGCTTTAATAATAGAAACCATGCTTCTTACATCAGTCAGGCTTTAAGTGACTGTAGAGAAGTATGTCCTTGTGCAATTGTTTGCAAAATGCTTGCTTGTCAAGAAAAAAGAATCTTCATGCAAAACATCAAGCTATATGTGAAAACCCAAATGCATGCAAAAAATAGTTTTGTATTTGCAAAAAATAGTTTTGCATTTTTAGTACAACTTTAATTGAAAATCTAGTTTAGTTCAAATGCATCTTAGTTGGATTCTCTGGGGTCCAGATGCCCACTTTTTAAAATTTAAAATTCAGTTCTTCTTCAAATATAATGCTTCCCAAGCAGCTTTTGATTTATCAAACTATCAAGATATCATATATATATATATATATATTTTCATACTTGAGAACTGTAATGTTAATGTTTTGCTTAGCTTACATGAGTTTTAGTCAGGAGAAAGGTAGATGTAGATTTATTTAGTTTTAATGTTAGCTGGATTCCACATAATAGTATAAACCAATACTATAATTGAATAATAATTCAATATTTTAATAGAAAGAATTCAATAACAAATTATTAAAAGTTAATTTACTTTCTTGTTACTAGTTTTTGTGTTTCCCATAGTAGGCCACTGTGGTTGCCGTTGGGGACTTCTGTTTCTGTTAAATGGGTTTAAATTATGAAAAATCAACATTTGCCTACACAACAGACCTCTAAGAGGCAGTTTAATATTGCTGTTACTAAGGCAAAAGTAAAAACTAGGTATCCTTCAAATGAATCCTGTATGTCATATACTTGTGAGGTCTTAAAATACTAGCTGCAGATGTTTGGTGGCACATTAAAAATGGTGGAAGAACAAATCGTGTATTTTCTACAAGAAAAAGTCAACAAAGGCATAGTGCTCACATGTAAACCCACCTTCACATTTAATTTTAGATAGAAGGAAGACACTTCATGTGCTCCAAGATAGCTCTAGGATGTGAACAAAACCAAACAAAACTAAATAGGAACTGTGGGGAGATTTCCCAGCCAAACTAAAACACTGATGTGTACAAATGAGCTCCTGTTAACTACGAAAAGTCAGAAGAATGAAACAAATGAGAATGAGAGATTCTGAATGTTTCAGCTGTTGAAAAAGCTCTAATTGTCCCTTTTACTGTGTCAAATATCAGAAAGCCTGACTATGAGACACAGGTCTTGTATAACCAAACCTATTGTTATGCTTTTCTTTCTGAGAACAATTCCAGGAATTAAATGTTAAAACCATAAATATTCAATTATTTGAGTCGCTTGCTGTCTATTCAAGCAATTAGAATAACCTCTACCTTCTTACCGGCTAGCTCACAGCCCTCAGAAAAATTGAGATGATACTCATAATTGCCTTCCCCTCCCACCTCCTCTGGAAAGTATTCTATGCCATCCTTATAGGCAAGAGAAAGGTGTCACTTAAAAAGAAAGAAATTTAATAAAAAAATAAAAAAGAAAAACACTGCTGAAAATACAGGTTCAGGAAACAGGGAAGACTGTTTTTCCCTGTATTACTAGGCATTTTGCACAAATCTAAAAATAGACATTATTTCTCTGAGCAACTGTATGGACTATAGGAGTTAGTTTTATATCATGACCACAGAACAATAAATATTAATCACAATTTCTTTTCACATGGTAAAATGATATATGGTCTGTCCATCTTTTCTTTCCCTTTCTCTGAGTGAGGCACTCCCCTTCAGAGCTTACCATACTCTAATAATGCCTATGGGCAAAAAACCCCTTTGATGTAATTCCAAACCAGTGGAACTGACAGCCTGTATCTACCTACATATCAGGGTAAGTTCTCCTTGGACAGTGTATCACAGAGTTACCCATAATTTAGGCAGGCAGCTAAGTTTTTGTGGTTTAACACCTAGCTGGCCCTCACCCCATCTGCTGTATTTTCATGCTTTTACTCTGCAGCAAATACTGAATTTATGTGTTTCACAGTGAAATAGAGATGGAATACTGTTCATTAACATCCGTGTAGGAATGCTAAGAGTAAACTCTTGATAAGAACATTGATGTTCAAGTGATGTGTTGCTTTTTATCATGTAGTTACATGAGGAAATGGAAATATCAATAATCTTAATTAAAGATAAGGTGAGCAGCACCAAGGTGCTAAGTGCCTCTTTTAATTTAATAGAAAATTTTGGAAGAGACCTTTTTCAAATTCCAATCAAGTGTCCTAATTGGATTTAATGATTATTTCCAGAAATAATCACACTTAAGATTATTTTAGGATTTCAGAAAATTCTGAACTGAGATATTCTTTCTCTCTTGAACATTCTTCCACAGTAATGCAGCAGTTGAAGCATCACCTATAGCAACAGTAGCCATGGGGAAATATTTTTTCTCTGTCAGTGGAAGCAAACCAGTATCACAAAATGAAGTACACACAATAACATCGAAACAAGAATATCTCGTGATGGTGCTTACCTGGTATCCCAATGAAATATGCACTCCTAATGAATACTTTAGTTTTTTAAATTTTTAAATTATACTCTTTGAGTTTAACAATGTCATATAGTTTGGTCTAGATTCCTCTACCTCTTATTACTCCAAGGAAGATATTGAATTGCCTTAAATACTTATATCAGCTACATAAATAATCAGCACAATTACTTCACAAAGTGTCATATAGTTATTGCCTTCCTTCACCTTTTGGGATTTAAATGATCACAGATTATTACATCTGGAATAATTTTTTAACTTTCATTATAATTAGATGTCATGTTGTATTTTCCTTATGAGAGCTTGATTTCTTTTTATGGGAGCTATATGCACTCTTCTCAGTACTTGGAAACCAAGCTTTGCTACTGGATAGCAACTCTCCTTCTTTTCTGATCTTTTACATCACAACCAGTGAGACCAATCATGCTTCCAAACACCATATTCATATACTGGTATTGAGCTACAGTAGTGTGAAACAAAGAAAAACCCACCCATCACTCTGTGCATAATTAAGTTCTGGCTCAGCACCACAGACAACAGATCTTGTACAATTAGCATCCTATCTGTAAGCAAATTAAACTTAAAGAATTGATTACTAAATACTGTCATTAAAATAATATTAGGAAAAAATACACAAAATAATAAGAAGACATAAACTGTATTTCACAGCTACTAGTCATCTTAGTCCTAAATCTGAAAACCCAAGGATGATGACACTAATGATAAAAAAAAAGAAAAAGTTTCTGAGCAAACAATTCTTAATGTACTAGAAATGTAATTCTTAGCATTCCTTATACCCCTCATCCCCTGGAAACTTGAGAGGTAAGATTGAAATAAACTAAAGATATGGCAGTAGGTCCAGTGGTTCTCTTAAGTAAATGTCAATAATATACTTATACTTAATCTGATTAGAAATTTAGAAGTATTTTGTATTCTTAGAAGTACTGTCACCTGTCAAAACTATGAGAAAGGGAACAAGAAAAATGAGCTAGGTAGGTCAAAAGCAGGAGAGGGAAGAGAAAGTGAAAACAAATACTCAGCAGCTTGATTGTTAGAATACTCATCTATGCTTTAAAATCCTTTCTTCAAGTACCCATTTTTTTAATGTGTATAGCAAATTGTTCTGCATGCTACTGCTCATTGATTCATAATCTGAAAAATAAATTAGACTTTTTATAAAGGAATTTAAATTACATGGTGTAGTTACATATTGTATACTTTGAAGTCACTGAGTAGACCAAATTGTGCAAATGTATTTTGCAAAATAAAATATTTTGTAAGATATCTATAGTTATAACTATCTTTAGAAGATGCCATTGAGTATTTGATACTGTCAATATATGCTTTTCAGTAAAAAGAAAGTGTTTAAAATGCTGATTACCAGTTAAAATTCTCTGTGGGCCTGATCCAAAGCTTATTGGTATTAGTGGAAATACTCATACTCAGTTTAGCAGATCTCAGTTAGATTCTGACTCCAAGACATTAAAAATTACTAATGTGGAAGAGCTTTTTCTTTCTAAAAACACTAGAGGCAAATACATTAGTTCAAAACCAGTGAGATATCATTCTGAACTAAATCTCTAATTCTAAAGTAGAACATGTGCAGGATAGGACAGAACAGTGATTTAAAACAGATTTGAATTGGACTGGCACACTTAACTGACAAGACTTGGGATTATTCTGTGCTCTAAAAAGCATTTAAATCTGCATGCTTCCTGTTTTGCTAAGGCTAGCAATCAATTTGGGGCATTTTAGCACAGTACATAACTTATTTCTGTTTCAGATTCTAAAAATTGCTTTGAAGTGTATGCCAGAAGCAAAATTATTTCTGCCCATAGATGAAATAACTCATTCTCTGTGACTTCCTCAGATGTGAAGTCAATCTCTGCTCAGGAAAAATACAGTTTTTAAAAATAGAATAATATGTATCTCCCAATTTTAAGTTTAGCATTTAACATTCAGAAAACCTTGTGGGCTAAATTGTGGCACAGAGTCAGCAAGCTTTTCTGATGGAGGTGCATCAAAGATGTCTGTCTCTGTTGGGCACAATCTGCTCTGGGAAATAAGAGAAATAGGAGTGTCTGTAGTTCATTGGATGATATGCCAGTGAAAAGGTTTACTTGAATCCTGCTGGAGAAATGGTTATTAGAAAAGCATGGAGGTTTTAGAAAAAAATTGTTCAATTTCCAGTATTTTTTACTACTTCTAAAGAGTGCAAGTTAATGCAACATATTTTGAGCCTGTTACCTCTTCAACTATATGTACATTACAGATATGTAATGTATAACATGCCAAAAGAAAAGAGGATTGGTTTATCTCTTCAGTCCTTACCATGAGAAGAGTTCAAGGAGGGTTTCTGTCTGCTGTTCTTGAACAGCTGTCTTGCTAGCTGGTGTAAGGTCTTGTGGCAGGCTTTCACACATATGCAGAAGATCTGAAGAAGTACACAGTCTGGCCCTGTGTAGATTCAGAGCCATATATAAATAGAAAATCATAGAATTATGCTGTATTTGAAAGAGATATCTAGTTCAGACCATCACAGCTATAGTCACATTACTACTATCTGGTTTTCAGAACATTTTATTACCAATTTTATGCATAACTCTGAACTCTTAAATATTATGATGTCACCACAATGAAGCACTGTATCATCATTTCTGTTGCTGAGACATTTAGGGTCAATCGTATCTACCTATGTTAGTATGGATTACAAGGAGATTTCATATAAAGTAAATGCAGGGCATATTACCACTAAGGATAGGATCTGTGAATCATGCTAGAGACAGTTCTAGCATCTTTCATTAGTGGCTAAGGTGGATCTCTGAAGCTATTGATTTTGCCACTGCTCTGTTCACAACCCTCCCAGATCTAGTACAAGTCCCACACTCCCTTCCCATTTTGGGATTGGGAGGACACATTTTCTTTTAAGGATCCATCACTGGAGCTTTTGTATATGTAAAGCAGTAGTGAATTTGGTGGTGATATAAAATCTAAAGTACAGTTGAGAATAAGCATATTAAACATGTAGAAATTATTGTGACATTCTCTTCAGAGCATCCAGATTTCTGGAATGAGTAAACTGAAAGTAGTGATAAATGCTTAGATGTGCAATAGGCTAGAGCATGCTTATACAAATTTTGGAAGGTGTTTGCATTGTGTAATGGTATGTGATGTTTGGGAAATGAAAGGTTTTAGAATATTCTCTTTTGGCACTATCTTTTGGTGACTTTGAACCTCTTTCTGGACCCAGAAATGCACAGTAAATGTGAAGACTCTTTTAAAAAGTATGATTAACAATAGAAATGTACCTTTCCAATTAAGTATTTACTAAAGCTGTTTGAAGCTCAAAACCTGAATAAGCAAAACAGATGCAAAAGTTGTCCCAGTTATGGTTCAAGTGTGATTCTGCATATTTTTTTATATAATTAGATAGCATATTGGAATTACAGAATTGTGATAAAGAAAGGTTTGGTGAAAACTATGCTGCCCTGGTATTTTGCAAAGAGTTACTGAAAATAAGTTAAGTGTGAAGCATTTCCCAGATGGTAAAAATTCACTCCAAGGAATTTAAATTGATACTCAAAATGTTGCTGTGTTCATGAAGCTCCTTTTTCCATCTTTAAAAAGAACATTGCAATGTACTCTAATCACTGCCAATTGTACTGTAATTTATTACAGGGAAGATTAAATGAACAAAAAAATTGCAGGTGGAAATTTGATCTCTGCATTAAAAACTTACAGTATAATATTCTCATCTTTCAAGTTTTGACCTGTGTTTGCTATATTATCATGAAACTGAGCTTTCTTCAGGGAAATATCAGTAAAACACCATGCCCTTATGAAACAACTATCAGTGTTAATTTAGTTACAGAGACATTTCCTTCAGTGTAAGCAAGATTTCTTATGTTCTCTTGATGCAGTGCTAGTTTCTAAAAAAAAATTTTTATTCAAAGGATTCATTATTTGAAATATTTGAGTCAGTTCAAAGTACCAGTCTAACATAAACCTTTCTTCAAATTCCATAAGATTGCAATAGTTGTATCATTTGAAACTGTTTTACTGTCTAAAGTACTGGACTTTTTTGTCCCAAATTTTGCATATAATTTTGTTATCCAGTGTTTGATGTGTGCTTAATGCAAACTGAGTCAAGGCAAGTAATGCTGATTTGATTAAAGAACAGAAACATACATATTTAATTTGATATTGTTGGCATAATGATCTGGATTAATTAATATAATAAATGGCACATTATTGAATGTGACATATTGAAAAAACCAAAATTAAGTATTTTCTTAGTTAAAATATCTATAAAATCAATGCAGTGAAAGAATCAGGAGTTAAACAAGTACTTGTGCATGCTCCTGCATGGACATATTTTCCTAGAATTTCCAACACACAAATTCAGCTTTTTATGAAAAACAAACCAGGAACAAAAGGTCTTCAGTTGTGACTGATCCTAATTCTGTCCTTGCTCCTGCTTCTTTTAGAAGCCAAACACAGTTTTGCCAATATAGGTCACAGTAGTTTGTCTATCTAAAATGCAAAGCAAGGGAAGTATATTGTTTAATTTCTGTGGCAGAAAAATATGAGATGCTCCTCATAAGTCTGCTGAATAGTTGCCATTGTGTTCTTCAGAGGTAGCTGCCTGTTAGTGGTAGTTAAAATGTGTTTCGTGATGTTTGGATCAAAGAAGTTGTATGAATGATTGTGCTTCTAGTTATTAATTTATTTCTGTGCAAGGAGAATTATTACTAATTTGCAAAGAGAATTATTGCATACATTTCTGTGTATAGATAGTACAGCACTGTGAAAGCAAGCAATATAAGCCTTTCAGTTTGTGATATTTAGAAATGAATGTGCTGTTCAGAGAAGATTGTTCTGGTTTTGGTGTTTTTCTTAAGCTGGCAGTAAAATACTAGAGAAAAACCTGAAAAATGGAGAGATTAATGCAGTTTGGTTTATAACGCAGACAAAGGTGTGATTCTCA
Source organism: Manacus vitellinus (assembly GCF_001715985.3). Taxonomy (NCBI): domain Eukaryota; kingdom Metazoa; phylum Chordata; class Aves; order Passeriformes; family Pipridae; genus Manacus; species Manacus vitellinus. The sequence continues at coordinate 20,444,760 of NW_021940682.1, forward strand.
GATCAACCCTATTTAAAAATAAAAAGTATTAGTTTATGTTTCTCTTAAAAGCTGTGGTATGGATTCTGGCTCCTTGAACATTTATGTCAAATAAAGAGAACATGACAGGCTTATATCCAATAGTAGAGGAATATGTCTGACTGTAAGCTAACCTGTGACACATCAGTAGACTAATAATTGTTTTCTCTTTAAAGAGACATAAGCTCGTGTCTACATTAAGTATAAAATATGAAATGCAGCCACTACTTTAGGTGACGTAGTATTGTGAGATTTTTTATTAGTGGAAATCATACATAAATAATCAAGTATATATGTTTAGCATGTAGCTGAGAAACAGGGTTAAATGCCAATTCTTAGAATTTTAGTTTTAAACTAAGATATGAAAAGAAGATCTGTGAGTAACTTTAGTATCTACTTCAGTATTTGCCTCGTTATGATTTAGCTTTTTCTTCTGTGTTTGATGTTTTGAAAATTACTTCTAAGACAAAGTTGATGAGAATTAATCACTGTTGCCCTAACATCTTTATTACTGATCCTCTGGTCTTTAGAGGGACCCCCTCCTCCTTTCTAAAACACAAGGAGTGACCATGCATCTGCTATTTTTCTAATGCAATTCAGTATGCTAAATACAGAGCTCTTGGCTATGAACCTGTGTCAGCTCTTCAATTGCTTGTATTGTCCTTCTATCTTGACATACCCTATGTTTTCTTCTATGTCTAATGATATTCATTTTCTCAAATGAAATTCAGAGTATCTAGGAAGACCAAGCTCTGCAAAATACAGCTCTATAGAATGATTGCTAAAATTAGAGCTAGCTTTATTGCAAATACTTCTTTTAAAATACTTGAGGGGAGAGGTAGCATTACTGCTATAGTTAATATTCTTTATTCCATTACTAATTCATATTTTAAAAGTGCAATAGATCACTGGAATTTTTTTTTGTGAGGCATCACCAGAACCACATCAGTAAAGCGAAAGCTGGTACCAGGACTGTGCTATAACTACCTTGATTTGTTGCAACAGTGGTAGTGTTTAGATGGCAGTGATTTTATACAGGATATGCTTTGCTGTTCAGTACATTGGCTGGGTAATTCGGCTCAGAAGAGCTTATCTATTATTTCTTACTGGCATATAATGACTTTCATAAACTTTACATATGTATCACAGAAATTAGTTCCAAATATTTTAATGCTTTACTTGTTATGAAGATGTTGCTAAATATCAGTGAGTATTTTTTTTCTGAACAGCAAATTTAAAATTCAGCTTTCTTAATGATTCAGTGCATTTTGGAAGTAGTATAAGTTGTTGGTACTGGTTCTTTTCCAATTTTCGTGATATAAAATATGCATCAAATCCAGACAGTTTTTCTGATTGTAAGTAACATCATCCTACCTTATAAACTGGATACCAATTCTGAATTGAGTGGACTCCTGTTCAGTGAGATTACTTTTTCCATGTTTTGTTTCATCACAGTGGAACTGGGTTGCCTAAGCAACAAGTAAAATACCAAGACTGGAATGCTTTCTTCCTCACTTCTAGCCTGAATGCAGTTAGTCCTGTGCAGAGCTCCCAGTCTCTGGTACCCATGGAAGGAAAGCATTGTCCATCACACTTTACAAAGTGAAAAGTGAATAAACTCCCCTGGAGTACACAAAATCTGTGCTATTTTCTGTGAGGGATTCTCCTAAAAAATATGAAGCTGGAGCTGATGCATCAGATGAGCTCAGAAAACTAAGGTTGCACATCTGAGGACATGAGCCTTCATTAGCCTCTGTTCTTATAGGGAAATTTATCAGAGAGAAAATTGAAGCACTGACAAGTGGTGTGATTTGTTAAAAGTAAGTGGCATAGAGATTTGCTGACAATTGAAAAGTCTTGTTAGATCTTCGCATTCTCTGCATACAGATCAAGTCTTGCCCAAAAGACAAGTACCTCTGCGAAGCAGTGTTCCTGGGTGAAATATTTTTCAAGAGTCCCATTGATGGTTCTCACATTTTAGCTTTTGTTAGATAAAAAGGCACTCAACTGCTCCTTCTCTTGGATTAAACAGAAAGAGGATGGTAGGCCCAGTACTTCAACAAAATTTATCAGTCTGATTTGTTCTACTGTAAATTGAAAATTTTGGTACCTCTCTTTAATCTACAACAAAATTTCATTGGTAGAGTGTGTTGAAATATGTGGAAGATCAGAAATAACCATGATATGTTCTTAACTGTTTCTTAAAGGTATTAACTAGATTAAGTATTCTCAGGTCAGGTGCTATCATATGAAAAACAGTAATTATATATTAGAAATATTTGGGGGGGTTGAGTTTATAAAATGGAAAAAGGTGAAATTCTTACACTAACATTTCCTTTCCTGAGGTGGTAAGAAGGTATTTGAAGAAGATGCTTATATGCAGGGAAAGGAAAAAGGAAATATTTTCTTCCTTTTTTATTCCTTTTAGTGGTGAAGAAAATAAAATGAGATTTTAGCTCATTGGAGCATAATTTTCCTGTACATGTGGATAAGGAACTCAGATACTTTTAGCTCACTTGTTGTGTGTATAGTTCTGCTACCCAAAGGGAGAACTGATGGGTTTGAGGGTGAAGGTTCCATTTTTCCTTCCTCATCTTCCATCATCACAATGATCTGTAGTGTAACAGTCCCCAGATTTTACATTTTTGCATTTTACAGTCCTCAGAACATTAAAACACTGTGGCAGGGACTCTCTACAAGTTTTTCTTACATAGCCAAATGGAGTGTGAGTATTAAAAAGCCATATCCCTGTTCAGCATGTCTGCTACCAAAAAACTGTGTAGAGAGATAATTTGTTATTTGAAAACTGCCCCTTTGCTAAAGTACATGATGATTTTGCTTTTCGGTTGTATAAAATTTCCCTTCTTTATGGGGGTGGTGGAAGTGATGTGTCTTCTATAACACTTACAGCTAAACTGAAAATCCAGACCTGTGGCTATTTTAGTATCAGGAGAAGACAGTCTTTAGAGACACACCAGTCCATGTACCAGTTTCATACACAGGTGGCCTTGCTCACACACTTGTAGGTTGAAATTAACTGGTCAGTTCAAATGAATGAAGTTACCTGTATGCATATTTAGGTATAAACCCGATATTTTTCTCGAAAAAAAAAATTCAAAATACATTGTTGCTTCTTGAACAAAAAAAAAATAGTTTTCCACAATTTAATTTTTAATAGTATTAGTTAACATAAGAAATGTCCAGCCTACTTAAGTAGTAATTGCCAGGATATACAATTGATGGCAAAATTACTGCTCTTAGTTTTTTTATCATATTATTAGCCACTTCTGCATACAGACTGGACAAGTCTGTTTTATATTCCTGATTGCTAATAAGAAAGATTAATACACTTAGTACAGGGGAAAACACAGACTAATCACTTGCAGACCACATTACAAAAAAAGTCTATACTAAAATGTAAATACCAAACAGAATTGGATTAATGGCTTTATTTAGTTTTCAATATTTTAAAGCATAATAAACTGCATTTAAACCATGTACAGGTGTGCATTCTATTTCTGAACAGTTCCATTACACGATTTGCTTTTTAAAGACTTGTGTGTCTTCACAATCATAAAATAATGAAGTTTGGGAAAGACCTCTAAGTTCATCAAGTCCAGCCTTTGACCAAACACCACCATGCCAAATAAACTATAGGACTAAGTGCCACATCCAGTCATTTCTTGAGTGCTTCCAGAGATGGTGACTCCACCACCTCCCTGGAGAGCCTGTTCCAATGCTTAACCACCCTTTCAGTGAAGAAATTCTTCCTGATGTCCAACCTGAGCAGCTTGAGGCCACTTCCTCTTGTTCTGTTGCTAGGTGCCTGGGACAAGAGGCTGATCCCCACCTTGCTACAACCTTCTTGAGCAAATGGTCATGTTTAGAAATAGAGTCCCTGAATGTGTTCTGAGGCAGTATCATATATCCATTGACTTTAGTAGGCTTTGCACAACGCTTCATGTGCCAAAGTTAATGTCAGTTCATCACCATTTCATGTTTTCCCAGAAGCAGAATTATCATAGAAATATTAGTTTGTAGTCATTCATGCTATCTATGGGAAATGTGACACTCTGAAAATGAATATTGTATTGAAAATTGGCATATGGATTGATTTGGAACAGCTTCATGAATGTTAGGTGTATCCGAAGAGCCTCTGGGTATTTTCACATAAAGAATTCCATAGGGATGAAAGAGCGAAGGACATCTGAAGTATTCTTATCTCTCCTGCCAGTTTATTACAGTGCAAGCTCTGGGGTTTTTTTGCGTGCTGTATGTCTTAAATTGTTTTGAGGAGCTTTTTGAGGACCTGTAGTTCATGGCATGTCTACAGATGGTTTCTGAACTCTGAACTAATATTCTGCAGTACCAGTGCAGAATGTTCTTATGAAGGACTAGATGCAGTGACCCCATCCTGGGCTCCTTGTGCAGCCTTTAGTGCTGGTATTTCTCCATCAGTCGCAGTCTCCTCTTGGAACTGATGTGAATGGATGGTAGTTAATACAAATGGTGTGTTTTGGTTCAACACAAGCATCTTCTCTGTGAAGTTTTAGCCACTATTGGAATAAGAAAAAATGAGTCTAGAAAACCCAGAAGAGAAAGACCTGAAAGTAAATAAGCAGTCACTCTGAATTAATATAAATGTCTTATATTCTCCTCAATCCAAAGACAAACAGACACTGTTCAGTAAATAAACGACTTGTAAGATGGTTTGATAATCTTTAACACTAATGATCATAGTGGTAGTAGTGTAACAATATCTGATTCTTAAACACGTATTTGTATTAATTATTTCTTATACCATGCTACAAAAGTCAGTCATGTTGCCATTTAACGATATTTCTGATTGTACAATGAACATGTGAAGATAAATCCAACAATTCAGCAAGTAGAAACAATTCATCTGTACAGGTCCTGTGTGAGGACCTGTTAGTCCTGAGAGAGGACATTGAATAGACAAAAATTGACAAATAAGACTGTATCTCAGACCTGAACTTGTATTTTTGCATTATGTATTCAGAGTTAGATAAAAGGTGTTACACAGCTATGCAGCGTTGTTGCTTGGTGCACTTACCTTGGTGAGGAAGTTAGATAAGAGGTGTAAGAAAGCATGGGAAAGAGTCAGTTTCTGGAAAGATGAAATGCATAGGAGGAGAGGAGGCAGCTGATATGGTTTGGGATCATAATATGGAACAATAAGGAAAAAGGTTGCAGGGCATAGGGTTGGTACCCCATTTGGGAAGCTGGAGCTGTGCAGTGGGAAGATTAAGAATAGTGTTTTAAATGGTAGCTTCAGAGATGCATATTTTCTAGGGTTAGCTCTCTCAACAGTATAAAATCTCAGGTGATGTGACTTTTCTTATAGAATTAATTCTTGAGGTTATTCAGGTGACCTTAAATCGTATCAGGCTCTAGGCAGCAAACTCAATGACTGCCTAGTTACCTAGACATGTAATCTTATAAGATAGTTTCTTGAAAATGTCTCTTTTAAATAAAAATTGCTTTTTTTAAAATAATCTGTATGGTAAGTACTCATCTCTGTCATAGTTTGTTAGTGTGCCAGCCGCATCTTCTGAAATGAAGTTATATTTGCAGAGATAATTTGGGGATTTTCAGGAGGATTTAGTTGCCAGCATTAAAGAATATGAATGCAGTTTTTATTACAAAAAAATGATGATGAATATAACTCTAAAATCTAAATGGTTTGCTGTGGGAAAGGTCATAAAAGGGCAAGATATTTAATTGAACTTGGCAATAGTGACAGCATTGCAGACTACTGATGTAGTTTTTCTCTGTACTTTTCTATGTGTGCCTGCTTCTAGCACACTAAATAAACGTTTTAAATGAACACTGTATTTCTAGCTCCCCTTCCAGTAAAAAATGGCTTTCAAAGACCCTAGAGACCCTGTTTGTCTTAAACAGAACAAAACAGTAGATTCATCTGACATATCAGTCTTCTCAGTTGTAAGAATACTGGGTACCATCTGCTTCTGATTTAAATTCATTGTATCATACTGTGTGAAAAATCATGTCTTGCAAAATAATATTTAATCATTTAGATCTTTTAAATATTTTAAATTCATTCTGTTAGAGTTAAACCATAACCAAAAAACTTCACATTTTCTTTTGAAGTATATGTGCCTGGAAGTAACACATCATTTTTATAGCCACAGGGCTTTATAAAACATTCTCTAATTTTTCGATTTACAATATATATAATGACACTTTGTATACTCTGTAGTTAAATTTGTTTTCTCAGGTATTCAGTTCCTTTCATCTTAAAAAAGTTTCCTACAAACACTACAGAAGTATAAAACCACAGGATAAGTATTTTTAAAGGACTTCTGAAAAATTCAGGATTTATGGTAAAGTCTGATAAACATCCTAAAAGATGGTGATAATACTTAGCTTTCCTATAGTGCTGTTTTTATTAGCAGGTCTTAAAACCCTTTAGAAGGATTGGTGTTATGACAGCTGAGGAAATTCAGGCAAACTAATATTAAACTGATTTTTGAATGTCACCTAGTAAACAACTGAAAAGGCTAGGAGTAACTCCTGAATCACAATACAGCAGTTTATACTTTGGACTACAGTGTTTTCTCCTACATTCTGATCAGACAGTCTCCTATTAAGAAAAATAATTGCTTTTAATAATTTGTAACATTGTTCTTGTGGACAATTAAAAAAATAAAGGTTGGTATTTTTAAAGGTATCTGTGCATAATAGGCAAATGGAGGCAAACCCTAATTCCTTTAGTCTTTCTTGGCAGCTCCAGTATTTTACTTAAATTATTTGGAATATTTCTGCAAAACTTGTGAATTGTGCCATCTTTAACTGCCTCCAGCTTGAGAATTGGTGTTAAAATGCAGCATAGCATAGGCTAATTTACTCTGGTTTTGGAGCAAATTTCACAGTCTGTTCAACGCACTCTCATGATATTGCAAGGTTTCTGTAACTAGGTAGGAGGTTTTTTTAAGCTATCTTACTCTGTACAGAACACTGTAGTTATTGTTGTGAATGCAGTGTGGTCACATCTCCTGTCCCTTGAAGGAATTTTGTTTTTATTCCTCTCTCCTGACCTTTCATATCACCTCTTTCCCCCCTTGTCATGTTTCGGCTGCAGCGTTTAATACTGATGAGAGGACTTGATGAAAAGGTATTGGTTATAAGTTAAAATAAAGAGATTTTTATGGACTTTCTGTAGGTGTGCAAGTATGCAGCCATTAAACATGACAATTTTGAAGTGTTTATGTCTGCAGAGTGTACACTTAAATGCATTTTCAACAAATTAAACTTTTTTAAAACTTTTTTCCAGCATCTGAAGAATCTTTCAGACAAGAAGCAAATTTGCCATTAAACTAGGTAATGAAAGCGTTATCTATGTTTCATGAATCAAGTCAGTTTATCCTCTTTTTTATCTAGAAGGAGATGTGTAAAACTTTATTTCCCCTTAGTAGAAGGGAAACTACCACGTCAGGTAGTTCAGATTTTTCATCGGATACACCACAATTTATATTTGGAATGGGCAATCTCTTAGCAGAATACTCTCAGTGAACAGCTGGTACACAGTAAATTTTATATCATTACAGCTGTCTTCAAAGTGATTTTATGACTCAGCCTTAGTTTGATACCAAGACTAGAAGCTTAAATTATGTTCAAATTTTCTTTCTTCATACTTCAAAAAATGTCTACTTCAAAAATAAATGAACAATATCCTAATCTCTTGATTTATGTAATTCTTGACAGTCTGAAAAATCCTAATAAATAATTGATCTCCTTCAAGAAAATCAATTCCTCTCCAGTGGCTTGTGTAAAAATCAAGTTTCTTTCTAAATATGTAAAATCTTTATTCTAGTGTTGATTTAGTAGGTTTTGAATGTTCTACTGTGAAAAAAAATGCGGCACAGAATGCCTTCATATTTTTGACTGTAGTAGAATCGTTATTATTCAGCTAGTCTGTATCACATGTTCATTCCCACATTCTCAAGCAAAAGCAGTTACTACCTTGAAGACTCCTTTTTAATTAGGAGAGTGAAAATTTGTCACGATGGCAGATTTATTACAAAAATATTTACCATGTACTTACTGACAGATCTGCAGTATTCTCACTGAAATTGTGGGAAGAGATTTTTTTGTAAGAAAATTGAAAGCTTTAAGGTGAAGACAAGATTATGAGAAGCAACTTGGAGGCCACTGTAGAGAGTGGTGCCTTTTATGCCAGATGTATCATTGGAGTGGGATGTGAGAGAAGATGTACCACATATAAAAAATTATTCTTGGTGTCTCTTAAGATCACAGCTGTCAACTGAGTGCTCTTGATACTGTCGCGAGTGCTACAGTAAAGGCTCTGCATGATATCCTTACGTTAGTATGGTTTAGTGCTGTTGGGAGTGTATAAGAGCCAATGTTTATACATGAAATTGAGAAAGAAGTCTGTAGTTTACCCATTTATATAAATATGTGGGAGCCTAATTGTATTAACAGGCTTTGAAGTTGCAGATGAAGCAGAACAATAACGATCTCGGGCATAACACTTCCAAACTTTTCTTGAACTCTATCACAAACATTGGATCTGCATATTAGCAGTGTTTCCATTTTCTGAAGAATGCAGTAGACAAGGTATGTAATTTCATAGCTCATCAAATAATCTTTTTCTCAAAGGGCTGAAAGGCATTGTGAAAAGGCTAAAAGTCATCCTAAGATTTTGTAATATTCTTTAAAGTAATAGAACCTAATGACTTCTTTACCTGCTTAAGTTATTTTCCTTTTTTCCCTCTATCCCAGTCTGTTTCTTTGGTGTATAATTTCCATGAATGCTTTTGTAATCTCATGAGGATTTGGGATGAAATTTAACATTTTTAGGTTAGAGTTCTCCCTGTAAAATTAGTAGAAGGAAAAGTAGATTCTGTAAGTGTGTGCATTATTATGTTTTAATTTAAAACATTTGTGATGGCAAATATAAGTCTATTTAGTAATGGACATGTGTGTTTTGGATTTTTTGAATATTTTTTATGTCCCCTATAGGCTACCTCCTCACAAGAAAGGCATGGATTCATGGAACAGATTAAAAATACCTTTGGTATTCTATTCCTTCTCTTTGACCCCTTCTGTCTTCTATTCAGGCTGTTGTTTGGTTGAACTTTACTTCCTTCGCGTTTGATTTTTCAGATAATTTTGAAATTGTTGATGATTTTTCTTCAAGGCCCCAAAGTGGCGATTTCTCCTTGAGCTGGTCCAGAGATCAGCTATGATTTTGGTATCTACTTCCAGCTATGCCAGAAGCTTGGCTTCCAGCTTTTTCCTTCTTGAGCTTTGTACTATTTCTTAGGGTTTGGGATGTTGTTTCTTTGTTTGTTTTCATGTGGTTCTGGAGACTTACAGTGAATGAAGGAGAAGAAAAACACTTGGGACTGAAGATTTTGATCTGAGGTCCATGAGTATACTAATTCTTCTTTGGGAGTCAAAGCACAGGCCATATTGTGACACAGCAAAGAAATAAGTACATAAGGACTGAGAAGGTGTCTTTGATGACCTTGAAAAAATTCTGGATTCGTGACTGAAGGTTATCTTTGTTTAACAATAACATTGATTTTACAACCTGGATTGCAACTCAAGAACAGCATGGCTGAGCTTCCCACATGACATAGCTGAAAGGATTGCTGAATGAGTATGGAATATGCTAAGAAAACTCACTATTGATACAGCTAAACATTTGAGGAAGCTTTAATTGAAAAAAACATGCCTGTCATAACTGTGATAGCAAAGAAAAACTATCTAAAATGAGTAACTAAAAAGTATTTTGGGTTATTCTATTCTTTATAATTGAATCAATATATAGTTTTTCAAAGGTACTTTAGCTACTGTAAATTTGACCTTGATTTTTTCATCAGTTTTCCTGTGTGTGTTACTGAGGACATTACTATGACTTAGTCCAGAAATTGTCTATGAAAAATCTATAGGTTTAATTAAAGCAAGAAAATCAAATGTAATACCAAAAATAATGTAATTGTTATTCGTGTAAGAAAAGTTGCATTTAAACATGATTGACCTCAGGCAAAGTACACAGTACAACTAAAAACTCCATACAATTCACTTCATCTATAGAGAGACAGCAAACTGAGCGTGTCCAGTCAACAAATATTTGAAAACCTCAGCTTGTATCTGGGCAGTAATTTAGAATTGAAGTGGCTGTGATAAAAAATATAGGCAAGGAACACAGCAGAAATGAAAGACAGATACATCTAAATTCAATATTTTGATCAAATTAGTATCCTGACAGGAGAGACAGATGTAGCAAGAATAGTGAAAGCACTTGCTGAGCAGTGCAATTCTGGTCATAGTTTCCTGGAATTCAGACTTCCCCCTTGACTTCTGCTTCTGTGTTTTCCCTCTCTCCTTTCCTAGCTCATTATTCTTGAATATTTTTTATTTCTCTGGCATTTTAGCTCTTCCTTTAAATTCTCTCTTTTTTTTTTTAATATCTTCAAGCAGCTTTTTTGGTATATTCGATATATGAATGGAGTGTAAAATAGAAATTAAGTGAGTTTTTAGGGGCTTTGCCTTTTAAAAATACTTCAACAAATACTAATTTGTGAAAGAACCATCCCATGATTAAAACTGAAAACTAATTTTTGTACTTAGTGTCTTTAGTGTCAGATGTATTGTTCAGGGAGATGAACCTCCTTATTTTATGCTCTTATATGCAGGACAGGTGCAATGGCACTTCCTGATCCCAGAGTTATGATTTTGAGTTATCAGCTGCTCTGTGTGTTCTTTTAAAAGACACTGTACACCGGTCAGCTTCAGAAGAAGACAGGCCAGCATTGCCGTAAACTCTAGTCCACTTTAGCCAACTAAGAACCTTTGTCTGATGCCTACCTTTAAAATTCATAGAAAGGTTTGGGTTGAAAGGTGCCTTTAAAGGTTATCTGGTCCAACTCCTTTACAACTAGACCAGATTGCTCAAAGCCCTGTCCAAACTGACCTTGAATGTTTCCAGGGATGAGGCATCCACCACCTCTCTGGGCAATGTGTTCTAGTGTTTCACCGCCCTCATAAAACATTACTTCTTTATATCTAGTCCGAATTTACATTCTTTTAGTTTAAAACCGTTACCACTTGACCTATTGCAGTAGCTTGTACTGAAAATTCTGTCCCCATCTTTCTTATAATCCACCTTTAATTATTGAAAGGCCACAATAATGTCTCCCTGCAGTCTTCTTCTGGCTGAACCACCCCGACTCTCTGAGCCTGTCTTCATGGGAGAAGTGCTCCACCACTCTGATCATTTTTGGGGCCTTCCTTTGGACTCACTCCCACAGGTCCAGTGCTGAGGACTCCAGAACTGGATCCAGTTCTTGAGGTGGGGTCTCATCAGAGTGGAGTAGAGAAGAAAAATCACCTCCTCACTATACACCTCTCACCTCTTGGTGTATAGCAATACTTCCACCCCCACAATGAAGATGAAATATTTTTACTTGCTCTGAATCAGTCTTTCTAACTGTCAAGATAAATTAAGAAGAACTCATACCACAAAGCTCAGAGTTCTTACTTTCCCACAGCTCTCATAGGATTAGCCGTGCAGGGGAAAAATATTGCTCTTTAGCCCTTCACCTCTGAATTGTGAAGTAAAGTCATACAAGTGTGATGGTCTTTCTATTTTAATAGTCTTCCTCAATTAATTGACTTCAAAAACTGTCAAAAAGTATCAGACCTTGGAAATTACTGATTTATGCTGAATCTCTGTCTTTCATGTGGTAAACATTGCTGTGTTGGCTTTAATATAAGGTATGATTTAACTGAAGTAGAAGAAAGATGCCGTTTTTATTAAGCAGGCAGTTACTTTGATTGAAACTTCTGTACATCTTTGTGGTGATTGCTGCATGTTGGGCTTCTATAAAATGACAAAAACAGTTGAAGTTCAGATTGATTAGAGATAATTTGAAGGCACTTACAAACTTCAGACTTTTAGTCATTATATTGACAGTCTGATTGTGAGGGTAGGTAAACCAAAGTCAAGTTCCACTTAAGATTTACTTTTAAACTTCACTGGTCAATTTTCATATCTGTGGACTTAATTTTGGTTTGGAAACACATGGCATATCATCATATATGTGTAGATGGTTTGCAAGTTTTTTTTAGGTTTGTCCAAATTATGGCTGAAGAAAGGAAGCTGCTTTCAAAAAACCCTCTGTGCAGATTTACTCTTTATTTACCAGTACTGTAGCTATCCCAATTACTTTAAATTTTGTCTCACCCTTTATTCTCTGAGCAGAGAAGATTTTCATAGCTTAATGCTTTGTTTTCCATCGAAGAAAATTCAGTTATGTGTTAACTGGGCTAGAAAGAGGCTAATATACATGTCTTACATGGTAGTTGGCTCCTTGTTCATTTAAGAACTCCTATCATTCTCCTTGGAAATACCTAGTGCATGTTATTTATTCCCACCACCCTCATCAGCATTCTTTCATTTAGGTTGGTGCAGATAGGCAGAATAATTAAATAACATAATCTGAAGTACTAATAATACTATAATTTTCAAGGCAACCTATTCCAGGAGTGACCATCTTGACTTAATTTTTTGATTGTGCTTCTTTATATTAAAAGCATAAAAGTGCTTTCAGGAAAGAAGTATTGACTAAATACATGGCATTTCATCTTTGTATCTTCATGAGATTTTAAAAAACTAATTTGAAAAAAAAACATAAAAACACATTGGACATTAAATTATGCAATGGTGCAATGGTCCTTTATAGGACCAATTTAATTTGAAAATCTCATCAGAAGTTTCTGGGTTTAGAATCTGTGGTCATCAGGATGGCTTCATTCTTTTTCCCTGTTCTCTCTCTCTCTTCCCTTCTCTCTTCTGTTATTGCAGAAGAGGTCGTTTGCCCACTTTTAATCAGAAAAGTGCTTAAAATTTTTTCATGGTAATTTCTCATTATTTTAACAATAAAAGCTAAAAAAAAAAGAAGAAAAAAGAAATCAGCTATCAGTCTTTGTTCTGGTATCTCTTACAGTGCTGATATGTTGAGCTGCTAGTGATGCTTACTTGCTTTTATAAAGAAAGCAAATAATAATGTAAATTTCTCAGGAGACCATGGTCATCTGATTTCCAGTTTATTCCAAATGAAGAATATGCTAATTAAAACAATTGTAATATTTTTCCTGCAATTATTTTTTAATTACAACTGACTTAATGAACTACTTCTGCATACTCAGTTCTCATGGGTGTGTTTGGTAAGTTAGAAGACTTGCCAGAGCAAAACTTCATCAAAGAAAACACTGGGAAAATCAGTGTTGTTTCAGAGCCAGTCGATCCTGAACCTTCACCAATCTGTGTAGTAGCATCAGTGGCCTTGAGGCAGTGAAAGGAATTGTCTTTTTCAACAACATTATGTATACCAATATTAATTTTTCTACAGCTGAGAATGTAGTTGAAATACACAGTTGTTTTACAATCCCTTTCAGTCATAAGAAATTGGAGCAATTAAATTCTGCTACATGACTTCTCAGCAGAAGTGAAAATAGCAAAACAATAATAATTGCCAGCACATGAAAGACAGGAATTGGTTATTTGATGTCTTTGAAGATTTATTAAGAAAGGACTTGTATTTCCACAAATCGCCTTAAAAGTAACACTGAGAGCCAAAGCATGTAACGTGCTGTGTGCAATGGTCCAAAAAGGTGACTTTTGTAGAAGAGTTCTTGAAAGGGACAAGAGCAGGGGGCCTGAAGTTTAATAGATACAAGACAATGGTTTGTGTAGCAATTTTTAGCTGGGCAGGTAGAAGCCCCAGTTTAGAAATAAACTGCACTTTAGCAATACTCTGTGTTGAGTGTTAAACACAGGACAAATGTATTAATTTGTGTAAGTAAGAGACAACACCCAAGTTACAGAACAAAGTATATGAGAAAATCATAAATCTGTTCTCTCCTACTGTGTATGTAACACAGAATCACAGGATAGGCTGAGTTGAAAGGGATCCAAAAGGATCATCGAGTTCAACTCCCGGGCCTGCACAGGACCATTTCCAAGTCACACCACGTGACTGAGAGTATCACCCAAATGCTTCTTGAACTCTGTCAGCCTTGGTCATGTGACCACTTCCCTGGGAAGCCTGTTCAGTACCCAGCCACCCTCTGGGTGAAGAACCTCTTTCTAATAGCCAACCTAAACCTCCCCTGACACAACTTCAGGACATTCCCTTGGGTTCTATCCTCTTAGTCCTCCTTTGAAAAGGCTGTCACTTTAAACTGATGCATATTACAGTTCATAAATATGGACTATTCCATGAAATTTTTGAGCTCTCCTAATTGCAATTCCCTGCCCTTTGTCAGAGTTTTCTCTGAAGAATCTCTTATAGCAAGTGAAATCTTCCTCAGCTTCTTGTGATGTTTCCAATTGAAAATGGGAATCCCTTGTCATGAGAGTGTAAAACCAAAATAGAATTCACAACTCTGTCTGCAGGAGGAATATGATATCTGTTCACCTTGTATTTGCATGGAACTTCCCTGTTGATGGAGATTCTGCCCGTCTGCGTATCTACAAAACAGGATCACAGTGATCTGTTCTTACCTGATCTGTTCCTCAGGTGAAATGGAAGCACACTTGCTTAAATATCAGAAATACATGATAGGAAGATCAGATCTGACTGATTTGAGTTCTTAGTTCACAAATAAACATAATTATTGATGTTTGTTCATCCATCTTCCCCATACCAAGTGAAACATTAGAAAAATAAAGCAGAATGAAGCAGTAATAACATTCTAGGCCTGCCTTGCTTCAGGTGTATCCGGTTTAAGGACCTGATGAACTTGTTAAAACCTATCTTGAAGCATTCATTTCTTCTGGCATAGTAGATAAGAAGTAGATAACTCTCTATATAACTGTTTTCCAAATCCAAAGTATAAAATTACATAGTAAGGAAGTTTCATTTACTTGTTAAAGATATGCCAACCACTGGGTGCGGTTCTCTGGTAAGGAAGAGTTTCCTACAGTCTGTTTTTCCTGAGATTCTGACTAGACTGTTACCAGAACAGAATTTGGTATATTAATAACAGGACTAGAATGTGATAATTCCCACTAATATCAGTAATATCTGATCCCTTAGGCTCAAAAAAACTTTCTGTTTTCCTGTTTACAGTTCCTAAACTCTCAACTTTATGTGTTTCTTTAGGTCTGGAGGATGTTTTTGAAAGCTGTACCATCTTAAATCCTTTTAGCTTGGTAAATTATTCCTCTTTATTAGATCATGCTAATATTTATTGTCATCATGCACATTATTACATGTATCTAAGAAAATGTCATTCATAGTATGTGTAACATATTTGAAAAGCAGAACTTTTTGGTGCCTTAAGGGGATATCTACCTGCTGTATTTCAGAGAGGAGAACTGACCTTTATATTGCAGAGAAGCATCATGCTTTCAAGAATGGCAGAATTCTGTGTAAGCAACTGAAGATGTTACCAGCACCTCCTTGTCATTGCACTTCTTTCATAGGCTGTCCCCAGATCTGGCTTCCACAGAAGGGTTTCTGAGAGAACTTTTAATCCAACCCAAGCAAAATAAGCAAGACCTCAACTACTGTACTCAAACTGGGGCAGTTGATTTGCCCTATAAGCAGATTAGAGGCCATTCTTACAGCAGCTCTTGCTGTGGAGCTGTTCAATGATACCTTCTATCTGAAGAGCAGCAGGGTGAGTGGTAATGTTTTCTGTTGCCACAGCTATTCAGTAGATGAAACTGTCCTCTAACTTTCATGTGATCCTAACAGAAGATAAATCCTTCAGGGTTTCTATGTGTAGAACTTGTGTGGCGTGACTTTTCAACCAGTTGTGTAAGAGTATAAATGCATTAAACTGTGCCTCTCTGTCTCTGTGGGAGCTTCTGTCCCACAACTAGTTTATGATTCATACATTTTTTCATAATAATATTTTTATTTATTTATTTGTATTTCTATAGTGAGAAAACTTAATAAAGTGTCATTTGTGTTAGAGCATGAAAGTTTATAATTGTCTTCAAAGTTCATTCACTGCTTTTCCATCTCTGTGCTACTGCAGTCTGATGCTTGTTTTTCCTATATCTGAAATGGAGCAAGTGCTTTTGTGCATCCTGATAGCTTAGTAAAGCTACACATTGCCTCTCCTAGCAATCATAGTTAATTCATAGCAGGTTAATTTATTGTCCCAAATGCATATATGTTTCCAAAATGTCCTGAGCTGATATCTGGGGTCAGCCAACCTTTTGTACTCTGTGTCACTCAGGTGATCTGGCTTCTTAAAGTGAATGCTGTTTTGGTAAAAGTATCAGCAATCATTACTTAAAATGCTAACAATTTGTCAGTTCCTATCTAAGGTAAGTGGATGTGAGTCATCTGAAGGTGGGGTCCATGCAATTATTTATTCAATTGCATATAAATATGCAATTATTTATTCTACTGTAATGGATTCTTTGAAGTGTATCGTCTACATGGTACTACCATCAGTACTCCTTGTCTGCTACCATTTGACCTCTAGATAAAAATTCAAGTGCCGAAAGAGATGTTTAGAACAACTTGGACACACTACTGTTTCTGACCTCTTGCTACTTCACCAGAAAGACACGAGTTTCCAAGTTGTGTGTCACATCTATCAGCCCTTACCATCACCTTGGATATCCTATAGTGTCTAAAATGGCCATATATGTCTATATATGTATAGTCTGAATATATGTATATGTATAGTCTGAATCTCTTATATTCTATATATATATATATGTATAGTCTGAATCTCTTATATTCTTTTCACAAAATCTACTTTTAAGCGTTCTTGTGTGTAACATTACTTTTTAAAGCAACTACAGTTATTTGTGAAAAGTAAACAACTTTTAGAGATTCCCAGTCTGCCTCTAGAAAGTTATTATTCTTAGCTAAATCATTTTGCACTTAATTGTGTAGATTTATTTTTTTAAGATCATTTATGTTTTGTAAATACTTTTCAAAAGAATTTATGTGGTTATCCTCTTACATTTGCAACCCCCAAATAAATCATTAGGAGAAAATGGGGTAATGTGGATAATGTGTTTTTTATTCTTAAATTTTCCCCACTCGGTATTTATAACTAAAAGACTATGATTTTTAGTCATTAGTTTAAAAACAGTTACATGTGAGCAATTATATAAAATTTCAGTACATATTCCACTTGGGGTTGAAAAACTTTTCAGTTCTGAATGTAATCTTCCATGACTGTATGTACCTACATCTAGAACTGGACTGAAATTCTACAACCAGAGATATTTTTTAGACATTCTTCATTTTTATACACTCTTTGTCCCTACAGATTTGTTTCTACAGCCTAACAAGAGATTTAGCAAAAGCTAAATGAGGTCACTTGGGGCAGAGGGCCTTTATTTTACATTATGTCTTATGAAAGTACCAGTTCCACTCTTTTTGGATTTAAAATGTAAGTTGAAACAGAGCTTGTATGTGGAGCGAGGAGAGGAGAGGCAAGCTGAAGTATCTTAAAAATACTGCTCAGATTGGAAACATTCTTTACCAAGGTTAGAAAAGAGAAATGTATGATCAGAGCAAAGGACAAAACATATATTTTGTTTGTTTTCTGGTTTTGTCTCATGCTTGGGGAAACTGAATTTTTACTTGGACAAACCCTTCCTTTCAAATGAAATTGTTAAACAGTATCTCCTTTTAGAAACATTATTCTAAAAATCATCCATTATTTTGCCTGTGTCTTTTGTCTTGAATATTAGTAAGCTTTGTTCCCACTTGGTGGAGTGGGAACTTGAAATTCCTTCTTTGCATTTGGTGTGTAAAATATCAAGAGTGGAACATTTAACGAGGTTTCATTACAGTCTTCCAAAAAAGAATATGGTTTCAAGAGCTCATCTGTCACGTTCATAGTACTTTGCACTGGTTTTGGTTATTAAGTGTCACCCAGTTTTCCTCTTCCCTGCTGTACTACATTGTCAAATGAACATGTACTTTCTGAGCACAGCCACAACCCACTCAACTGCTAACTTTCTCCTGCAAGAAGAGATCACTACAGAATTTCTCAATGCAAGTATATGTGATCTTTCTGCAAAACTACGTTTTACATCTATTTCCATTCATGTCTTGAAAATTCTTCTGAAAGATTAACTGAAAGTTACAAAGAAATACTGAGTTGTTTTTTTTTTATTATTTTTGGTGCATGGTAGAGCTGAAATATTCCAGTAGAATTTTAGCTTGAACAAGTGTATTGAATTTGTCCAGTGTTTCACCTGAGGGATGTTGACCATTATCTTATCTGTCTGATATTTTTAGTCCATAAACATGTTAACATTTTAGTTTTCTGACGATTCTTATTTTAATGTGGGGGTATAAGGCAGACTCTTGTGCTGTAAAATGTGGTGATTCGTGAGAGCCTGTCTGTCATTAAGATGTCTAGGAACCATGCCTTATATAGTCACATAGAAAGAAATTCTCATGGAAACGGCATTATGGAGGTGGCAGCTGCAGCTCTTTATTTTTGTCTATGTTGAATTTTGCAGTAAAAGCTTAACCCTTTCTGTGATTGATGCAAAAGTTACATTTATGTCCTCCTCAAGTACAGAATATATGTATATCCAAACAAATTTCTGAAAATGTACAGAAGAGTCAACACAGCTTAATAGGAGTTAAAATTAACTCTGTTTTTACCAGATTACACTGCTATTTCTGAAAATTTGGGCAAGAACTATATTTGGGTATTATAATGTGATTAGAATTAGCAGTAATTACTGACTAATATCCTTCCTCACTGAAAGCTTTTTTCTTCATTAGAGGTTGGCAAGCAATGTGCAGAAAACGCCATATGGAGATATCTTTCCCCTGAAATCTTTCTCAACTTTTCTGTTCCTAATAAGTCATTGTGAAACAGATGAGTAAAATGTGGACAGTGAAAATATGAAGGTACAGCTAGTGAGGCAGCAAAACCCTTCAGTACACAGTCAAGTTCAGACTGTGATGTTAAGGGGGTGTATTGGAGGTTGTGAAGCTAGTAAGGGAAAACATAACCCACAGAGACACTCAGTGTGATTTCTAAGGGACTGTATGTTTTTTGAGAAGCTGGCAATTTTGGAACCTGGGTGCAGAGCCTGGAGACCACCAACACCAACCTTGCCAACCACATTCCGATGGTTTCTTTAGATTTAGGAAGAAGCAGAAGAAACTGTAATGTGGCTGGATGCTATTGCTCCTTTTCTGTGTTGTTGCTGGTGACAGAAGAAGCCCACATTCTTCAATAGTTGCTTAGTAATCGTGTTGTTATATTTCCCACATAGGTCTGTGGTACCTTGCTGTAATTTTTACTAGAGTGAGAAAACATTGCTCTGCCTCATCTAGGATACCAACAGCCAACATATTGTCACCAAAGAGCTAGAGCTTGGTCGAAGCACCATGTTGTTTGCTGTGTGAAATAATGCCTTCCTGAATATTGCTATTTCAGTTTTTAAATACTATGAATTTTCTGTCTTACACATTTTCTTGCTGATCATCCCATTTTGTATTACTTTGGCAATACAATTGATATCCTCACTACTGAAGGTATTCCAATGTCTCCAGAGCAATCTTTACTATGCAAATAAGAAGACTTCTTTGTTTACCATTCTTCTCTAAGAGGGTAGTCTGCAAATATTACTCAGTTTTGACTGTTCATTTTATCAATCAACTGAGTGTGGAGAAAAGGGAGTTGAAAATACATTTTTGGGCAAATATTACACATGTGCAGAGTGTGATGCTAAAAACATCTTTTTGGATCAAATGAAAGCAGAACTTGAATAGATTAATACTGCATGTGTCACAATACAGTTGTTGCCATAGCTATAGAACAATTTTCTCATAGATTTTTATTTTACATTAGAAACTTGTGCCATGGCAACAGCAATGCCTGTGAAAGATCTAGCTCTGTCATTATAATTTGTCTATTACAGCTCTTTTCATTAATATTATTAACAACTGTTATTCTCCTGAATGTACTTTAGTTTTGAACATGGAATCTCTTGAGATGTAAATGGGAATAAGATGATTTCCAACTTTACATGAATGCAAAATTCACAGTATTCAGTATGCCTCTGATTTTCTTAATGTGCTCCACAGTCTTGGAGTCAGATTCAGAAAAAAATTATGTGAGTTTGATGAAGCATCTGTAAATTATAACTCTCAAATACTGAAAGTGAGAAATGGTATTCCATAGAGTTCTATATATGTACCACGAGCAACTGTGCTGTGGTGCATCAGTGTGAAAATAAATAGCTGATTGAATTGCAATCTGCTGCCTAAATACCAGTTTGGTTGTATATAAACTGGTGATAATAGCAATATGTATCTGTGGCTTTCAGATTATGGCAGAACTGAATTTATTTGTAGTTACAAATGTAAATGTTTTCCATGTAACACAGATACAGCAGTATCACAGTGATTTTCAGAAGTAATCCACTCAGATGGATAAGCTGTACGTGCACTTGTAATAACACTAAAGTTATGTAGAAATGACATCTGTTTATGTTTTGGTATTTATGATACTATTTACAAGTAAAAAGATAAAGTGGTAAGAAAAGCAGTATCTGGTGAGGAAGCAAGATTTCTTTTTATTGGCTTTTTTTCTTTTTTATAATTACAAAAATAAATGTACTTGCAAAAACAAAAAAAACCTTATTTATAAGCAGAAAGATTCTCTCCACTGGGATTCAGTCCAAGAGTTTGAGCTTCCCCTATTAACTCTCCCTTGTATCCCCACCCTCTTTCTTAAAGTCTCTTCTCAGAAGGCTTACTCAACTGCTTGTGAGAGAGCAAAACTGGTATCATTAAATGACTGTTCACTGACTAGAGACCTATGCAATGTAATTGTATATCATATAATTTCTTCGTACCAGTTAAGTTGGCTGAAACAAATAAAAATAAGAATCTTATTTAGTGTTCAATAGCATATGATGAAGTTAGGATATAGAACACAATAGAAATGGAGAGTCCGAATTTCTCCTATATATCTGTAGATTTAAAGTTAATTTTAACCAATCAGAACATTGATCATTAGTATAAGCAACTTAATGAAATGGTTTTTTTCAATGCCCAGCAGTATTCAAAAGACCAAGAATTACTGTGATATGTTTATAAAACAGGCAGAAATTAATACATAAAATATTACATTTTATGCATTACTACTGAGTCTCAGTGGAAATATTTATGTCAGTATCAGTTTTCTTGAAATTTTTGACAGAAATATGCAACAATAAAAAGACATCAGTCTCAGATATGGGTAATTATTAAAAGCTAAGAAATATTCTTTTTTATTAAAGTAGCCTATTTTAGCAAAGATATAGGAGTAGTATTATATTATTCTGTTTGAAGTTTTTCATACTTTAGGTTCACAGAATCAGAGAATCACAGAATATGCCTAGTTGGAAGGGACCCAAAAGGATCATCGAGTTCAACTCCTGGGCCTGCACAGGGACATCCCCAAGAGCCACACCATGTGACCAAGAGTATCATCCAAATGCTTCTTGAACCTCTTTCAGCCTTGGTCATGTGAACACTTCCCTGGGAAGCCTGTTCAGTACCCAGCCACCCTCTGGGTGAAGAACCTCTTTCTAATATCCAACCTAAACCTCTCCTGACACAACTTCAGGACACTCCCTTGGGTTCTGACACTGGTCACCACAGAGAAGAGATCAGTGCCTGCCCCTCCACTTCCTCTCACAAGGAAGTTGTAACTGCAATGAGGTCTCCCCTCAGTCTCCTCTTCTCCAGGCTGAACAGACCAAGTGATCTCAGCCACTCCTCATACGGCTTCCCCTCAAAGCCTTTCACCATCTTCATTGCCCTCCTTTGGACACTCTCAGAGCTCAAGATCTTTCCTATGTTGCAGTGCCCAAAACTGCCACAATATTCAAGGTGAGGCAGCATCAGTGCAGAGCAGAGTGAGACAATCCCTTCCCTCGATTGGCTGGCGATACTCTGATGCCCCCAGGACACAGTTGGCCCTCCTGGCTGATCAGCCACTGCTGATTCATATTCAACTTGCTGTCGACCAGGACCCCCATGTCCCTTTCTGTGGCACTGCTTTCCAGCATCTCATTCCCCAGTCTGTATGTACATCCAGGGTTGCCCCATCCCAGGTGCAGAATCTGTCACTTCCCCTTGTTGAACTTCATATGGTTGGTGACTGCCCAGTCCTTTGATTTGTCAAGGTCTCTCTGCAGGGCCTCCCTGCCTTCACGGGAGTCAACAGCTCCTCTCAGTTTTGTGTCATCTGCAAACTTACCTAGTATCCCTTCCAGTCCTGCATCCAAGTCATTTATGAAGATGTTGAAGAGCACAGGGCCTGAGATGGAGCCCTCTGGAACCCCACTAGTGACAGGTCACCAGTCGGATGTCACCCCATTCGCTATTACCCTCTGTGCTCAACCCATGAGTCAATTGCTCACCCATGGCATGATGTGTTTATCCAGGTGTGTGCTGGACATTTTGTCCAGAGTGATCGTGTGAGAGACAGTATTGAAAGTTTTACTGAAATCCAAAGTGATTACATCAACTGGCTTCCCTTGATCAGCTAGGTGGGTTACCTTGTCATAAGATCAGGTTTGATAAGCAGGACTTTCCCCTCACAAAGCCGTGCTGGCTGTGACCAATGACTGCATTGTCCTACAAGTGTTTTTCAGTACCTCCCAGAATAATCTTCTCCATAACTTTACCAGGCACTGAACTGAGACTGTCTGGCCTGGAGTTTCTGCGATCTTCCTTCTTGCCCTTCTTGAAAACTGGGCCAACGTTTGTGAGCTTCCACTCAGCTGGGAGCTCTCTGGACTCCCAAGACCACTCAAAAATCCTCAAAAGAAGGTTTTGTGATGACAGCTGTCAGCTCTCTCAGGATTCTTGAATGAATCCCATCAGGCCTCATAGTTTTGTAGGGATCCAACTGGAGCGGCAGATCCTGCACAAGCTTGGGGTTGATTGGGAGTTGATCATTTCTTCCTACAGTAGCAGGCAGCATCTGTAAATTCCTCCTTGACCTTGCTTCCACTGGGCATACACCTTCCTTTTCTTCCTTATTTTCAAGAGAAGATCTCTGCTCAGCCAAGCCGGCCTTCTGTCTCACCTGCTTGACTTTTTTGTGGATTACCTGCTCCTGTGCCCTTAGGAGGTGATGTTTGAAAAGTGACCAGCACTGATGGACTCTGGCACCTGCAAAAACATTTTACCAGGGGACCTTAGTTCTTGAGACTGAGATCTTTGATATTCACATGAGCAATGAAGACACATAGTTTTAGTTTTTGATGGTGCAGTTTGAAGAGGTTATTAAATATATTCTTTTTTCCCAGTGGTTGCTATTACTATTCTCAGAAGTTTCTAGAAATAAAAACAACACTCAGATCTATTCTTTAGCGACTGTCAGTAAAAAGGCATCATAGTGTAAATTCACTATTATTATAATGACTATAAAATGAAAAATTACTAAAAATGCTTCTGGCAATACTGGTTCTTCATGTATTTTACCACCTACAAAATAACTACCTAATTCATCATACAAAACTGTATATAATAACTGTATACATAATTTTTACACATTTCAACTCAATAACAAATTAAAAGAGACACCATTATGATGATGGAATAACAATGGCCTATTTTATAAATTTGTTTTTTTCGTGGAATTTATGTGTAGCACTGAGCATTGTTTGTTGTTCTTCAACCAGTCAGGGTAAAATAGTCGAGTTTAAGGAGAGATTTATTTTTTTTTTAAAGAAACTAATAAATCAGTTCATTGCATATTTATCTTTCGTTTCTTTACATAAGAACCAAGCAGCATACAAAAGTAATGTTGAGGAGAGTAAAGGTTTTGTGGTTTGCAGTATTTTATCATCCTGTTCTTCTTTACAATGTACTCTCTCATTTCAGAGCAACTTTGCCAGCGTGAAACATCCACTGAAAGTGAGTTTCCAGAAGGACACCCCGCTGAGCAGTTTGCGGGTTTACTTCATGGATCATCACCTGCATGTGACCCACCTGAAAATCCACTCCAGCTGTACAGCAAAGTAAACCTGTGCAGTGGTCCGCTAGAGAAAAGCATTTTGAGCAAGAGCACAGTGCAGCAGATACAACTACGAAAAGAAAGCAGCTCTGATCCTCCTGTTAAGAAAAAAAAACCTCCAATTGTAAACAGAACCATATTTCATACTAAAAATAAACCAGTAGAAAATCATACACTGGTTGGTGCACCAAGGATAAGTGAACAATGGGTTATTAGCACTGGGGGATTTGTGGAGCGAGCATGCACACTTGGGAGAATACGATCCTTACCGAAGACTTTACTTGAAATGCATTTGTGCAAAAATGTTTCTAAATCTGATTCTAATCTTATCACCCGTCCACCAAATGACAAAAAAGCAAGAAGCAATTGGAGTGAACCCACACCAAATCAACAGTGCTCCAAAGGAAATTCAGAGAGAACACCTTCTTTCACATCAGAATGGGAAGAAGTAAGTTTTGTTCATTTTTTAAGTATTAGCAAATGGTCTTGTAAAGATGCTGTTATTGTTTTCAGTTTCAGAGATGAAATAAAAAGTGAATCTTTCACACTGCAAATCTTCAAAGGGAATGTCACAGTGTAATGCAGGGTAGTTCAACAGCTGGCACAAAATGCAAAGCATTTCTATTCCAATGCTGCCCACTCAATAAAGTCTATTGTTTCCGTAGTGAATGAAGTTAACCAGAAGTAATTCTGTAATTTGTTGTGGCATTGAAATTATTGTCTACTAAAGCCCTCACCACTGACACTAATAAAATTGGTAAAATCCTTTGTAACTATGCCCATTATTTACATATTTGCTAATTATTTCCCACCATGGCAGTGTCTGCCAGCAAGAGAGGAAAAAATGGCGGGAATAGAGAGTTACATTCTACAAACCCTCCCTGTGTATCATATCCTCTAACTGGTATGTAGCCTGTGTACAAAATGCTTGGCACATACCTGACTTGTGTGAAGTGGGAATACACTTATAGCTACAATAAATTCGGGACTATGTCCACATAAACATAAATGTCCACACTGAATTTGTAATGCACATGCTTGCTCATATGAGAGACTTTATTTTAGGTTTAGAACTCAATTTAAAATAATTCTTAGGCACCTTATGTTTAGCTTTTTTTCTCCTGTGCTGAATTTCAAGAATGTAAAAGGTTCTTCATAAACACAGAAGTTCCCATTGCATTGGAGTGAATTAAGAGGGTAAAATATCTTTCATGCCCCTACAGAGAAGTGAGCATTTCTCTTTAAAACAATTACACAGGGGAAAAGTATCTATCTCCAGGGTGCTTTTTCATTCAGAAAGCACACAGAGGTTGATTATGTGATTGGTTATTTTTCTAGAAAAAGGTTTTCAGCTCATCTAGATGTCTAATTTGATAGGGCATCTAAAGGTAGTTTCTGTTTTAAAGGAGACAGTTTCTCAGTGGAAATACATTAAGGATCAGGTTTCAATCTTCATAACTTTGTTACATTATTATAAAATCCTGTCCTCTAAAAAATTAGAGTCAGTTCCAAGTTTGCCTCTCTAGGGGAGCATCAAGGTTCAATTGTTCTTAAGAGTAAAAGAATGCAGTTCATATATATTAAAAAAAGTATGGATTCCCAATCTGCAGATTCTGTCCTAAGTGCTAGATTGTCTCCTGTCACCAGTGACTAATAGATACTTTTTCTACTAGTCCTAATATTAAACTTAGTAAAATATGCTTCTCTGTGTCTGCCTTCTTAGTCCACACCAGCGTTTTGATTCACTTTTTGTTCTGTCCTGTTCTTATAGAAAATAAAATAGGTAAAATGGTTTTGACATAGTAAGTTCAATGTGCTTTAAAAACATGTAAATAAGTTTTGGGATCGATGCAGTGCAGTTTCACAGAGAATATCATTCTGCAGTGTGTGGAGGGACAACAATGTTTCATACCTACTGAGTAGCCTTGGGGCAGATGAAAAAAAGGGAGCTAGGAAATTCTCTGGATATCTTACTTGAACAATTGCTTTAATACTTAAGAACACACCAAAAATATTTTTATTCATTAATATTACTGCTTAAATAGACCACTAGTGATAATACCTAGATGGCATCAGTATGAAAGGAACTCTACTGTAGAAAAAGAAATACTAGTTCCAAGCTTTAGCTTTTGCTAGCATAAAAATATTGCAAAATAAAAATCAAAGTGGAGAAATTAATTTTCACCTTTGATTTTTGCTTTTTTCTATTTTGATTATTGTTTTCTGAATGAGAGTAACAATGCCATAAATTGATGCATGAAAACTAGACTAAAATAATGAAGATGGGATCCATCAGTTGTTTTCACTGTTGTCTCTTTTGTAGATTGATAAGATCATGAGTTCAATAGATGCTGGAATTAATACTGGACTGGGGGAGATGAGTGATCACACTACAAGTAAGGAAAAACAACCAACTATTGTTTAATTTTGGTTTGATTGTCTATAGGGAAACTGTGGATAAGACATTTGTAAGTAACTCATTGTGGTGAAATCATTTGTAGGTATTTTGAATAACCATGAACAGAATCAATGTCATTTAATGTTAGAGGTGCATTAGGCCCAGCATCCTGGAGCTGTTGCTTTAAATAGCAGAATGGAGTTATTAATGTTGTTTTGAAATCTTACCAGAAAAAATACTCCATTAATGTCTTTGTACTGAAACCTTTCTTCTATGGGGATATTTTACAATCTTTTTCAGCTGAGGTTTTATTTGGAATGATGTGACTCTGAGTATATATAATCCAATAACTGCTGACACTTTTTAAAAGATTTTATTATCTAATGCTGCTTCGAAGAAATATTTGGCACAGGGCTGAAAATGTTGCTGACAGCCAGGGACTGGTGTTAGCAGTGATGAGAAAAACCTTCCCTACCATGGTGGATTCTAAGAACTGTAAGTCATGCCTAGCCTGTTGGTCTGTCAGCATAAACCTGTGCAACTGTGCTGATAAGAATTTTGAAATCATTTTACTACATCTTCTCCCTAACTCATGGAAAGAAAACTTACTTGAATGTCTGAATAATTTAGCGTGGGGCAAAGCAATGTTAACTCGCCTGTACTCCCCTGCTAAAAATTGCATTGGGTTTATGTATTGGGCAGGAGGTTATGTACCTTATTGCTTAAAATTTGAAAAGGAATATATTTTAACATCTGTCCATTTTATGGAACTTTATATGTATATAGGATGAAACTGTGTCTCATCAATTAAATAGAATTGACACAGCTATTTTCACTTGTACAGTGAAAAGGGACTCTAGGTAAAAGAGAAAACTGATTTGTATACAAATATAATTGCAGATAAAACAAGCAGATTCAGATTGGTTTTTTCCTAAAAATAATAAAGGGCAATATAATGAAAAGTGCTAGACATGTACTGGCAGTCTGTTCTTTGGTTCTGAAACTTACAAGTTTCAAAAGTAGAATTATTCATAGACAAACTCTAGGTTAGGAGATAGTTAATAATTTCTGAATGTATTATAAGTAATTCAGGATTTGTTGCTTATTATATTTTATCATGGTAGTTGTATTGGGTCAGTTCGAGATGGAGTTCATTTTTGCACAGCAGCACTCATAGTGCTGTACTTTGCTTTGGTAGCTAGAAAGGTGTTCACCTTTAAAACACCCCAGTGTTTGGCTGCTGCTGAGCAGTGCTTGCACAGCACCAAGGCTGCCTCTCCAACATTCCTCCCTCTTGGGAGGGGACATAGCCAGGACAGGTGACCCAAGCTGCAGAGGGATATTCCATACCATACAGTGTCTGCTCAGCAATAAAAGCTAAGAAAAAGAAGGAGGAGCTGGATATCACCTGCAGATGAGAAGTAGACCATAAATAGTTTCCCTTTGGTTTCACATAGGCCTTTGCTTTTGCTTTATTAAACTGCCTTTATCTTGACCCAAAAGGAATGGTTTTCCATCTCATTTGCTCCCCTGCCCTGTCCTGCTGAGGAGGGCAGTGATAGAACAGCTTGGTGGATACCTGGCATCCAACCAAGGTCAGCTTACCACAGTAGTACACAGGCACCAAAGGTAAAGTCAGGCATCCATTAAGAAGTTGCACAGCACGTAGGAGGTATGAAAAGGAGACAAAAGCAACAGTATGTGTATGCAAAGTTGCATAACTTAGTGATGTGTAAATACCACTCTCTCCATTCCTCTGACCACTGCTTTTCTTTTTCTACTTTTTTAAGATCAAAATATATCTCACAGCTCTTATCTTCAGCCATTTTGTGGCTTCTATGGCATGCATTATTTTTCTTGGCATTCAAACATGGCATTTGGTGTTTCAGCTCTTTCAGCTGGCAGATCTGTTCTTTGCTTCACTATTTCTTTTCCCAGAGTGGACACTGAGTCTCAGCTTACTTTCTATTCAGTGTGAAGCTTTTTGAAGACCAGCATTTTTTCTTTTCTGTCAACTCCTTTAGCTAGTTTAGGATGATAATTTGACTTTGATCTTAATTAAGAAATCAAGCTACAATCAATCAAAATACAACTGTTTCTTTAAATTTCATACTTTTGCTTATATGCAGATTGCAATAAACACCTGCTTTCTGCTGTAGACCTGACTATATGCAGCTTCACATGTATGTCTTCCACTTTTCATTCCTTCTGTCTGTTTCCAGGTTCAGTCAAACACAGTTTAGGCAGAAAAGCAAAAGGAACTATTATCATATCAAATGCATAATATGCATTGCATCAAACATTTTATACTTCAAGTATATTGTTATTTTCATTACCTAAGTAATAATCAAGTAATTGGTTATCTAGGAGGAAGTAAGGAATTTTCATTTCTCACTGTTTGGAGGCTGGAGTAACCAATCAAGTAGGGCCTTATTACACTGATGTTTACATATTTAAGAGTAGATTTTTACTTGACTTTAGATTTTAGCTCATGTTATGCCTATGCTTAGGAATAAAAAACTAAGTAGTATGGTATCACATAATATAATTTTGAAATAATTCATCAGTTTATATATAAATATGAGTTTTGATAGTTTTACTTGAATACATGTATAAAAAGATAATACACTAAAGCTTAATGTTTTTAATGTTCAGAGAGTATAAATCAAAGAGACTTCTAGTGTTGAACTGAAAACATCTAGATTATTAACAGTGTTCAGAAAACTTCACTTGTCTAATAACTTTTTAGCAAATAGCAGAATTTCTGATAATACTGAAGAGCGAATGTAGCTTCAGATGGAATGCTTCATTTTAGTATTTGCTTAATCCTGTAATTCATATTATACTTTAGTTTTTTAACTGCCAGTAAAAACAAAAGTGTATAAAAGTATATAAAAAGTATATAAAATTTAAACACAATCATGAAGAGCTCCTTGTACATAATATCTCATTCTCAGTAAAAAATATTTGAGAGGAAATGTGTCATATACTCATGATTCAGTAGCTATATTTAGAATTAGACAATGATGACATCTTGTGATGAAATTCTTGAATGGATTTGCCAGATCTTTGGGCTATATTTTCCTACTGGTGACATGTGGAAAGACTGCCCTTAGCTTACTAGGGAAATCTCTTAAGAAGCAAGTAGAGGAGCACTGAAAGAAGAGATTCAAAACTGACTGAGTATGGTGATGAGGACTTCACAGCATGCATTTGGAAACAAAAAAAATTGAAGCAGACTTTTCAGTTGGTAGCAGTACAGGTACTGGAGGAATAAACTTAAAACTACAGAGAGGAAGCTGGCTGTTGATGTCCTCTGAGAGCATGTAGCATTCAACAGCTGAATAACTTAATGCTGAAGTCAAAAGAAAAAGTGCTGACCAGGAAACACGTAAGAACCAATTTCAACAATAACAGACCAAAACCCCCAAACACTAGCCCAAGGAATACAGAACCTCTTGGTAATAGAGGAAATGAAAGATGCTGCTGGCAAGTGATGTTCTACTGAAGCTAATGTGGAAACATCTATGCCACCTGACACTTAAATTATGGCTGATTTGTTTCTTCACAAGAGTCAAATTTTGCCACAGCTGTTTATTGGGAAAGAAATTACATTACTGCCTAGAAAAAAAAGGCTCAAAAAGGTAGATGTCAATAAAATTCAGAGAATTTATTTTAAAAAAATCTCTAGGGTGCAAGTTAAAGAGAAATCTGTGGGCTTTTCAACAGAACTCTGCTAAAGACCATAGTTATAAGCTTCACCAATGGGAAGAAAAGAAAGTGTAAAAGACCAGCTTAGTTAAATTTTCATCTCTTCTTACAACTTAGGCATAATGAGGAAAATTTCTCTCTTTACTAAGCATGGTCGAATAACATGCATGTAGAGAAAAGTCAGAAGTGCCAAAGCACTCAGTGAGATGCAACTAGCAAGAGAAATTTAAGATTTAATATAACATGCATATATCAGTACATTAATAGACAGAGGAACAAAGAAATCTTCAGCACCTAAGAGAGGTACTGCAGGAAAGGAAAACCTGCTTGGAGTAAGGTTTTTTTGCAGAGAAGGCAAAAACATACAGTGATTTTTTTATTACACATGTTTATTGAAGAGGTCTTCAGTGAACATATGACATGCAGTTAATCCTAGAAGTAGAACCTCAACTGTAGATAAGGAAGGAACAGATTATATAGGTTAGGGATCTTACAACTTATTTAATGAACTTCAATTTGTGTTACATAGCTGTCTGAAAAACTTAGTTCTGTTAGTTCTGTGAGAATTCTTGGAGGATGGTATCAGGTACCAAAAGACTAAACACGAATGACATTGAACTTATCTGTAAAAGAGGAAAGGAAGGAGAATGTGGGGAATTATTTTCAATTCACAGAAAAGTCAATGAACATATAAACTACTTAAAGTAGCTAGAAAATAAAAAAGAAATACGTAAGAGGCAATATGGATTTGCCAAGTGCAAACATATTAAAGCAATCTAATTCCATTCTAGGAGTGGCTATCAGATTTTGTAGGTAACAAAAGAACAGTAGATGTCCAGTATTTGGACTTTAGTTAAGGTTTTGACATTGTCTCATGTGGTTTTTTTGTAAATTAATTAAGAAAGCATGAGCTTGATGGAAATGATGGTAGGTCAGATAGATGAATCTTACTCGTGATGGCTGAATTCAGGCTTCAGGAATGTAGGGCTGCATTGAGTACATCTGAGCCACTAATACTGAGTTAGATAAGCAGGCACTTTGTTATTGTTTATCATATCTAAATGCCTGAAGCATGGCAAATGGCACTGGAAGTTCCTTAGAGGACCTCCTCAGATGTAGCTGTCTAAAACTAGCTAAAATGAAGCTTCCCCTCATATCCCCAGGACAAAATTATGAAGGCGATATATTGAAGCATCCAAAAGATTATTAAGGAGATTATAACCTTGGTTACATTTAGCAACATCTTGAAGACTTTTGAGTATTTGCTAGAATGAAAAGAATAATGGTTGGGGGATAACTGCCCTTGGCCTGAGTCTGAATGGAAATGTTCACTGTTTTAAATCCCTTTGCGTCTATTTTGTAATGATTCTGTGACTACTGTAATAACATGATTTAGAAGGAACATGTCTACAAGG
Source organism: Manacus vitellinus (assembly GCF_001715985.3). NCBI lineage: Eukaryota > Metazoa > Chordata > Aves > Passeriformes > Pipridae > Manacus > Manacus vitellinus. The sequence continues at coordinate 20,476,344 of NW_021940682.1, forward strand.
TAAAGTAAAAAGAAGAAATACTACAATTTGATATTTTCTTTGCCTACAATTTTTTCTCTATAATAAAAAGTGTTTCAAGACATGTGTAGCAGTATTTCTGTGTTAGTTGAAGCTTGGTAGCTGTTCAGAGGTTTGTTATTCAGAGTTTACTTATATTTGCAAATCACTTGAAAGGGAATAATCAAAAAATATTCTACTTCAGAAAAAAAATTTAACGTGGGTTATGGATATCATATCATCATCATGATTAAATCTAGAATTGTTTCAAATCAGAGCAATTAAAATAATGACTAAGGAAATAATTGTTGAAGGTCATTCCACATCAAAATAATCTACAATCGTTTTAGCACTGTGCTGGGCTTTTGAGAGAGCCACTTCTGTCAAATATGTTCCAGCATATGGAGGGTGATTTACAATTTTATAATTCTACTAGGCATGAAGTCTTTTTTGGTTACTATCCATAAATGCACTAACCAGTTGCTGTGTGTATACAAGTGCACTGTAGTCAGAATTTTTTTGGTCAGCTGAGCGTGTACCTATCCTCAAGTGCCCTCATTGTTCCACCTCTCAGGGTAGAGTTTGCGGAATTATCTTCAGTTTCTTGATCTACAATTTTAGTTTAAAATGTAATATATGGATAAGCCTTTTTCTTACAGCTGATGTAAGCAAAATTCTTTTTGCATTTAGCAAGTTTATATTTTACTGAAGTTTTTTTGTTGCCCTTTGTGAGAACAGTGCCTTTTCCTCTACTTGGAGGTAATCCTAGCATCACATGCAGCATCTATGTCAAGTTCTTCCACAAACAAGATCTGATTGCTTTTTGATGTGCCCATTATATATTTATGTTTCTACTTCATGTAGAACATATTTAATGCCAGAGATTGACAACAGGTCACAGAGCACTGTACCTTTTGTACAGTACACTGTACCTTTTGTACATTTTGTAGTGTACTTTCTCAAATCTTTCATATCAGGATGAAAGTTGTAGACAGTCATCATACAGAACTTATTTTCTTTGTTTATTTTTCCTTTTCTACTGTTACGACCAAGGTTATTATTGATGATTTCTCTTTTACAGTATGGGGAAAATTGTAAGAAATCCTACTCTTCAGATTTTCAAGGGACATGAGTTTGAGCACAAAGTAGACATGACTTCAGCAGCCTAGGAAAAGATGGAATCAGGTGGGGCCACAGACAGAAAAGTTGAATGAGAGGGATAAGTGCTCGTGTTGTACCCTTTATATCTGTAATATAATTAGAATTGGATAAACCTTTGACTACCCAAAGCTACATGGCTTGGTTTACTCTTTCTTCCATCTGTTCCACTACCACTACTCAGACATGAAGCCTTCATCGTCCCTAGTGTGGTTCTGCCTATAAAAGCTAAAATCTCACTCAGAAGTCATCAAACTTTCTTAACAAATGAAGCCTTGTTAGATTGGCCCTTTTCTATTTGCTGCCATATGGTTGCAGTTTTGGCAAAGTGGTCTTCCTCCAAAGCTGTTAATATCCTCCCTCCTCCAAGGGCTGAAAACAGATAAAATATAAGTACTTAATTAAGGCAGAATTTTAATTGGATATGTGTAGGCATGTTGGCATAAGGCAGATTTCACAGCGGTAAGTTATATACTTGAAATTATATATTTTTATTGCAATTTAGTCCCTGTTTTGCAGCATTTATCTTTTCCTTTTTAAATCTCTGAGTGATTAAGCTAAGAGCTTTGATAAGGTGGATTTCATTAATAGAATTTAATAAAATGAACCATGCACCTTCTCATAAAGTGGGAGACATCTTAAGTTTTGAACACATAACTTTATAATTTTGCAGTAGCCAACCACAACAACCAGACTATAAAATAAGGATAACATTACTTCCCTCCCAACTTCCACCTTTCCTTTGAAGCTGATATGCTGTGCAAAAAGACAGAAATATCTGTAGCATCATAGATACCAAAAAAAAGTAAAAAGCAGAGGGAACCTGACTCTGTAGCTGATAGAAGAGGGACCCAAACAGAGGAAACAGCTTCAGCAGCTGGTCACTGCTCCCAGTGCTGTTTGAAGGCTCCTTATTAGGAAATGCAGATGCAGTCTGAAGTTTTTAAGATGCAAGTCTTTGAACTCTTTAGCATCAATTATAGGACTGCGCTTTAGGGAAGAGAGCCACACATTTGGGTTTGATTCTACACTTCCTTGTATCTTATTAATAACTGGAAAGTGAAGGTGGAATTTTAAGTTGCAGTGGTAGAACAGCTGGGGGGAATTTGTGTAAATGAAGTCAATATGAGATGTTATGGAAGGTGAAATTGATTCTTCTTTTAGGCAAAACTGGTTTCAGTCACACATTCTCTTATGGACTTTCTCACCCTCAGGACCCAAAAGCACCAAGGTGTGCATGTGTGCGTGGCCAAGGTGCCTGTCCATGGTCATTTATGTGCGTTGTGGTAGGCTGACTATTGCATTCTTATTGTATTTGTAGAGTTCCTTTTGATTAGAAAAAGTAAACTAGTTTTTCATAGATCTTTAGGGATCAACAGTTGCTATGATGCAGTCCTTTTGATACAAAATTTTCTTCAGTGACGCTTATTGATTTTGCTTTCTTTTCTCAGATATTTTAGGTCATCCTTTTGGAATAAGAGGAAGATGAACATTACATGCAGTGTGCTGTAATGTTGTTGCTGTAGCATATCTCCTGATAGGTTGTCTGAGCTGTTGTTTTATCAGAGCACACTCCTCCTCGTCCTGACAGAAATAATACTCCCTAGTGTTTTACCACTGGTAGCGATGTCCTTGGTTATCAGTACAGACTATGCCTTTAATTCTTCGAGGCACTGTTTCTTCTGGTGCTTTCACACAGATATTTCTATCCATGCATTATTCATACAAATCTTCATATTTCTGTTTCTATTATCTGCATTTCAAAATATTTGAATGGTAATTTAAGTGTATGTAATCATCTAGATTATAAAATAGTGGAGAACAGAAGCCATGTAGCTGCAAAATGTGAGGAAGAAATATTTTTGGCATCTATTTACTGAGAACATGATAAGTCCTAATGTATTGCATGGCACTGAACTTACCAAAAGATCATATAAATTCTACAGAAAATATCACATATAATTGGGTTGATGTTTTCTTGACCTCTACACTGTAAAAGCCTAAACAAGAGATAAAGATGCATCTGTTTTAATGACCCATTGAATCCCAAACCAAACCTTATAGACAACTGGGCAAACTGCAGGATAATTGTAGAGCTTTTAGCTGCTTTATAGTAAATACAATGGAAGTTGGATGCAAAAAGCTGCAGGCATTTACTTTATTTTCTGTTATTCATATATTCCTATTATATTAGTAATTTTACCCTGTAGTTTCATAAATGTAATATTCAGCTATATGCTCTCCATACACCAATTAATCAGAGGTGTGTTTGAAACAGCCTGCTACAAAGGAAGACACAGGCTAAGCAGAAAATAAAATAAAAATATAAGTCATCAGACCATATTTGTCCATGGAGTCTTTAACTCTGATACATCTTCCTTTTACATTTCCACTCTCTCTTTAAGTGCCTGTTAACATAGACCTTTTATCTCTGTCCATGCTTTTTGCTTTTTCTCTTCAGTGTTAGGCTTCTTTTTCCAAAACTGTTGCAAAGCAACTCAGTCATTATATTCACAGACTTAAATAAATGATTTCTGGTATATGTCTTCTAGAAGGAATAGAGAAGATTGATAGCAAACAAAGAAACTTAGAAAAATGGAGCTACGATATTATAAATATTGATATTCATCAGAGAGTAAATGTATAGCCTAATTCTTGTCAATTTAGGTTGTAGTCTACTCGTAGCCATCAGACCTGGTCATGCCAAATTTAGATACTCTGCAATAGGACTGCTTGAACAAAGGAGTCTTCTACAAACTCTCTTTTAACTGGAGGATTGACATGTAATTTTGACTGAATATGCTGAGAGTTCTGAGGTATTTCCCCACATCAGATATAATATTTTAGTGACAAAAGCATAGAAGATTCAGACCCCATTCCAATACTGATATTTTTTCCCTTTTAAAAAGTAAAAACTTTGGCAGTCTGGTCTGCTGTACTGATATTTCTGAGAAACCAAACTTCTTCCATCCCCCCCCCCCCCCCCAGAATACAAGTGATGTATTCTTCCTTGGAAAGTATATACTAAAAATTTTGTCAGATCTGAAGGTACTTATGTTTTAATTTCTAGAAATACTTATTCTCAGAAAGAGGAATAATGCATACCGAATCCCTACCATCTCTTCTCTTATTTTGTTATTAAACTAATATCTGATCCTTATGTTCTACTGTTAAATATGGTTAAAGCAGAAGTCTTTATGACCACAAACATGAACAATTTATGCACAGTTTGAATATACTACTCAAATCTATGAAAATTCAAATAGTGTACTTACCACTGTTTCTAAAGCCTTGTTTCAGTATTTTTAAAATATTCTCACATTAAATAATTTCTCTTTAGAAGAAGTGAGAGACATTGAGTTACAGAGAAGACAGGTATGTTAATAAGTAGATGTGTCATGATATAGACCTATACTATATTCATATAAACCCATATTATCTGTTTTGAGACAGAGTGCAGAATAGTGTGAATACACAGAATGCAAAACTCAGAAAATCAGATTTTCATTGACTTCCACAGTCATGAAACTCAGAATATTTTGACAAATAATAGTAAAATGGAGAATTAAGTAGCATGATGTTTAGGAATGTTTGGGTGCAGTGCTTAGAAGAATTATATATGTTTCTGTACAGAAAATCAAAATTAACTGATTAATAGTTATTCTCACTTTAAAAGTTTGGATATACATGCCTATGGCCTAACCTTACAAAATCACACTGATAAAAACAAATAAGGTTAGATCTCAAATTAATTGGTTGTGAAAGTTGCTTAAAAATATTACTTGTATTACTTCCTGGCTTCTATTGGTAGTAAATGGGTCCCTAACTCAAAAGTGGATTTTAAAACATTTCTGAGGATAATAATGTTAATGCTGCAATGTGCTCTTCCTGGTCAATTTGCTACTCTGTTGGACCAGTCCCTGAAGTCACTGAGCTGTATAGAATGTATCTTTTTGCACTACGAGGTTGAATACATTGCTGAGCTTTGCCCATCTAGAAAGGAGATAAAAGGATCAACAAAAGTAGATTGCAGATTTCAGAACTTGAGAAAAGATTGATTAAAACATTTTCAAAGTTATTTCCAGTAAGACTGAGGCCTTGGCTGTGTCTCCACTGAACCACAACAGTACAGGAGGGGTACTAATATTCTTTGTCGTTTCCACAAGGACAGTTGGGCTGGATTTCACAAAGTTAATACCAGAGTGTTTGTTGTTGTACCTAAAAAGTAACAGGCCAATGGTGCCCTCATTCTATAATGCTCTCATAATCATCCTACTGTAACTCTAGAGGTTGATACTTTTTTCAAGCCATGATAAATAACATGAAAAGAATTATCAGATTACTTGCAAGTTTTAGAAGCCACGTGCTTAGGTTCAGCTTTTTCCTTGCTGTTTAATTGGTACCTTGCAACTATGTAGCCATTTACAGATATGTATATTAATATTTTATTCAACTTATTTGACTAAATTCAACAGCATTTATTTCTAAAGCAGAATCAAATTCAATATAAGGTTGAAAAGTGTATGTAGCATAGGAATTAGCACATCAGTGGAGTTAAAAGTATCTGATGAAAAACGAAGCTTTCACAACCTGTGGCCAGGAAATACTTTAAAGGCAGCAGAATATTCCTAACGTCTAAAATAGATTTTACAGATTTACCCTTATTAATCACTTTATCATTTTCATATGTGGTTGCTAAGGGCAAATCTCTAAAACTTTGTACAATATCTCTGGTGGTGGTTTATATGAGATGATAGGGGTGTTAATCGTACAAATATATTAGGATTAGAGATGTTATGGCAAGTGAGACTATGATGAAGTTTATCTTTCATGAATTATATAGAGATCTAAGTCTACTAAAACTGAATTAATAACAGTTTCTTGAAAGTTCAGCTGATTCACTCATGTTTCCTTCTAGTAGTCCTTAGATTTAAATAGATAGGGATCCTTGGAAGCTCACATTTCTAGTAATCACAAGAATATCACATGCTAGTTGAAAAATCTTTGGCTTGTTATAGACTTTACGGCACACCAAATTGTTTCTAGTTTTAATTCCACCTACAGAAAATGAAGTAATTCAGAATATTGAACTTATTAAAGTGAATCCGTTTGCTTTCTAACCCAGACTGTTAACCTGATTTCATGATTGTACCACTAGGATCAGTATCTTCTTGTTTCATATCCCTATTTTCAGGAAGACAGTGTATTTGAATGCCTTCACGTCCTTAAAAATTATTTGCTATTTACTACTTACCACCCCTACATCATAACTTACGATACCAGGAACTTCACAAAACTGCTTTTCTGCTTTTATCTGTTGCTGCCTTTAGCTCTTTATTTTAGGTTATTGCTTTATTTCAAGTCTGGGATGGTTGAGGTTAAATTATTGATTGCTAATATGAATTTCCATTAAATACTAATAATAGCATTTAGTTTAAAGTGGTGAGATTTTCTGGAATCTATTTCTAAAGTGTATTTATTATTCATGACTTCATGCATGAGTTTAGATAAATATTTCTTATGAACTCTGCTGTTTGACTGCTTTTCTATTTACGGGATATGATGGCCCATCTCAGTTACTTAGTGCTACTTCTGTTCTGTGATAGGCTATTTGAAATGTTTTATAGAGTATAATTCCAAAGAATATATTATCTTGTCAGTAGACAAATCCCCTACTTCCATATGAATGTGGCATTTATGTAGAGACCAGCCATTCTTCTCAGATTTATGCAAGAAAGAAGTCCACATTTGTGAAAGTTTTTGAACTATGAATAGCAACAAATATAGACAGCTCTAGACCGGAGTGTAAGAGAATAACTGTAGGTGTTGGCTTTGCTTATTAAACCAGCTCAAGTTTTGATCTGCTTTGTAATATAGGAAATAATCATTAATATGTTAGAAAACATTAGTGGAATCAGTCTGATGGGTGTATTTTCAGCTAACCTGTACCTGTAAGACTACTTGAGCTCTTGCCGAGATCCATTAGTCTTGACAAATGAACTATGGAAGGAATGATTCCTGGAGTACAGTTTATGAAACTTGACCAGAAAGTTGCGTTTTTTTCATTCCAATTTCTAAAACAAAAAGCCATGCAGGACTAGGTACAATACCATGAGAGGTATTTGCACTTCTGTAAGCATCAACACAGATTCCTGAAACAAGATCCTGGGCTCCAGAGGTGGGAGAGTGAGAATAGAGTTATCGGCATGAGGGAGCTCATAGACAGGATGAAGAGGGTTTATATAATCTCATCCATATGCAAGCAGTCCAGTGAGTTGCCAGGGCTGTGCCAGCATGACACCCACTCAAGTAACATCTTTATTATTCATTGAAAGATGTTGCAGTTTTCTTTTGGTGCTGCAGAGCCTGTGTTAGCAGGGGATAAATATTACAGAAGGTCGTTATAGGGTTTTTGTGTAATAAAGTACGTTCCTGTTGAGAACCTGACTTCTTGTCAGGGAGCAGAGAGGGATGGTTGTTCCCTAAAGGCCGAGAGCTGTGCCCTCACCCACAGTCCCATGGGGTCTGCACCCAGTGGGCAGAGCCAGGTGCTGGTAACACACTCCACTGATCACCCCAGACAGGCCTCTGAGAGATGACTTGGTCCAGGGTCCATTGAGGGAGCCCAGCCAGGAACAAAGGGAGGCTGGGTTAGGAATAGAAATGGAGATAATGCTGTAACATGGGTTCATAATTCATGCAAGAGGCAGGGCTGAAGATGGGGCTGGAAAAAAGACACAATTTATGTCTGAGGGGTCTATCCAGGAGAAAAACTACCTACATCCATCTTGTGGTTAGGATCAGAGGCATGGCCAGAAACTGGCACTGCTTTGCATTGCTGGGGCAGTAAACCAATGGTCCCAGAATTCCCTGAAATGAGGTCCTGGGCTGTGGGCAGGGTTAGGAAGACCTGCAGAGATGCTGGGCATGGGCATCAAGGCCCATTGGTGCCCTCAGAGCACAGATGCCTCTGGTTTTTGTTCATTATTATAAGTTTGTTGTATCATATCAGTGAAATATGGTTGTGTCTGATTTATATATCATTATTTTCTAAAATTTTGGGTGTTCTAGAGAAGAAATAAATGAGGGGTAGTTCAGACAGGATTTTTTAGTAAAGAGTTTCAAGTTACTTCTGCTTCCATTTAAACATACTTTTTTCTAGTACAGATTTAGAGTATCAACTTTGCAATTAGCTTCTGGTTAATGTTGAAGAACTAATGCATGTAGCAGTTGTCATGCTTTATCTAATCTATACCTCAAATACGTAATCCAACGTAGTCTCAACTCTAAAGAAATCTCAGGGGGTAATTTAATCTCAGATAAGTAATTTCATCTTTAAATGAACAATTTTTTACCTACTTTAAAGGATTTGAAAGGGGAAGTGGGATTAAAAATTAAGGAAAAGGAAAAAGGCAGATGCAAAACAAAACAACAAATTGTTGTAGCTGGAGGTGAAGGGTGACAAAAGAGCAAGTGTTCTTACTTTACAAGGAGAATAAGTAGAAATGGGATAAGTAGGGAGCATAGAAAATGAATTATAAAATGAGGCTAGAAGAAACAGAGAGAAGAGAATTCTCTAATCGCCTGAGGAGTTCACTCTAAAATCTGGTGCATCAGGGGCAAGGGAGCCTCTGAACCCAGCTAGGCAAAAGAAAACAAAGTGTCACACTGTGTAAGGTTGAATCTGATTTATAAAATAACCCAAAGAGAAATATTTAGCCTTCTATCATGTATACTGTCAAGATTCAGAATTTCAAAGATATGTGTCAGTACTGGCATCTCATTTCTACAGCTCTCCACAGGACCTTGCAGAGTTATCAAATCTATGAAATTGTTACCATTTTTTATCAGCTGTATTTAACTTCTTGAGCTATGTCTACTCTTTTTTGACCACTTTCTTCGAATAGATCTGTTACCCAGTTCTGTGTTACCCAATCTGCTTGTTTGCTAGTCCAGTGTTGCTCAGCACAGAGCTGTAAAAATATTTGCTCAAATTTGAAATTACATAAATTTGGGTTTACGGTGCCAGGAATTATAGTGCAGAGGGTTGAGCTTGCTTAGTATTTTTAGCAAAACTATGTAATATACATTTTATGTATATTTATATACTCAGTGTACTAGTTTTTAACAGTAGTCTAAAATCTTTACTGAATTAAATAAAATATTTTGATTGGTCATGGTGTCATGTAAATTTTTGAGGGTTTTTCTTTTTTCTTGCTAGACAAAAACAGTGAAAATGATTACTCATGGGTGGTGAGTGTAGTGTTACTATTATCCTGTAGAATGTCCCGAGACAAGCACAGAAATTGCTCTGAGACAGTAAGTCCTTTTTTCAGAAAATATTATTAACTTCCATTGAAGCCGGAATAAGGATGCACACATTTATCCCTTGGATGTGAATATGATTCCTGGACAAAATAACAGGCAACTGAAAGCTCTTTGTCCTACCAAAGGAATTTGCATTAGATAGAATAATTTCATAGGATAGTGGGGATCCACTGAGACTGGGATTCATATCAACACTGCCTCCAGAGAAGTAGGAACTCCTTCAGTGCTCATGGAGAGGGAGGAGAAAAAGCAGCTGAATTCTAATTGCATCTTAATGGTGTCTTTCTTAAGTGCAATACAAGATTACAGTAATCTATTACCCTTGTGATGGCATTCAAAATGCAAAGAGACATTCCCTCAATTTCCTCCATTTCCCTTGGATGGAGAGGATGACAGAGGAAGGATGGAAGATGAATCCAGCTCTCCTTTCAACCCTCTTTCTCACAGTATATTTCATCAACCACCAAACTGTCAGAAAAATCCATAAAGGACAATTAAGCATAAAGACACTATTTCTCTTTCAGGAAGGCATTGAGCTGCAAATTGCTGGAAACTGGGAGAATGCTAGGAAAGAATCCATCTTATTCTTATGCTCTTCTGTAGTGATCTAATAGTAGCCACTGTGAATGAAGCTGATGAATGATGAAGCTAGATGAAGTTAGATGAGCTAGATGAAGCTGTGTTGTGATCCAATAGTTGAACCTGTGATCTTGTAGTGAAACATCTCTCTTCTTAACTAATTCTTGCAATTCAGTAGCTTGCATCTTAGATTTCTGTTCTGTAAGCCAGGGATATAAATCTGACTGAAGTCAGGACTAAAACAATGCTATATAATATAGTTTGATTATCCTGATGTCTTTAGAAAGAAATTATCCCCCAGATCAGAATCTGGAAAGACTAACTTTATCTCAAGCAATCTTGCTGCATGTTAATAAATAGCATATATATATTTATATATATATAGCTCGGCACTATAGGAATGACAGTCTTGAGTAGAACAACCTGCCCTGAGTCCTAGTCCAGTGGCTGTGCTCTAGAAAACAGATATTTTAATTTTCCAGTAAGATCTGTTCCTCGTTCCCTGAACAGGGTAGGTTCTGAAGGAGACTAAATTAAAGTTGCCAAAGCAATCACCTGAACATGAAAAATACTCTAACTTTGAAGTTTCTGTAATAAATACATGTTTTATGAAATAGTGGAGTACTTTGACTGAGCTGTTTCTGGGAAAATAATACATCAACAGTCAGAAATCCAAAGTTGTAGAAAGGCCAGTGGGGTTCACAAAGTACAGTTCACTGTTGACAAATAATCTGTCAAGTAAAATGAATTGTCTTTGTTGAATTTGTAGTTATAGTTATTATAGATATAGCTATTGTACTTACATAGTGGTAAGGTAGAGTTATAATCAATATTGATGTAAAAATCAGAAAAGAACTGTGAGGATGATTTTCCTAGTCAATAAGGGTTGTTCCATTAGCTTGATTAGCTGTGATCTGAGAGCTATTTTTGTGAGTTCTGAGCTACACGTAAGCAATGGAATGTAACCTTTAGATTATAGATACTAGATAGTGTTATTTAAATTCAAGCTGTTACTATTGATTTTGTTTTGTTTCTGTATGTCATGAAAAATGTCTCTAAAAGCACTTTCAGAGAAATATTCAGCATTACCAAACATGATCTTCCACAGTGTCATCATCATCCAAAGAGCCAGGCTGCTGACAGAAGTTACAGATTTTATGTAAGGCATCCAGGTTTTTCAGAGTTTTATGAAAAAGACCATTTAAAATCTAAGCCTTTTGAGTAGCCTAATAATATAACTGAAATGCATACGATAAAGCAGAACACTGCATACACTTCTTGGAACCTACTATACTTCTCCCATAATAAACTTTCTTTAATTATAGTGGCCTGCTGGATGTTAGGCACAGTTGTTCTGATACAACATCCTGTTCCTAGCTATTCTTATCTCCTCTCAGGAATGCATGTTGTTAGATTCATTTGTTCACTAGAACACCCTGTCATGCTAACTGCCGTAGCACAGGTTCTGTCACAATGTCGACAGGTAGCTTTTTTATCTGGCTGAAATAATATAAAGAGAAAAATTATATCCTGTTTAGCGTTGGATAAGGCTGAAGGCTTTAATAATAATAAAAAAAAAGTTTACAGCACTTACTATAGCATCCATTTCTTCTCCAGCTCTGCTAAACTCTCTACCAGCTTACCTAAATGAACCATCCTTTCATATTGTGATATATTCTCCACTCAGAAATTTTTTGGTCAGTAGCTACTGAAATTCTCCAGGTTTTGATTCCTTAACACCAGAAGTGTTTAGCAATGTTTGACAGGTATTTACCTACTAAAAAAAGAATTGTTTATAATAGTCTATTCATAATGACTAGGGGAGCACCTCCTCTAGAAATAATCACTGCAGTTCTTTCTTTTCCTCAGTCAAAAACAAATAAAGAAAACTCAAGAAAGAAGAATCCATATTGTTAACAGTACAGAAAATAAAATTGATGAGACCTTAAATTTCTTAGCATTTAGAGCAGATATGCCTTACAACATATTTGAAATCATGTGCTCTCTGATATCACAGATTCAGTCAATTCCAAACCCCACAATAAATATATTCTGAGTCCCCTTGGGAACAAGATGTCTTGTAGAAATTGTTGTATAGTGTACCAGATGGCATATTTCTTGTAGACATCACTTCACTGTGCTTCTTCTATTGCCTTGGAGAAGGAAGAACCAAGTGCTGCTATCTCTGCAAGAGACTTACATGTCAGTTTTCCTGTGCGGGAAAGGGTACATCTTTTTTGATTGTGGTATCACAGAAGGATTATCATGGGATTTATGTCCTTTGAAATCATAGGAAAGCACAGCAATATGTAGATGTGTTGCAAGTAAGACAATCCCATACAGTCAGTTTTTCAATGTCAGGACCAGCTTTAGGTATAAGCAAAGTAGGCACTACCTGCAGCAGCACAATAGTGGGGCTGGCACCGAGTCATAGACTAGCAAAATTAAGAGATAGCCTTTAGGCTCAAAGCAGTAGCTTCTGCTCTAGGTTACAACTGCACTGGCTCAGAAAAACTGTCCAAGCAGCCCCCCTGAGGTAAGACACCTGAACTGGCTAAAAATCTGAAGATCTAAAGAGCTGCAAGTTCCCTAATACAAACGTTCCTGTCTCTGTTCTGTACTCTCCTTTGCCTTGCTACAACCTTTGGCTGAAGAAGGAGCAAAAAAAAGTCTTGCAGATCACAAGATGCTTCAGCAATAACACAATAGTCAGGGATGAGGACTAGGCAGCAAGCTGACTGTGTTTCTCCCTAGTTTCTTTCCCCTTGCTGAGCAACCTTATGTTGTGTTGATGGATTCAGATGTTTAGTTACACTGGCAAAGGACACTGGGACGAGCAGCTATAATCATCCAGTGCTGGAGCCATAGAGATAGTTAGACACAGTACCAACAGCTACATGAGGAGATGTGTCTGGGGAGCCACTCAAAAACTGAATTTTGCCTACACTGTTGCTAGGCATAGAGCCAAGCACTTCTCATTGTTGGCAGCATAACTTCCATGCTGCTTATAGTAAGGTAAGGAAGAAGCAGTTTGACCATGAAACTAATATACTGATTATTGTCTGTGCCTTACTGTGGGCAGAAAATTTTTGTTAGTGTTAGTTAGGGTGACACAGTGCAGAGACATTTGTGTCTATGCATATATAGGAAATACAGGCACCAGTCATGTATAATCCTTTCAAAGGGACTATGCTTCACTAGATCTCTTTCCAATATCAGTTTTTCTGCTTGTGGGGGAAAGGGAAAGACAAAATCTGGATTCTTTTTTCAAAGAAGTTTATGATTTCTCAGCCAACTAAGAAAAATTCAGAAAGGTTTAATTCTCATCTTATTTAAGATAACTTTGTTCTCAATTTGCCCTCTGGAGATCGTGTCCACCTCTCAGATTTGCCTATTCAAGGGAAGGCCCCTGTATTTCAACTCAACATAGCCTACCTTTCTCCTTGCTACTGACTGGGCACAGCCTATATACAAAGGTATTGATTCACAGTAGAAAAAACTCTGCAAAATAGGGATGATTTCTAGACAGGTGTGAACAAATGCATTTGGATCTCCATGAGACATAGACTCCTATCAACTTGGTGTACCTACTTTCTCTGAGAATAAATTAATTATCCATTTGTTTATTTGAAGTAAATTTAGCTATTAGAAAATTCCTAAAAGTTTCTTCAGCAATTGCAGATTTACCACTGCTTGATAAGTCTTCAGTACTTTTTTTAAAGATCTAGTAAATCTTTCATACTTTGTGTAGTAGTATCAAATCAGTAAGAATACATGGAGTAACGTATGATCTCATAACAGACTTGTTTTGGGCAACTTTCCAACCTCATGGAAGATCTTCTATGGCTCAACTAAAATTGTTCTACAAAACATTATGGACTTCAGTTTGCATGAGTTGTTTCACAAATCCAAGCAGCAATATCAGAGTGAAAGGTCAGCCAGTTTTAGTCCAAGGACTAATCAGATTGGAGTTGAAACTCTTATAATATTCCTAATTCTAAATATCCAGCTATATTTCGGATCTGTTCTGTGACTGCTCAGGGATTCTCTGCATGGCACTTGCAGAGACTTTGTATTATAACATGTTGGTCAGACTATAGGTTTGGATTTCTATGAAACAGTTTTCTGCTATATCTGCCATCATCAGTCCCAAATGATGCCCTTGACAGATATCTATAATTTCCTTATGCCTGGAATTAAATTCCTTCTTAGAGATAGTCGTTGCTCGAGATCCACAATGGACAAGAAAAACAAAAAAAGTACTTAATGTGTTCAATAAATGAAGCTCTGCTGAACAGGGTTCCTCTTAGAATTTTGTCCTGAATATACCCATTTTCTGCCTTTTTTGCTAAATCCTTTCATCCTGTTGTGAAAAGCAAAAGTTTAGTACACATTCCTGTCAGAACAAAGGAATAAAATATTTCCATTTCTAGAAAAACTGTCTCAAAAATGGAGTGTAGATAGAAAATACATCATGAGGAGTTTGGTTTCTTTTGCAGAAAATGAACTTTGCTTTCATTTAAAATTCATCATCTTTTTTTTCAGTTATAGTTGATAAAATATACATCCTCTCTAGAAATCATGCAAATCTTATATGTGTGCTTGCTATCATTCACATTTTTGCAAGAAAGGATATAAATTTGCAATTTTATTTAGTAGAAACATTCTTTTAATTATTCATTTGAAATGATGACCTTTTCAAGTTGAATTATTATATATGTCGGCATGAAGGTTTTCTTGTGTCTTATAATATTTTATGGTTGAAGAAATCATGCAGATAATCTAATTACTTTGACTAAAATTGTTGTGCCATTTATGTGTTTTGCTGTACTACAGGAGAGAAACTGTGAAATGTATTCATTATTGATTCATTAAAGGGTTTTCCTATTATACAAGCAGAGATGCAGACCACTACCTATATTATATTAAAAGGGGTAAGGGGAAGATATAGTAAACCATGCCATAGGCTATGGTTTATATATTGCATTTCTTAATGTCTTGTGAAATGTAAAAATCTACAACAAACAGATATGTAAAGCATAACTGGTATGAAGATTTTATTCAGATTTAAGTGCTCTAGGTTGCTTTTGAATCTTGCTATTTTCTGCATTTGTTTTGACTGCTCTCATCATTCAAGATTGACGCTTGGATGGGTGTGTAGGAGGAAGCAGCAGCAGCAGGCTTACAGCTTGCAGACAAAAAAAATCTGCCTTATCTGATGGCTATTATTGAAAATGCGAGGTGTAGCCTAGGCTGGGTAATGAAGGGGAGCGAGCGAGGGGGAGCAAGAAGCATGGGGATGCATACTGATGAGTGTAGGAGTACTTGATAAAAAGAA
The DNA here is from genome assembly GCF_001715985.3 of Manacus vitellinus. NCBI lineage: Eukaryota > Metazoa > Chordata > Aves > Passeriformes > Pipridae > Manacus > Manacus vitellinus. The sequence continues at coordinate 20,491,744 of NW_021940682.1, forward strand.
TTCTTGCTGCTGGCAGTGCATTGCTCATTGTGGAGTATTCCAACAATCGCATATAACGGAGAACAGCTTAGCTGACAGCTTGATATGCTTTTTTTTTTTTCCTCCCTACTGTATGACGTACTGGTCTGTAGTAAAGATTAATAACTAAGAAATGTAGAGCTGCGATCAGATCTTACGCTATATACTGCCCTGAAAACTATGTTTTACTTCTGACTTTTCTGCTTGCTGGAAGCATTAATCTGTCAAGCTGGCGGGCTCGTTTGATACCAACTTTTCCAGGAACACGATGTGGCAATGCCACCTCTCAGCCCAGGACTACCGCTATTATCCGGTGGATGGTTATTCGTTGCTTAAACGCCTCCCTCTTCACCCTCCTACAGGACCCCGATGCCCTGTCCAGACAGTGGGACAATGGTTGGAAAATATTGGGCTACCTCAGTATGAAAACCACTTGCTGGCTAATGGATTTGACAATGTGCAATTTATGGTAAGAAACCTTGTGTGCATAGCTGTGTATATACACTGTAGCTCTGCCTTTTTTGTCTGTCTCTTATGTGCTCATAAAAACCTTAGAGCTATTCTGCATTGCACTGAGATCTGTTTGGTGTTTCACTTTTCTATGTGTAGCTGAATTAGTATATAAATTGTCCTTGTATAAACTCCCAAAATGTACACATTACAAAATATTCTAGCCTGAAATATGGTAAAATAAAAACTGAATATTAAGGTTCTTTCTCTCCCTCATAAATCTTCAGATTAAAGAAGAAAAATGCACCATTCTTTTAATCCATTGAAGAATTTTCATAGTATGTAAAAGCTGCAAGCACCCCTTTCTGCAGTACATCACATTCTTACTTTTATTTCAACATTAACTTGCAATGATAATTAAATAACATGCAATGCCATTCTTGCCTTGAGATGTATTTTAATAACAGAAAATTATTTAATGAAGTGTGCTCTCTCTGCAAGTGATTCTGAATGTCTCAGTTAAATATTTTTGCATCTTAGATAGTCAGGCAATGGGATTCACTTGTTGAAACTTATGCCCTGGGAGGAAAAGTAATGCATTCCTATTAATTGTTCCATTTTCATGTTTTAACTGTAGGCATTTATCAGGAATATTTGAATGAAATGAAATGTTAGGTACTTCAAGATTTACAGTATCACCATGTGGTGTAAAGTAACAGAGATCTGTCATGCACAAACTTTCAATTGGAATGAATATTGACAGTAAAGCGAGAAGCTTACTTGTAAGGCTGTTATATAATCACTTTTCTATCTGCTTCAGTATTCCCATTACTTCAACCTCTTCCAAAAATCCTGACTGCATTTCTTCTAAAACATCTTTTAAAATACCTTTTAAAGATATTTTTAATATATGTTGGAACAGTTCTAACTTTTCATAACTTGCACACATCATATAAGAAACAGAAGTGAAACAGCATGAATTATGACTATAAAATCATCACGAGTTGTAGTCTCCCTATTTAAATTATTTTGCGAACAACATTATATACCATTACTGATCAGAAAATTAAGGCACATATCACTGTCATTTCCACATAATAATAGTGCAGAGGTTTCTTCCTGTTTTTACATGGCTGCCATGTGATCATTTGCTTATTCATTAAAAATTATTAGAATCTTTGCCTTTAAGTGTTCTTGAAAACGAAGCTGTGCTCAGCAATGTGAAAAAAAATAAAATCCAATATGTGTTTCATGCTACAGTTTCCCAAAATGTAACTACATATTATCATATGTGTTGTACCATTAGTTACGTAAGTAGATGACCATTTAGTCTTAAAGAGGTTACAGAAGGAAATTGTTCACAAGAGGCTGTAGGTGGCACAGCAAATGCAGAGGGGTACACCTACCACAGGTAGATTATGAGCACAAGAGAAGCCAAATAAACTACCCTGGAGGGCTTTTCAGTCATACCCTGACTCTGGAGGGGCCTGAACCACATTCTTGGGGAATTCATAAGACTTTCCTACGTCTCTTATTAGTATACTTATGTAAACATACAAATTATATACAAGATGCTATTATTCAGTATAGAAATCAAACTTTTAAGGTATCAGAGAGAGTAAGTTATGCTTGCATACCTGTCTGTTAGCCAGTGTTTTCTGATAATTTTAACCTTTTCTGAAGTGCTTTGTTTTTAAATATATATTGCAGGTAAAATACTTAATTACCTTTAATATGAGTTGATGTAACATACATGTGTGAATGGAATAATCCAAGAGTTCCTAATTTATTGATTTCAGACTGTTCATCCTGCTGTTACATATTTCAGTTTTTGTTTGTACCAGAAATTTTATAGTTCCCATATTTTATTGGAAATAAGAATTATCAGAAAACAGTGATTTATTTTTATATTATTCCTTTGAATATATTAGCATTATGTAAGAAAAGCCTCCTTTGAAAAATTTAAATGAGTGCTTGAGAAATTATTTTCCATTCTAGTCAAAATGTTAAAGAGAAAATTAAACTCGGAAAGTATATAGGAAAATGAGAGAAGAAACACCTGCTATGCTAAGAGAAAAAAATCAGATTACTTCAGTGTGTTGTAATCTTCCTTAATATGACAGAAATGCTTTACCTTTATTACAGTGGTTTACATATTAAGCTAGAGTTTCAATCTTATTAAATTAAATGTTTCAGATAGGTTAGCTACTTTACAGTGAAGAAATCTAATACTTCAGTGCAGTAAAAATCAGTTAAGACATATTTCTTATTCATTCTCTACTATATTCCTGCTTTTGTTTTTCTGGAAGCACATTCTGACCTGCATTTATTCATTCTGTTGCCTAAGCAACAACCATCACACTCCTATTAAGTATGATTTAGTAGTACAGGTCTTACTAGATGTTCAGAACAGAAGAGAGAATATCACAATGTTATAATTAATGTCCATGGAATAACATAAATCTGAGAACAAATATATTCTATATATACTACTCTAAACAGCAAAATTCTATTAATTAAATTAGCATTTTAATAAAAAAGTGGTTTTCCGATAAAAAGATTTCATGGTTAATTATTCATTAGATCATGGAAATTAACTCTTTATGTTTAGTCCCCCTTGGGCATTAGGAAAGTTATTCACCAGACTGTACTTAGAATTAGGGAGATTTGTTTATCTTACGTGAAGTATGTGGACTTAATAGGAATCAGGTTGTTTCCTAATATAAACTTTACAGTATTAATATTTTTAAATGCTTTACGAATATGGTGTTTTAAAAATATGTTGAAACATAATATTAAAAAATTAGTATTATTTCATTAACTACTTTATTTCTACTTACAGCATGTTTGCACACATAGCAAGTGCAGTTTCTATCTACTATTAATGTCGTGCAGGAACGACACTTCCATAATATTTAGTAGGCCCCAGGCAGATTCAATCCCAAGGCTTGGTTCACATGTGCTTGTAATAGCATCATACTTGAATATGTATACGAATATGCAATCATTAACTTTGATAATTTGTTGTGTAATAGGCTGCAGTGTCCTTCAGATGTAAAAATTTGTAGTGACTTTGTGCAGATACTCTGTATTTGAAGATGCAGATGATATTGCAGTTTCATAACATGAAGGCTATTTTGTAGGTAAAATAATTCTGAAGTGCAAGAAAACAGTTAGATCAATCATAAATCACAGTATATAAACTAGATATAAGGCATAATGAAACCTATCCATCTTTTTGATGCATTGGTCCCATGGACAAGCTATAAATTTATGCAGACTTGCAGGCCTGCCTCACTTAGTATGCTGAGAAAAAAAAAAGTTGAATTACAGAGAAACAGATGTAAATATATAAATGTGCAAGGTCACTAAATGGTTGCATGCAGCTTTCTACAACTCTGGAGCTTCATCAAAGACTCAATTCTGGATGCACAGAGATAAAAGCAGTTCAATCAAATCACTGCCCAGTGAGAACTACTTCTGATTAAGGACTGCATATGACTATCTATTTATAGGTTATCCTAATCATTTAAGATATTCTGAAATTTTATCACTTAAGATTGCAATTTGATGAAAGTAACGTCTCTTAAAAATATTTATAAAACTCACTATGACAGAAACAGGGACCACATCATAAAAATGAATTAACAGAAAAATATGAAGCTTTTTATTATATTTTTGGCATTCTAAAATACTGTTCACTATTAACAGTTAATGTTTGCATTAGACTGTAGACTTTGATTGCTGCTGTTAAGAGATATGCATCTCTTCCCCTTCAACTAAGGGCATTAAGTGGCTTGCGTTGTCTGATGATCCTAAGTATTGCCTAAGTATTCTTTTTTTACTGTGGGGAAACTGAGGCATAGAGTGACTGCAGGGTGGAATTTAAAACTGATTATAAATTTGAGATGAGGTAGTAATTCTTAAAGTACCTACTAACATAATGTTTAACAGATCAATGTAGTTGCTTAAATATAGGTGCCTAGTACCAATTGAAATACAGTAGGGAATCCAGGAGATCTAGACAAGGCTGACATATTACTGAGGACCAGAGACAGCCAGACCCTTCATGATTAGCAGCTGAAGTTCAGGTGGGATGTCACTGAGCACCTCAGATGGCTCTAGGGTGTGATGATTAGGCAGCTGAAATGAATCTTAAATTATACAGGTCTCACAGAGTTTGCAACTTATCTAAAAACTGATTATAGATGTCTTGTGTTTCCACTTATAATCTTAGTTGCATATGCATTTCTTTACCTTCTAATAATTTTCTGTGTTTTTGTTCATGCTGTGAACTTACCTGCAGAAGTATTTACCTGGCTTCTCAGTGCTAGGCATGGACTACCATCTCAATTCCCCTTAGCTGACTGTTTTGGCTTTAGTTTTTAGTTAGATTTTGACTTTTCTCCCTTCCTTTCTCTCTCTTTCTTCCTTTGTTTCTTTTCTTTCATTTTTCACTAGTTCTGGAGGTTTATTAGCTGAAGTTTATCTGGAGACTGTCCTCTCCCAGATGCCATTCCTAGGATTTGCTCTCCTCAAATACACAGGAATTCTTGCCTTTAATCACTCTGGAGGATCTTAGTTTTATGGCAGATCTGTAGAACTTGAAATGTGGAGTCCTCTCAGTGTCAGTGTAGCCCTGGCTTGTTCCATGAGTAAAGTGACTTTTTGTCACTCAGCTGTCTTCTGAGTCTTCCTCTCCTTGACCCCAGTAACCCATAGTATGGGGCAGATTTAAAGTTCAAATATAGACAACTACATGTCTATTTACATGTCTATTTACATGTCAGTAGACGTTTAGGACTCATCAGTTGCCCTCATGTTGGAATTGAGATATCTGAGACATCTGTGTAGGCCTGGAATATGCGATACAGGCTCTATAAAATAGCCCTAGCTGTCTGGAGCTTCAGTTGGATTCCAGGCAGTGTCCATTTGCAGCACCTCAAATGACTCTGTGGGTGACTGGGTGAAGCACCTAATCAGACATAAAAGTCAATGGAGCATAGAATGCAATTTAGCTGGGTGACTGAATAACTATTAGGGTAGTTATTGTAGGATAAATTAAAGTAGATTCATCTGATCAGTTGAATCACTGTCTGGGCTATATTGATGGGTTTGTACTGGATCTCCTTAAGCTATCATGTAGACACAAAGTTTTTTGATGGCTCAGTTTGGGCTAGAATCCATACAGAATTCACTGAAAACAAAATACAAAGTATTTTTATTACAGCCTTTTCTCCTCCCTCAGAACATCCAGCCCTGAGGCTTCAAGATCTTCTTTTTCATCCCAGTAGGGATTCTTACTACAGAAACTGCAAATTAGAGCTCAGGTGGGTGCCAGAGTTGAAGATTGTGCCTGTCATCCTGCAACAGCAGCAGGTCTAACAAATAATCCCATTCCACATGTTCCAGTTAATGCTTCTGTCATGGTATTCCTCAAGCTGGTCAAGAGGCAGAAGGGCTTATTAATGTACTCCTCAGTATTGTATGTGTAAATAATAGCTTACACTGTCTTTCTTTTTTGTGATCCCAGATGATTCTTCATCTATGAGCGCATGCAGATCTGGAGAGGCAGTGCTCATTTCCCAGAGGAAAGGGAGTTTAGAGGAATCCACTTCATGTTTGTGTATCTGTGTATGTAATAGTGAAAAACACAGCACTGCAGACTGGTGATGATCCTGCACTTTGTGAAAATTTTGGCAGTAATGATTGCTCAACAGAGAGACAATATAATTTTTATGTATTTCACTTGAACATTTTTTTCTTAAGGAACCAATCTCCAAACAGACTTTGTTAAGACATCCTGGGGATGGGGGATTCCTTGAGAGTCAGAGGGAGTGTGTTTTCATCTAAACCTATCTCAACAGTTGTAACTTGAAGGTGTAATCAGGGATGGGTCTATCTGCCTATCTGCTAGGTTCTGCTAATTAGACCTTCAGGTGAGGGTTTCTCTGGTTGTTCTGGAATATGTGGTTGTCTTTATTTAAATGTTGTTCCACAAAAGGTTGTACCTACAAGGTAGACAGACAGAACTTCAGGCTGTACTCTTGGTTGACTATACAGATGCCAGTATATTCGGTGGAATGTCCTTGCACTCACCTCTGCCATTCAGGTTAGTGACATCTGTGTTACTTTGCTAAGCTCACTCTGCAGCAGTCTGAGAGAAAAGATCCTGTCCAATGTACATGGCAATGTATTTGGCTCAATCATACCCTGACTAAGAACAAAGGGCCAAATTCAGACATTGAAAGCCATTGCATGTACAGTCACCACTAAAAGTGAAACTATTTCATTATACATATCTGTGAGTACGATAATGTGAGGACTGGAATTAGTTCCATCTGTTCTAAAAATATGTTAAATGTTAATGTTAAACATTGTGCTTAAGCTAAAAGCCTGCCTAGTGCAGAGGGTGGCCTTAATTTTGATGTACAAACACTGATGAACTGTATTCTGAGACTACATATATGGGGAATTGTCTATTGGCCCTAAATACAGTTTTATGAGAAACTGGTAACAAATGTTTCCTGTGAAAGTTAGTTTGATAAAGCAGATGAAAATTCTAATAATTAGAATAAAGGATAACATCTTAATAACTTATAAAGTAAGAGGTGTGATCAGCATCACACTGTGTTTTTATTTAAGGCCAAAAGCTTTTAGCTGATTTTGTTATCAAAAAGAACAATGGTAAATCTTCAAGAATTAGAAATGTTTGCATATCGAGTGATGTTTATAATGCTATTCTTGATAACTGATGAAAGATACTGAAAACCTGACAATATATAAACTGTTAAAAGTAACAAAATTTAAAGCTTAAGGAAAGCAGAAAATCTAAGAGTTTTTACTCTTCAGAGTGAAAAACTGAAGATTCACAGGACAATCAGTTTATAATTTTATTTACACTGTAGGTAAATAATGTAAGTCTTTGCTATGAAAGGGAATGGTAAACTTAAAACAGTGTCCTGTATGTAATAAGAAGTGACAGCTGATTCTTAGTTGTTTCATATGGGAATACTTTTTAATTAAATGAAATTTAAAAAAAAAAAAAAAAAACACAAAAGAAATTTTTAAAGGAATGCAGTATACAATTGTGTATATTACTGTTTTAGAACAACATTGTCCAACAAGAAACAATTAAATGGAATCTGGAACAGTAGTTAAATTAATTTCAAACAATGACAGACTTCCCTGACTAAGTTAAAAGACAGAGCAGTACAGAGAAGCTTGATTACAGATAATTGCATGTTGGGATTCTGAAGGAGTTATCAGGTAGAGATTAATGAGTACCAACAGATAACTGGAAATAAACATATGATTCTTGGGCATGTTATCCTTTTTGGATGAAGACCAGATGATGTAAGAAAAGCTCGGGTAGTTATACGAACAAGTATTACTGCACATCAAAAAACAGAAACGATCTAAAAGAAAGAGAGAACACATCAAGAAAGAACAGATAAATAATCAAAATAGAAAAAGGAAAAAAAGTTAGGAGAGAAAATGCAATTTCATTAGTTATGTGAGTAGAAAAGATTTTATCAGCATGCAATAGCTAAAAGGAATATTAAGGAAGTTACAACCACCGTTGGAATCAGATGAAATTCATTTTAGTTTTAGAATAAAGAACAAAGTATGATAATTAGTGAAGTATAGTGTGAATGAAGACCACTGAGAAATTAGAGGAAGAGAAAGAGTGAGAGCTGTCATACTGCAAGCAGACAAAAGAACAGTTGGTTAATTAAAATATCTAAATCATCTAGGTTAGGTGATGTTTGATGAAGTCTTAAGAAACTGAAGAGAAAATACCAGATCCTTTAGCAATCATTTTTGAGAATGTCCAGAGAATGAATAAATCGTTAGAGGATAACTAAAATACAAATGTAGTACTGATCTGTATTTTAGATGGCAGGATTCTTCCTCAGTATAGATTTCCATTCTCCTGAGCTGTTTATCTTCAACCATTCACCATACAACTATTGCCTTAATCAAGAAGGAAATGGATGGTGGTGTTATTGGCAACAGATCCCATCATCAGTTCTGACTGTGGTGGGAACAAAATGGGGGAGCATACAAAATGTTGCAATAGGATGTAATGGAAAGAGAATAAAGCTAAATGAAGTAACTCTGCAGTTGGGAGATGAAGAAACTATTTAAAGGAAACAGATGTAGTGTACAACACATTATGCCCCTCATCATTTAGATGAGAAGCTTTTCTTCTGTCAAAATTTACTAAAATTTCGACAAGGGATACAAGCTTAATTTGGCTAGTAAAAGTAGAGCTACCTTTTAAAAGCTGTTTTAGAATGATGTACTGGAGTTGCCATGCAAGCAAGATATTCCTGGTATAGAGTTTGCCTGACTGCTAGTAAATTTCCTGGGCATGTAAACTTACTGTCCTTCAGTTTAGAAGTCTTCTGTTTTCCCACACATTGGAGAAGTTTTTTCCTTCTTCCACACACCATGCCCATATATTGTTTATGGTACCAACACCTCAGCATCCATTTTAACCTTGGTAATGACAAAAGTGATGAAAGCCATGTAGCCTTTTTCAACATGCTATTCATTCTGTCTGTTCCCACACACACTTGCACACAGACATTTGTGCATACACATATTACACAAAAAGGTTATTCACTAAGGGGAAATATTCCATGTGCTCAGAAATAAAGAACTGGAGAGTTACAGTAGTTGAGTGACCTCAGCTCACCCCTCATATTCATATGCCTTATGGTAGAGTCTTTAGTCACAGGTTTCTTTACTGATTTTTTTTCCCTCAAAATTCCTTTCTCACTAAGTGTACTGAGATTTGAGTATGCAGAAGCACACATTTCAAAGTATTAGCAGGTAAAAATAAAACTTGGTTTTAAATGTTGCATTGCTTAATGATTTTACAACCTTAGCCCAACAGTCATTTAAAACAATAACGAGCCCCCTAAACTGCCTTCTCTTCACATTCAGCAGTGATGTACACTTGTCTAGTATTGTTCATCTGGAACATTAGAAAAAATTATACACTTGTTGTAAATACAATCCCTAACTTAACTGAAATCTCATGTTTCAGATGTTTATTACTCTTATGTGGTATTTTATTGAATTATTGGAAGCTGAATGATTTCATAATATTATTGATAGGAACAGCAATGGGTTAAATTTGCGAGATGTGCCATACCTGCTCTAGATTTGTTTGATTAGATAATAATTATTTCAAAATTTTTTGATCTGAAGACTAGATCTAGATAGAAGTTTTGAAATACAAAAGCCAAAGAATTTGCCCAGGTAGCAGAGGTGGAGGCATAAGGTTACTGCAGATACAAGTACTAACAATCAGTTTAAATATTAAAAACTGAAACACCATGAGTAAAAGTATGCTGGATAAACACCTATCAAGTGACCTTCCGATATAAATCCCAAATAGTATTTTCTTTGACTGCCTAATTAGCAGCCAAAAATTAGCAAAGAGTGGCCCCTCTGTGCAGAATCCCCTTTTGCAATTAGGAAGAGCAGGAAAAAATCTGCGTGTTCACTGGTATCTTACAGCTTACACTAAAAAAAATATATGTTATTTGTTGCAGCTGATTACAGCTCTTACAATATCTGAAGTGATTGTTAGCTTCTATTATTCAGTAACCACACTATTTAACAGCTTTTTCACTTCTTCAGGTTTGCTCTCTCCACAAACAGCTCCCCTTTTAATCACGTAGAAAGACCACTTCTTGAAGTAAGTTAAGATGGCGTTTATAAAGAAATAGCAGTTCTTAGCTGCTATGCTGCATTAGGATAAAAGACTGCACAATACTGAGTTGGTTTTTAACCTTGATCCATTTTTAAATATAATATGAATATTATAGCCCTGATCGCTTCTCTGAACTCCCTAGGCATCCCTCTTGTTACCAGAAAGGAATTACAAATTGACAATGCAAGTAATTTTATTTTCCATCTCTCTTGGAATTTGGCAATGTGTCTGTTCTGTCCATGAACATTTTTTTTCTTGATGTTCTGATTTTTTAAGTACTTGCTTTATTTCCTGTAGAAATAGTAGATCTTCACTTTCTGCTGAGAAAAAATAACTTTATGCAACAAGAGTGGAATATTATACCAGAGAACCCATATACAGACAAATCTTTGATTCCCAGTAATATCAGGCTTTTTGTCAGCAAATTCTGCTGTCACTGCTTATGTGGTTGATTTCTCTTTCTAACTCTACTTCAAATATATATTTGTTTAAAATGCATTCTGATTTCCTTCATTGTTCGAAAATAAGAAATGGAGATTCAGGAGAAAAGAGAATGAAGAAAACATTTGCTAGCACGTGCAGAAGCAGCCTGGTCCATGGAGAATGCATAGGACAATATATCTAAGGGTCTTCTCTGTGGTCAGCTTTTGATTTGGATTATGAGTTTGGGGGAAAATGCTTCTTTATTCCCTTAATTATCTGGCTAGTACATTACATATTATTGCTGGGCCACATATAGGAAATCAGGAGAGGACTCAGGGACAGAAATATCTGTATATTTTGAGCTATCTTGTGGACAATTATCTGCTTGTGTCTAACCTTTGGTAGTGCAGATTTCTAAGTACCTGTAGCTGGAAAGCACAGTTTCTCAGGAGGGGGTCAGAGGTAGCCAGATTGCCTGAGGAATCTCATTGAGTATCTTCAGTTAAGTTCTGAATGAATTCTGTGGCAAGAATTGGACTCAAGCTGAAAATAGTGCAGAATAACAAGTATCTAATAATTATTAATATTTTATGACCCAGCAAAATGAATCAGGAACATTTTCCTGTGTATGAGCTACCTAAATATAATTTAGAATTATTTTAATCTTTAAGTCATATATTTTATTACTTCTATAAGCCAAACTCATGGCAGAAACTGTTTCTTAGCATTCCTCTTGTATCCCCTGGAGCTACCTGGGTACCACTTATCTTTTCTCTTTATTTCTGAGGTTCTCTGTGTGTGACCCTCTCTCCCAAATGCACTTGGTTTCTGGGATCTCTCTCTGCCTTATCATTCCTGCAGGCTGGACTCTTCTTATGCTCTCCATGTCCTCCTTTTCTCCATTTCCTCCTTCCTCAGTAAAATTATTTTATGTCCTTTTTTTGACTACAAATTAAAGGAAGGAGAGGAGGAGAAAGGGAGGGAGGAACAGCGGGAGAGGAGAAGGGAAAGAGAGGAAGAAATGGGGTGGAATAGAAGAAAACAAAGAGGGACAGAGGATATCTGCTTCACATCTAATTTCTTTTACTGACTTAAAATGTTTTAACTTGATTTAAAAAGCAGAGGGAGATTTAACTGAACGGTTTTCACAGAGGTGTTCTTGTCACTCACAGCTCAAACTGAACAGAGCTGGTGATGAGTGAGAGCTAGTTTGCTTGGCTGGGCTTAAGATGACTCATTGCTGAAAATTGGCCATGCTTTCCAGCATGCTTTCTAGTACCATATTATTCAAATTTTTCCATTTTCCCAGGTGTCTTAGGCTTCTGATTTACCTGGACACCTGTATGGGCCATTCACTTAAGAGTTGGACTCGATGATCCTTGTGAATCCCTTCTAATTGGGAATATGCTCTGATTCTGTAATTCTGTGAAACTGTGACAAACTTTTCTGATAAAACTGTTGCACTTAAAATCCTTTGCTAAACATGTGGAAGGGAAGGAGCAGACTTGCTGAAGTGTGAGTCTTCACAGCTATAACTGAATATGACTACAGTTGTCCTTTGAATACATATACACATAGGTACTAAGCAGTTATTGAGGAGGAAGAAAGCAATCCCTGCATTTAGACATTGAGAGCTAATAGATTTTTTTTTTTAATTCTAGTCCTAATTAATCCTATTTTAATTATTTATCTGTATAATGGGTATTAAAATGCCACCTTGCTTTGAAGGAGTCTTAAAAATACATTAATTCCTGGTTTGGAGCTGTCTAATATTATTTCAATGAATGTCTAAAAAAAGTCTGAAGAAAGTGAGTCATTCTTACTGTTGAGGTCTTCAATGGGAAACTATATATAAGACGTGGACCCACACAGAGAATGATAAAGGCTAAAAAAAGAATTATCAGCTGCCTTACTTTGTAACTACCATCCATCCTCCTGTACTGAATTCTTGGATTATTCAGAAATATAATTATACTGTGTGTATGATGCCATGTAGAATATGTAACCTGGGGTGAAGGGTGCTTAGCCAATGTTAAAGAATCTGCATTCTGGTATTTTGTAGCTTTATGACTTTGCAACATTCCTATAATGTGTAGTGAGGATCAGCAGCTCCTATTTTGTCTGTTTTATTCATTGCAGTAACTTTTCCTTTTAAAAAGGCGTACTGAAATCTAGAAATTATATCAAGTGAAGTTATAGTCTCCCACAATCTTGTCTCACTAGGTTGGAAGCATACAGTTTTATTATCCAGTTTGTTGATAGCACTTTTCTGTTTGGAATATTAGAGGCAGAAGGCACAAGGGAAACTCACAAGTGTTCACCAGGACTATTAGGAGAAATTTTTTATCACAAAAAAGTTAAATTAGAAAAAGCTAGCTCAAGAAGAAATGTGTAAAGCATCAGTAAAACAATTGCCTTGAATTAGGATAGTGGGAGGCCCCAAAGAATCCCAAAATATTAGTTGTCGAATGCAGTATCCTTCTGTAGAAGGGGATAGGTGAAAATGCTCATCATAGTAGCATCAGGAAGAAGGGTGCCAGACAAGGTGGACTGACTTGAATAAAGGTTTCCTTGTGACTGAGGGACATGAATTACTAGAGTGTCAGATTACTGCACTCTGACAAAAGATATCCCAACATGCATACTTTGAAAATCAGCTGTGAAGCAACATAGCAGAATCCTTCCATAGTGTTTTGGGACTCAATCAGTCTACGTACTGTTAATAGTACCCTAAGAGTATATCAAACTGTCTTCTCTCTAATTTTGAAAACGTTAATTCAGATTTTTAAGAAAATGCAGTAAATCTATGGGAAGAATAATCAACTCCTCAGTCAAAAAACAGAACAAGTTTACCTTTACATAGAAGACTTTTTAAAGCAAATACTAGTTGCTAGGTGGGAGGGATAGTTCAAAGGGCTATAGCAAGATGCTAGGACTGTATGTATGAGACCAATATGTGATTTTAAATTTCACAGTACTTGCTTTGGCTGAACACAAGTTACTTAGTTCAATTTCTCTGAAAAAGCTTCTTCAAATGGATGGGTTGTTTGTTTTTTTTCTTGCATTCACTCGTAATAAAAGATTATGCCTACCATTATATGCAAGTAATTTATGCTGGTGTGAAAATGGCATCTTCTGTGACTTTTTGTAACTTCTAACTACTCAGGTATAGGTAGAAAACAGAACTATGGTAGTCTAATTACTGCTCTTGTGTTATATCTGAGGTAAACAATACAAGAATGTTTGTAGAAGGGTGAAAAAGTGTAAACAAAGCAGATAATGCGAACAGAAAGAAAGGCCACAGTGTTAGAACTATTTCTGAATACAATATGTGGATGGGGAATTGGTTGCACAGGAAGAAGAAACAGATATGAAGAGAAAAAAGGACCAGAAAGTAGACAGTTTACTCTCTGTCTTACACAACCAGAAATTTGATTTTGCATTTGTTTATTTATTGAATGTGCTTGTTTATATTTTACATTTCAGAATTATAAATGTTATTGTTCAGTGGCAAGATACTTAAAATTTGTGGGCAAACTGTTTTGAAGCCTGTGGAAATTAATATTTTATATGAGATCCTGTCAATAGCTATAAAGGGTTTTTTTATAGGTTCTGGGGAACAGTTGCTGCATCATCTATAACATAGCTAGATCATGCTACATCAAATGCTACTGTTTAATATTAAAAATATGTTGTCATGAGTCAAAAAAGAAACACTAAGAAATGCAGTGATCAGTGAATCACTACAGAGTGCAATTCTTATGTATCAGTGGCTACCCAATTGTTTTCCAAAATGGAAGCTTTAATTTTTAGATAAAATTAGCATAAATGGAATGTGTTTCATTCTTTGGACTCATTCATCAGGTTGAAAGGGATTTTGAGCAACATGAAAATTGTCCCTGCCCATTACAGGGGAGTTGAACCAAGTGATCTTTGAAGATCCCTTCTAACCCAAACCATTCTGTGATTGTGCTTCTATAGAATCATAGAATTATTTAGGTTGGGAAAGACCCTTAAGATCATCAGGTCTGACCATTACCCTAGCACTGCCAAGTCCACTGCTAAGTGATGTTCCTAAGTGCCACATTCACATGTCTTCTAAATATATCCAGGGATCGTGATTGAGCATTGACCACCAATTTCAGTGAAGGAAGTTTCCTCATATATCATCTGAACCTCCTCTGGTACAACTTGAGGCCATTTCCTCTTGTCCTATCACTTGTAATTTAGGAGAAGAGACTGACTCCCACCTGCATAAAAACTCCTTTCAGGTGGTTGCAGAAGGTGATAAGGTCTCCCCTGAGCCTCCTTTTCTCCAAGTTAAACACCCCCAGTTCCCTCAGCTGTTCCTTCACCAGCATTCCCTTCTCTGGACTCACTCCAGCACTTCAGCGTCTTTCTTGTGAAGGACCTAAAACTGAATCCGGTATTCAAGGTATGGCCTCACCAATGCCAAGTCCAGGGGGATGATTCTAAATATCCTTTCTTCCATGATCTCTACCAGTTTGGGCCTGTCATCATAACTCAGTTTTGAAGGGAGTGCTTTTATCTTGTGGAATATATCTTCCCAAAATTAATTTGTAAGAAAGCTAGTCCAGGGCTTCTGCCATCTTTGCAATACATTAAAAAGAAATACTTTCCAGTGCAGGCATGATATGTATTTTGCTTTTCTGGGCAGTTTTGGCCACTAGCAGAAACACTGAATCAAGAAGATCTTTCATTTCACCTAGTGTGGTCATACTGATGATTCTTGAGAACTGGAACCTCAGTTCAGATTCCCTACAATGTTTCTGAGGAGTGGGATCTGCTTGGTGCTGAACATAGGCTTCATGGTGCAAAGCAGTCATTCTTGAAGTCACTACATGGGAATTGAAACGCATCCTAAGGTGATGCAGTAGTCCACATGTGATGTGTGGGATGACCAGTGGAACGATAATCAATCCTTCTTTATGAGAAATGCATCTCCCAAATTGTTACTGGGGAACAATAGCACTGTGTAGTGACATAAAGCGCATGGGATCACATCAGAGCGATCTGCTGGTTGCCGTGGTGACGGGAGTGGGCCTGCAAAGCCAGCCTCCTGGCTGCTGAGTTGGAAGGGATAAGAAAAACACAGCCCACTTCCCCTGTGAAATGAATTACAAGAACAAGCAAAGGAAGAAAAGAAAAATGTCAACCCTTAATCAAATGTTCTCTTATTTTTAGAAAGGGCTTGAAGAAAATGTAGACCATCTCTGCTTACCTCATGGGCTTCAGGGATTTGGCCAGTAATATCTCTGTAAATACTGTAGAAATAAATCACAGTGGTTTGTATAGGAAAAAATCACATGTAAGAGATATCTGTGTGCAGTGGGAGATGACAATCCTACCATTCCTTGTGCTTGTCTTAGCAAACAAAATCTGTAAGAATATGTTAAAATGGTTCTCAGTATAACAACTATATTTGGTAGACAAACTAAATACACTAATTTTCACCTAAAGAAAGTTAGTATATTCCAATTTCTTATTAGCTTACAATCTTTCTTACCTTTTACCCTTTTCTGCACCACTACATATCAAAAGCAGCACGGTGGACTGTGAAATACACTTAGACATAACAATTCAGTGGCACATAGAAAACACCATTCATTTTTCAATCTTTCTCATTTTTGGGAGCTGCTTCATATTTTACTATATTTAGTAATATTAAGCAAAGCAGCATGTCCAGTCAACCTAACAATCTCTAATTACTAGCAACTAGGTCCTGAAAATTATTTGGTCACCTGAAGGTCAGGCAGTGCCTTGATTTTGCAGTGCACAGGGTGGACTCCAAATGGCCAAGTGAGGCCTCCAAGAGAATAATAAAAGCAACACTGAGCTGCAACAACTGGTGAGCATCATGATGCTTGACCGTACAGTTCCTGTCTCTGGGAGCAGGATGTCTACAATTGAATTAGGCAAACAAGACCCTACGTAACTTAATAGGAAGAGAAAGGCAATTAAGAAAAGGGTTTGCAATGGCAAGCAGAGGAAACCAGTGAGATGCTCCAAAGCAGGAGTTATATCTGAAAGTTTTGCCTCCCTTTGCAGCCCTGCATTAGACACCATTTGTAGGCTGGATTTCCTGTACTGTTTCCTTGATCTTGATGTGCAAGTCAGCCCTTTGGATAAGGACATCTGGCTCACTGTTTTCTTCCAACTTACAACAGAAGCTTGAGCACATAACTCAGAAGTTAGGATACTTGGTTGAAAGAAATAGAAAGTCCTGAATTTTTAGCTTTTTCTCTGCTTTTTATATTTGGCAGTCACTGGATGTAAACTTAGAAACATTTCTAGCAATGGCACAAGAAGACTGATTTACCACAGCCAGCTGTCACTGATCTAAATGATAACATTCTTTTCTGGCTTACTGGCTAACCTTCACAGCAATTGAGTTTCAGCAGGACCAATGAATGATTCCTCCTCAATGCCAGAGTATCCTTTCCTATTAGTTGGTTCATAGGTTGCTCTTTTTTAAGGAAATTTTAGTATGAGAAAGAGAAATAAATCTGATCTCTTACCTTCTGCATGAATACTCTGATAGGTTGGTTGTGCTACGAGAAAGAAAGATAAAACCATTCTTCCTCCTTTTGACCCATTTTTAAGAAAGAGCAGCAACCAATTCATGCTGTGCTCCTGTGTTTCTGCCTTGGGCGTGCTCTGAGGCTTCCTACCACATCAAGCTCTGATGACATCTAAGAGAAGGGCCTACTTTCTAGACACCATCAAAGGACTGATGTGGTTTCCTAGCTGCTCTGTCTGCTCCAAACAGAGAGCTTGAACACCAGGCCACTCAAAGGTAAAGCTGCCAGTGTGAGCAGGATTCAGTTGCAGGCAGGAGGTGAAATAAGCACTTGAAGATGTCAGTTATAACTTTAGGGTGTAAGTGGGTGAAGACTGAAGTATTTTCTTGAGCATGTTTTCCTTGGTGCTATTTTAGAGGCCCTTTCTGGGAATATCCTGTTTTTAAGACATGGATTCTGCTCAGAATTTTGGAGTCAAAGTCTTCGACTCTGCGTTTTGTGTTCTCTGGGGTGATTTGGGTGGCTCACATTTTAAAAAACATGACTAGAGTTGATAAAAGTATGGAGAAGGAAATACTTCTGTAAGACATTCTGGGAGGTGAACCGAGTTTTTTCATGTCATGGAATTACAGAATAGTTTGGGTTGGAAGGGATCCTAAAGATCATATAATTCCAACTCCCCTGTCATGGGCAGGTATTCTTTCCAGGCTGCCTAAAGCCCCATCCAAAGTGGCCTTCCACACTGTCAGCAATAGAGCATTGACATTTCCTTTGAACAACCTGTTTCAGTGCGTCACCACCCTCACAGTAAAGAACTGCATTCTCATGTCCAATCTAAATCTGTCCTCTTTCAGTTTAAAGCTATTGACCCTTGTTCTGCCACTACTTGCCCTTGTGAAAAGTCCCTCTCTGTATTTCTTGTAGGCCCCTTCCAGGTACTGGAAAGCTTCAATAAGGTTTCCCTAGAGCCTTCTCTTCTCCAGGCTGAATAACCCCAAGTCTCTCATCTTGCCTTTACAGGAGAGGTGTTTCAGCTCTGTGATCATCTTCCTGACCCTCCTCTGGACTAGATCCAACAGGACCATGTCCTTCTTATGTTGAGAGCTCCAGAGCTGGATGCAATATTCCAAATGGAATCTCATGATAGAGGAGGAAAGGGGCAGAAAGACCTCCCTTGATCTGCTGGCCACACTTCTTTTCATGCAGCCAAGGATATGGTTGGCTTTCTGGGCTGTAAGCACACATTGCTGGCTTGTGTTGAGCTTCTTGTCAACCAGTACCCCCAAGCCCTTCTCCTCAGGGCTGCTCTCAAACCATTCTCTGCCCAACCAGTATTTGTGCTTGGGATTGCCCTGACCTGTGTTCAGGGCCTTGCCCTTGACCTTGTAGAACTTCATGAGGTTCCCATAAGCCCACTTCTCAAGCCTGTCAAAGTCTCTCTGGATGGCATTCCATTCCTCTGTGTTGACTGTGTTGTTGGCAAACTTGCTGAGGGTGCACTGAAGCCCGTTGTCCATGTTGCTGATGAAGCTGTTAAACAGTGCCAGTCTCAGCACCATCCCCTGAGGAATACCACTCATCACTGGTCTCCACTGGGACATCAAGCTATTGACCACAACTCTTTGAATGCAGCCATTCAGATAATTCCTTATCCACCAAGTCCATGTCTCTCCAGTTAGAGACAAGAATATTGTGTGGTTCAGTTTCAAATGCTTTGCACAATCCAGGTAGATTACATCAATTGTTTTCTGTTATCCCCCAGTGCTGTAACTGCATTGCAGAAGACTGCCAAATTTGTCAGGCATGATTTGCCCTTAGTGTAGCCATGTTGGCTGTCACCAATAATGACCTTATTTTATTACAAAAGTTATTTTGTTATTTTATTATCACTCCTAATTTATTACACAACCACCAGTGTTAGCTCCAAGGTTAAACAGAACTGCATGTTACATGCAGAGAAGGTATTGAGCATTTTTGTTATATCTGAAAATATCATCTTTGCCCCTTCCTGCACTCAGCAGCCTTACACATTTATCGGAGTAGGGAATATTTTTCTGAGAATTTAGAAGTCTGTTAATTAGCTCACAGTAATATTGATTTTTAAAGTGGGTCCTTTGAGAAATTTAGCATCTAAGCTAAATAGCATTTATAGCAAGTAATCTGAATAATGGTACAATATAGACTCTGTGGAATTTTCATTACTCAAATGAAGTGAAATTATCTTCACAATATAAATTCAAGACATTAAGATGTAATTTAGGTAAGTATTCATAATTATTTTTATTGTTATGACTAAATAGGTAGACAGAGTTGGGTCAACAACGTTAATAGTTAAGTGGGCCAAGTGCAACATCAGAGGTAATTTTTTCAATTGCCACACTATCTGTGCAGCTAATTTGCATGTGACAATTGTGTTGGTTTTAATGAATTGGTGTGACAAGGAAGAGGGGATAAAAATAGCAGAAATTCTTCCTATAAGGATCCTTGTCCCAGCTATCAGTATTGTTTAATTATCACTATAGTCTAGTTAACTATTCCTCCTGCGACTATATGATCATTTGAATGTCAATATTTGAAAAGCTTTTGATAGCATTGGTTACTTCGGGTTCACCTCTGAAAGAGCTGAATGTGAACCAGAGATCTTTAAAACTTAGGTCTTATGAGTCTTAGATCTGTTGGGACTCCTTTTTAAACTGGCCCTACTTACATCACCTTCTATTTTTATGGATAGGTTGCAAATTCATACTGGGAATTGCTATCACCCCACTATTATCTATGAGTGAAATGGCCTTTTTTTGGTTAACATTTCAGTAGTAGTTTATTATTACTTCCTGACAAAATGACACTAACATGGAAAACTTCCTTCCAGTTTTCTCTTTGTTTCTGTGGGTTTTTTAATTGCTAAGAAAGTCAGAAATGTAAAGACTTACAATAGACCAAGGTGAGGATTGAGAATGAGTATCAGTATTTTTAAAGCAAATCAATTTTGGAAGAACATTATCAAATTTTTATTTTGCAATCTGCATAGTCCTTTCTTCCAAACATATTTTATAATCAATCCCTTTCCCCCAAGAGAATATTCCAAGTTTCTGCAAGGGAGTTTTCTAACATAGTCTTGTCAGATTTGTAGATGAAATAATTTCTGCAGTATCTTCAGGAATCTGATAAATCTTTATGACCTGAAAGTCCAAGTTAGGCATTTAACTCAATAATCATTCTTACAGATCTTGTTTTCATGTTAACAGTGGCAATTCTAATGAGAGGCAACCTTTTCACTTATACTGAAGCTTACTAAATTCTGGTCATTTGCCAGTTCTTGTTTGGAAATTAAACATGTGACACATTGCCTGAAATTTTTGCACTAATAAGAAGCAGTGCTTGTTACTCAAAGCTACATTTCTGTGGTCATTTCTTGCAAGTCACTAAGAAATAAACTCTTTTACCTTGTGGAAAAGCTATACTGTGTTGAAAAATTATAAACCTTTTGGCATATGATTCAGATTATGAAAAAATCCTGATTATTCAGTGTGGCCTTAACCACACTGTGAGATGTCTCCATTTTTTTCCCAGGCAGTTTAGATGTCAGCTATTTCAAGGGGATACAGTTTGGAAGGATATTAGGGTTAGATGAGTGAGAAATACAGCAATTCAGACTGAGGAGGCTGGTTTAAGTGAGCGATTGAGGATGTGACTCAACTGCCCTTATGGGGGACTTTGACTTGTCAGAAATTAACTGGGAGCATCACGCAGCTGGTACAACCCGGACCAGAAGATCCCTAAAAACCTGGATGACAACTTTATGGAACAGGTCCTAAGGGAGCAGACTCAGAAACATGCCCTCTTTGATCTGCTGCTTGTCAACAGAGTGGATCTCATTAGCTAAGTGGAGATTGGTTGACAACCGTCTTGGCCACAGTGACTATAAAGCAATTGAGTTTCAAATCCCTTTTGACAGGAGGAAAAATGCCAGCTCTGGACATGAAGACAGCAGACTTCAGGCTGCTCAGGGAATTAGTATGTAAGGCCTCCTGGGAAATGTTTTTGCAGGTGCTGGTCACTTTTCAAACATCACCTCCTAAGGGCACAGGAGCAGGCAATCCACAAATGTCAGAAGTCAAGCAGGTGAGGCAGAAGGCCAGTTTGACTGAGCAGGGATCTTCTCTTGAAAAGAAGGAAAAAAAGGAAGGTGTATGCGCAATGGAAGCAAGGTCAAGTGACGTGGGAAGAATACAGAGAGGCTACCTGCTGCTGTAGAGAGAAAATTCATGTGGCCAAAGCTCAACTGGAGTTGAAGCTGGCCAGGAATGAGTTTTTTTCAAATACATTAATGGCAATAGACAGTATTGAAATATCATTGGCCTGTTAGAGGATGAGGATGGTCACCTCACAAACAGGGACAGAGGCATGGCAGAAATGTTTAACAATTTCTTTGCTTCTCTCTTCAACATGGATGATGGACCAAGGGGGTCTCAGTGCCCTGAGCTGGAGGACCATGACTGCGAGAATGATCAAATCCCATTGACCCTGAACTTGTGTGGGATCTGCTGCTCCAGCTGGATCCCTATAAATCTGTGGGGCCTGATGGGATACATCAAAGAATGCTGAAAGAGCTGGCTGATGTCATCACAAAACCACTTTTGAGGATTTTTGAGTGGTCTTGGGAATCCAGAGAGCTCCCAGCTGAGTGGAAGCTCACAAATGTTGGCCCAGTTTTCAAGAAGGGCAGAAGGAAGATCGCAGAAACTCCAGGCCAGACAGTCTCAGTTCAGTGCCTGCTTCGTTCACGAAGCCTAACCATGAAAGTTATGGGGAAGATTATTTTGGGAGGTATTGAAAAACACTTGCAGGACAATGCAGTCATTGGTCACAGCCAGCACAGCTTCATGAGAGGAAAGTCCTGCTTATCAAACCTGATTTTCTTTTATAACAAAGTAGCCCACCTTGTTGATCAAGGGAAGCCAGTTGATGTAATCCTTTTGGATTTCAGTGAAACTTTCAATACTGTCTCTCACACAATCACTCTGGACAAAATGTCCAGCACACAGCTGGATAAACACATCATGCCATGGGTGAGCAATTGGCTCACAGGTCGAGCACAGAGGGTAATAGTGAATGGGGTGACATCAGACCTGTCACTAGTGGGGTTCCAGAGGGCTCCATCTCAGGCCCTGTGCTCTTCAACATCTTCATAAATGACTTGGATGCAGGACTGGAAGGGATACTAGGTAAGTTTGCAGATGACACAAAACTGAGAGGAGCTGTTGACTCCCTTGAAGGCAGAGACCTTGACAAATTAGAGGACTGGGCAGTCACTAGCCATGTGAAGTTCAACAGGGTAAGTGCCGGATTCTGCACCTGGGATGGGGCAGCCGTGGATGTACATAGAGACTGGGGAATTGTAGTGGTTTGAGAGCCCCAAAATCCAGTTCTCGATTACAGGAGATGAGATGCTGGAATGCAGTGCCATAGAAAGGGACCTGAGGGTCCTAGTTGATGGCTAGTTGAATATGAGTCAGTAGTGCCCTGGCAGCCAGGAGGGTCAGCCATGTCCTGGGGGCATCAGGCAAAGCATCACCAGCCGGTTGAGGGAGAGGATTGTCCCACTCTGCTCTGCACTGGTGCAGCCTCACCTTGAACATTGCGTACAGTTTGGGGCACTGCAATAGAAGAAAGATATTAAGTTCTTAGAGAGTGTCCAAAGGAGGGCAGTGAAGATGGTGAAGGGCCTCGAGGGGAAGCCATATGAGGAGTAGCTGAGATCACTTGGTCTGATCAACCTGGAGAAGAGGAGACTGAAGGGAGACCTCATTGCAGTTACAACTTCCTTGTGAGAGGAAGTGGAGGGGCAGGCACTGATCTCTTCTCTGTGGTGACCAGTGTCAGAACCCAAGGGAGTGTCCTGAAGTTGTGTCAGGGGAGGTTTAAGTTGGATATTAGAAAGAGGTTCTTCCCCCAGAGGGTGGTTGGGTACTGAACGGGCTCCCCAAAGAAGTGTTCACATGACCAAGGCTGAAAGAGTTCAAGAAGCATTTGGATGATACTCTCGGTCATATGGTGCGACTCTTGGGGATGGTCTTGTGCAGGGTCAAGAGTTGGACTTGATGTTTTGTGGGTCCCTTCCAACTTGGCATATTCTGTGATTCTGTGATGTGCTTCATAACAGTCCTTGTTCCCATTGGTACCCGATACCTACTCCTTTCCTTTCCAGTTATGTATTTAGGGTGGCAGGACTAAGAAATAATAGAACTCTTTGGTGCTGTTAATCTGTTTTCTATCTCTGACTTCAGTCTCCAAGCATGTATAATGGAAGAACATTCCCATCTGCTCCTGCCCTGCCCCCACTTCTGTTACTTGAGTGGAAGGAATGGTGGTACTCTTGTATGCTCCAGCTATGTGTACAACCTACCATATTCTCTTGTTTCTTTTCTGTGCCAGGTCATATTTCCTGCAGTCCTGTAAGCCAAAGTATGAGGCCTGTTGCCCCAAATCCATTGAAATCTATGCTCCTGCAGTGCCAGGTCTCAGTCAGGGTGAGATTCAGTGCAGTACACATTGGTAGAGATATTGGCAAGGCACTTCAAATACCCACCAGGCCTTGCCTGTGATACACATACACCATGATCCTACCCACTTTTATGTGTATGATGCCACCTGTACCAGCTCTTCAGAGTCCCTAATGATCTCATTATGTTGATATTGCAACAGATTACAATTGGATGGCTGGGAGAGGGCAAAGGCGAGTGTAAAGTGCTCCCTGCACATTGGGAGTGAAGCAAGCAGCAGCACTGCCTCATCAACACTGTGCTTACCTCAGAAGTCATCCTTCCCATACCAACACCAATTCTGTTCTTTGTCAGATCAGTTTCCAGTGCATCAGAAGCATAAAATGTTACCAGAAGTTGTTGCCATCTCCAGTAGCACTTGGTATCTCCAGCTGACCTTGGTCTCAATAATGGCTGCAGAGCAAGTGAATTCAGCTCAGTCTGATGAGTAGCAGCTGTTACACAGCTTTAGGTACCAGATTTACTAGTTTTCCTCCTCTAGCTGATAGAGCTGAACACTGAAAGGGCCAGCCTATAGCCAGAAGTCCCCTAAATCTTCTGTTTCTTATGTAACAGTCTTTTAGGGAGAAAGAAAGCTTTAAATGTAAAATCAATCTGTTCTTTCTCTTTTATTTTCAGTCAGTTTTCAGTCCATGTACATGAAGTGATGCATATGCATGTACCTCTCCAGCAAGATCTTTTTTCCTAGAACTTTGCAATGAAAATCTGTGAAACCTCTTTCCAACCTTTATCAGGTTTTCAGTGTATCAGGCAAGGCGAAAAACAATAGTAAGACCAAAAATCATATGCAGATGGTTTGTTCCCCATAGCTCATGTCTTCCAACCTCATTGGTTGCATTTTCACATAAGTCTAGAGGTACATCTGCCAGCTATTTTAAAGCTTCTGTACCATTTTACTTAGGAGACAGAACCAGACATTAGAATTTTTCGTGACAGTTCTCAAGCACAAAAAATATACGAACTAAGATTTCAAAACATAGGTACAAAAGGAGAGATGGGAAACATACAATCATGCCTGCCACCTAATAAGTTCTTCTAATCACCATATTTTATTGTCTTCAAGGACAAATCTTCAAAGTGCTTTTGTTGCTGCAGGAGATAGAATGCATATGGGCTGCTGCTTTGTTTTTTCCAAGAATCCTCAAAGTTGATCTGTTTTGATAGTAAATGAAGTTGTCTACAGGTTTGTGAAACTTGTGGTTTGATTAGATTTTAGAGGTTCTCTGAGCTGTTTAATGTATTAATATTAGGTATTTTTAAAAGAGTATTTTTTTAATAAATCTGTCATATTCCACGTTAAGTTGTTTTCTAAAGATTTCATATACATATATCTGTACTTAAATATATTTGGAATCTTGTATAAAGGACTAATCCAGAATTTCTGGCAAAGTCTCTATTCAGGTGGAAAATGCCAGAGATGATTTTGTGTTGAACAACCCAAATACATGCCAGTGAAATCTCTATCTCATAATGTACCATTATGTATTTTGTTCTAAACTTATTTATAGGAACTATCTCAGAATTTGGCAAAATTTCTGGGTTTTTAAAATTATGTTGTTTTTCATATGCCTCCAGTCTCCCACATGCAGAGTCATTTTTCCTTCGTTCTTGAACCCAACTGTTCTGTGAAACTACTGCCTTCTTACTCAGGATATTGGCTTCCTGTCTGTGCTTACAGAGAAGAAGATTATGATCTTGAGAATCATAGAATCATAGAATCGATTGGGTTGGAAAAGACCTCCGAGATCATCGAGTCCAACCCTTGGTCCAAATCCAGTCCATTTACTAGATCATGGCACTCAGTGCCACGTCCAATCTGCGTTTAAAAATCTCCAGGGATGGTGAATCCACCACCTCTGTGGGCAGCCCATTCCAATGCCTGATTACTCTCTCTGTAAAGAATTTTCTCCTGATATCCAACTTAAATTTCCCCTGGCGGAGCTTAAGCCCGTGCCCCCTTGTCCTATTGCTGAGTGCCTGAGAGAAGAGACCAACCCCCACCTGGCTAGAACTTCCCTTCAGGTAGTTATAGACAGTGATGAGGTCACCTCTGAGCCTCCTCTTCTCCAGGCTAAACAACCCCAGCTCCCTCAGCCTCTCCCCATAGGACTTATGCTCCAGTCCCTTCACCAACCTCACTGCTCTTCTCTGGACCCGCTCCAGCACCTCAATATCCTTCCTGAACTGAGGGGCCCAGAACTGAACACAATACTCAAGGTGTGGCCTCACCAACACAGAGTACAGGGGAAGGATCACTTCCCTGCTCCTGCTGGCCACGCTATTTTTGATACAGGACAAGATCCCATTGGCCTTCTTGGCCACCTGGGCACACCGTTGGCTCATGTTGAGCCTCCTGTCAATTAGTACCCCCAGGTCCCTCTCTGAGAGTTGTGCAGAACCACAAATCTGGGAGGTGCAGGGTTTGAGATATACTCTTTTCTACTTGGAACTTCAGAAGCAGGATCTTTCCAACTCATAAGACTGTTATGCACTAATAAGACAGGAATTTCAACAACTGAAGTGAATGAAATCTGAATCTGTCCTAGAATAAGCAGTTTTGGTATATTCTTATGACTTTAATTCTGAGACATTTTCCTTTTAACTTTTTCTATAGACTTAAGAAACTACAATATCACAAAGTCTCATGTTTTCTGTAGAAAAACATAATAAGCCTAACAGAGATTGCTGTCCCATATTTCCTGTTATAAGAACCTGTTTTGTATGTAAGCATATTGAAGTTAAATCTCTGGACTCAAATTCTCTAGATGTCTACTAGGATTTTTTTTTTTGGCAAAAGTTTCAGCTAATGTAGCTCAACTATTTTTAAGGATGAAATAATGTGAAAAGACAGTCTTGCATTCATATTAATTTTAATTACATTTACCATGTCATCTCTACAAAGTTAATTGAGATTACATTTGGCCCAGTTTATAATAGATGGAAGCTAAGAGCAGGGAGAGAATTTCTCCTCTTTTTTCTACTCTGCTGCAAAAGGAAGTTAATATTCCTTCACTCTCAATGTAGGAGCCTATGGAAGGAGACTGGAAGAGCACAAGAGGAGTAGTCAGGTAGAAAGATAATCAGGGACTAAGATTAAGGGGAGAATGGGAGCAGATACAAGGGAGACAGGACTGTTGGGGACTTACTGTTTCTTTCTCTTCACAGGTATTTCTGCAGACCAAACAACAGCTTTCTAATACTATGAGTTAATTCCTCTGTGTTAACCAATGGTGGATTATACTGAGTATCTACATTTTCCTGTTTGCTTTTGTGGAAAGATGAAAAGTTAGTTTAGTTCCATGGCAGGCAACAATAAAGTCAGTTTTACAGGAGGGATGAGTATCTGCTACTGTTGACACTTAATGTTGACACAGCAAAAGCTCCATTAAAAGACCAGGTTGTTGCCCTATTAAACTAGGAACAATGAGGCAACGTGAATTCCAGGCTTTCCTGAGTTTTAAATACTTGATTTTGTAACCTTGACATAGCTTTAAAAAATTCATTAAATTATATATAAGGAAAAAATAGCAAAGAATTAATAAAGTAATGCTTTTTTTGCTTGGCAGCAGCTATGTGCAAATTGACAGGATTTTTCCTGTGCCTGCTAGTTTAATTGAGTTTTAAACATTGCAGTATTTGAAGCTGGATGCCAAGGTTACTGACACCAGTAAACAGTGATGAGTACACCATGATTGTGTGTAAACATCATGCAATGATGAAAGGTGAAATCTGAAAAACAGTGAAGTGAAATGAAATTAAAGCTGCAAGCAAAATAGCTGCATTTATTAAAATGAATGAAAATGTGTAGCCTTTGTTTTGGACTGGATTCTCAGTTTCCTTAAATCCATTTATGCTAGCTATTTCCAGTATCTGGAGAATCTAGCCCAAAATGGAAGGCTTTTTTTCGTGAGTTCTTCCTCTAAGTTTACAGCCTCCTTTATGTTATTTAAAAGAGAAAGGCAGAAAGGGGAAATTATATTTTGTATGTGTTTACTAGGGAGATGAAGGGGATATTAACCCCTCCTCATCACTATCACTATTTGCACAGTCTGTGCTGCATGCACTCTCATCGTGTGATCTGCTTAAACCAGCATGATTGCACAGCTTCTCCCTTTAGAACAGGTCTCTACCTGCCCTGTTCTGAATGCTGTATGAAGATTCTTTCAGGGTATGATCTGCAGACTCCTAGTCTTAAATCATACCACTTACTGTGAAATATAATTTTAAATATAGTAGCTTTGCAAGGTTTCCATGACTACCTTAAAAAGACATCTCCCAGATTTTTCAGGGTACTCTGCGGAGCAGCACTTAAGAGTCCTCAGAAGTACCCATGTAAACTAATCAGTCCATCTGAAAAGAGTGAAGATTTAGCAGCTAAACAGGGTGAAGTATTGCATATTCCAGTGTACTTTTTGAAAGAAATTCATGTTGCTTTGGAACAGGAGATTTGATATTCAGAAAGAATATCAAATCAGGGCTCCTTTATTAGAGCCCTGACTCAGCAAAGTATTTAAACATGTTCTGTTATGCCCCTATTAGCTTTTCATTTTGCTGCTTCTTAAGAGCTGTGGTGAGTCAGAAGCAGCAAACCTAATGGAAAGGGAGAGATGTTTTCATGGGTTTGCTCACATAAAACCTATTTCATGATGAATTAAATTAGTACGAATAATAAGAATTTTTGCTTCTAGCAAATTAGTGTCATGAGACTCCAACAGGGCTAAGAGATCAATACAGATCATCTGTTTTTTGCAGGTTTTGTTTTCAACTATAATAGTTAGAAAATTTTTAAAAATAAAATATACATTGAAAAAAAAAAGCTGAGGTTTTATCTGAAATGAAGATGTCAGAAAAGGAGTCCAAGATTGCTAGCCTACTTTAAATTATTCTGATCTGATCTCTTGCTGGAATTCCCCTTTTGGACTACTGCTTTGCCTCCTATGATTCCAAATAGTAACTGCCAGCTCATCAAATGTATCTTAACCTTCAAATGCTGAACTTACTCTGGGTGATGTCAGACTCCTTGAATGTAGGAATTGTATTATACTATTTCTGTAGCTCTAGGTCCTCTCCTACTGCTAGCAATTTGTAAGAAATGCTTGAATTATGTAGGCTTATTTTATGAACTTTTGTGAGCAATTATTTAGTGTATTATTTGAACAGATGGTCTTTTTCAGCTATTTGCATGTTAGGAATTATTTGACCTGCCCACAAGCAGGGAGATAAGAGCAGTGACAAGTAGTTAGGATTGTACTGGTACAGTTAAATTTAGGGGGATGGGGACTGGTTGATACCACTCACTTTCTTCATCGTTTTGTTAACAAGGAACTAAATAATTTTATTCTCATCCACTCTGTTCATCTTATTCTGTTTTAATTTTTTTTCAATTTAGAGAAAAATGAACATCATGTATAGCTGAGTGAGGTAGGAGGTGAATTGAAAAATTGAGAGCTTCTGAATATTTCTGTAGTCATGTCCTTGGTGCCAGTCAAATGAAAGAAGGTTCACATCTGGTATTTGGCTTGAGTGAGAGCTACAATTTCTCCACTGGCAGTGCTGCCAGCAGTATAGTAATTGTCCATGGTTTCAAGCACCTTCCACCATATTTTGTCATCGTGAAAATGAATGCAATCATCAGTAATTTATTATTCTTGTCAGATGCTATAAATTAAGCAAAGTATTATCTTTTAAATGCAACAGAAGGGCTTGTTTCAGGCTATTGAAGGCATCTGTTATTTTTTCATTTTTATTACACTATTTTTTTCCAA
This sequence comes from Manacus vitellinus, assembly GCF_001715985.3. Classification (NCBI taxonomy): domain Eukaryota; kingdom Metazoa; phylum Chordata; class Aves; order Passeriformes; family Pipridae; genus Manacus; species Manacus vitellinus. The sequence continues at coordinate 20,521,235 of NW_021940682.1, forward strand.
TTTTTAGGGAAGCAACGTGATGGAGGACCAGGATCTCTTGGAAATAGGAATCCTTAATTCTGGGCACAGACAGAGAATACTCCAAGCAATCCAGCTTCTCCCAAAGGTATAGTTTCTGTTATTATCCAGACGAGGGAACTAACTTAACATTATTTGAAACATTTTTTTAATGGAAATAAACATAACTCTCTACTGATTTTGTAGACATGTTTTTTGCATATGCAACCATGGCATAAAATAATGCCATTACATTGGACTCCCTTTACATAGATATAGTTGACAAAGCAAAGGAAAGTAAAATCTGTAATTTGAAGTGATGCTGTTTCAGCTTTATTTTAATTATTTTTGGTTTTACAACCTGTTGATAGACTGTCATTACATATGTGTAAATAAGGCTGTTCATAAATCCTGGACTGTTTGTCTCTTACATAGCAGTTGCCCTGGAAATATTTTACCCTTCATATAAGTATTCTTAAAAACGTTGGATGAAAAATTGTTTTCCTAATGCCTGCCTTTTATGTTAGATGCAGAGATTTCCTTCAGGTTTCATATTTGATTTGTTGCAATGTATATGAATTTTGCTTCTCAGCTGTGGACAGAATAACTTGCAATCATTTTTCCGATCATTTTTTGTGCTAGCCAATTTAAAGTGTAGATTTTAAAATCGACAGTAGAAAGAGATTGCTCTTATATTCTGCTTACCAGAATATATCAGTGGAGGCTTCTACTACCATTCCAAACAAGAGAGACAGTGGACCTAGCATAAAATACCATCATTTTAATTAGGAAAGCTGTATAAGGAGAATGAATGAGGAGTAGCAGGGACCAGTAAGGCTCAGAAGGCTGCCACATATGATAGGGATACTTCGTACAAAATACTGGGACCAGAATAAAAACAACTCTAAAGTGCATTGAGAGTTCTGGTAGCAACATGTGTAAAATAACTGAGATAAAGATTAGTCCACTTGCACCTTCATATGGCTGGAGAATGAGAAGAGTTATTAAAGGGCTTTTGAGTCTAGAGCATGAAGCTGATGTTGCTGGAAGAGGCTTTTTGAGGCATCAAGGCTTACTGGATGGATGACTTGTAAAAGAGAACAAGGGTTGCTTTTGTATGGTAAAATCAGAAGTTGCTAAACAATATCTTTATCTGAAGGTGCTAGTCAACCCATACATATTACAATATGAGTCTAGGCACTGAAACACGAAAAATCATTAAAGATAATAATTTTCCACATACAATATTAGACAAATGAGATAAAGGGTACAATTAACAGAGTATATAAAAGTAGCATTGGATGAATTACAATTGACATTAAAGATTTAACTGTGAATTTTTTAATTTTTCAGCAATGCTATCATTCAAACAAAATTTTTGTAATCTTAATGCAAGCTCGTAGGTGATGATATACTTAATCCGTTTTTCATACTTCTTAGAGAGATCAACTTTCATATATTCTTATTTACATTTTTCAAAATTAATAAATAGATTATTAATACATCAGCATCTTAGTGCTATCTGCACTCGGTGGCTGGTGTTTATGAAAATATTGTTAATATTGTCTGCTTTTGGAGATTTCACTAATGCTGAGACCAGATTTTGTTATAAAACTACAACCGAGGTATTTTTGAAGTTTTTTTAATGTGAGAAAGGACATAATCAAGATTTAGAGGTACTCTTGAAACCAGTTTAGAACAAGATGGTTATGCAGTTACTTGGAAGAGTTCTGGATGGCTTGAAGCATGGGCTGAATAATGGTGAGGTAGTTTTCAGCATCTTCCCTGTTGAGCTAAAAAACCCCAGTCCTTAAGAACCATGTTTTTAACATGTCTTTGATGCCAAGTTCTTACACCAAAACAAAGGCAGTCAAAAGCTGTGCGTCGCATTTCTTCACTTAAATGACTCGGCAATGTAAAAGAGCTTACACAGTAAAAATACGTAATTTCTTATACAAAAGTGAGTTCTTTTGAAGGCACAACTGTCAGAATAGTTATTGTAAAGTAAGACACGCAGGTATCGGTATCCCCAGAAATGCCAAGGCAGTGGAAAGAATTCAGAAAGTTTATTTAGAAGTCCAGAAACTTACAAAATCCCTGACAGTGCAGTTTCTGCACTGGGCCCCAGGGAGAAAAAGGTGAGTTACCACCCTCTTAAGGCCTCTTTATCCTCCGTGTTTCTCCCCTGCCTTTCCAAGGCCTCTGTACATGTCTGTTAGTGCTATTTCTCTCTGGCATAGGAGAGAGAGAGATAACACAGCTCTCTCTGCCACCCCCTCTGGACTGCAGAAGGCAAAAAAAGCATCTAACCCTCTCAAGAAGGCACCTTGCAGGCTTCCTAAGTGTAATCAATGTCTAGCTTTCCTCTTAAAAATTCTTCTGAGAGGAAACTATCCCTACAGTTATGGAGCCCAAAAGTTGGGATCATGGGTAGTTTTATCTAATGTAACTCACCCTTGCTGTATTCACAACAGCTTGTTAAAGACATAAAACACTTCCACATCCTGCAGTGAACCGTGGAATGTTTCTGTATATATATTTATTTGTTGTTAACTTCAGCTCTGTCATCATGCATTCAAAATCCTATATACCATCTAAATACTTTAAGACCTCAAATGATAATTGGAGTCACACTAATTTGAATCCCATTAGATAAAAATTCTTTTAGTTTGTTTGTTTTGAACATTTACCTCTTTTCTGTTCCTCATTTAATTTAAAACTTGATGACTCCTTGTTTTTTACTACTTAATAACTATGCTGATGATGTTATTTTTAGTTTTACTATTAATGTTTCTTGTCTTCAGATACCTTGTAGCTCAGATTTTGATGTGGAGGTTAAATGCTTTAAAAAACATCTATGGAACAACACTTCCTTAAAGCCATATACTCAGGCAGCATTGAATAAGCTTAGAGGGTAAAAATCAAGCAACAAATCTATTTTTAAAGCTCTTTTTGTTAGTCTGATCAATATTCAACTCTACAGCCTGGAAATGCAACAGGCATTTAGTAGCTGGAAGGAAAGGCTGTCTTTTTTACTCATAATTGCTGCCTTTCTAAAAAGTAATGAATTTCTATATGTCAAATACCAGTATCCTGATTAGAAACCATGCTCCAGAGCTTGAAGTAGTTTTAAATAGGGAAAAAACACCCACATATTTGTCTGAATATAGATAATTAATCATTGTAATTTCTTATGCACTATTTAACTGGTATAAAAAGATATGTTTACCTGGATTTCTCAAAATATTTTCCCATGATGATTCTGTATTTGGGGAGAACATTTCATAGGAAGGTAAACTGATATGTTCACCAATAGGTAGATAGAGTTGAAATCTTTCAGTTAGAATTATTCTTTTCAAAATACCCTTTATTTTTGTTCGATTAGAGCTTGTAGCCCAAATTCTTATCTTGTACCAATATAATTTAGGTTATTCAAGTTTCACATTAATATTAACTGGAGCACTTCATGGCTTATTATTATTAGATAAGATTAAGACAGTCCATTAGAAATATAATTTGTAAAGTTAATTCTTGAAGTGGAAATATTTTATATATGACATCAGTCTTAGAACGAATTTCATAGCAGAGTTTAATATTGCATTTAAGATTTTTTGTGTGAAAAAATGAAATTAATAAATGTTTGGAGAAGAATTTTATATGTTTTATTAAAATGAGAAGAGAGTTGTGTGCAATGTATGCTTAATTGACTAAGAAAATAATAGCAGTCATGACAAAATTTTAGTCACACTTAGGTTCCATAGGAAACTTAGGGAGCATTGTCAAGTTATTTCAGCATCCCAAACATATGTGCAAGTGACTTCTCAGTGGGTTCCTCAAAAACTAATATATTTTTTAAAAATAACAATTATCCTAGCTTATCTCAGAACTTTTCAAAGAAAAAGGATTGGTTTTGTGTGGGATGCTCAGTGTATGGCTGCTTCTCCCAGCACATAATGGGAACACATTCTCTCATTTGACAGATGGAAGAAAGATGTTCGCTGAGAGCAGCTTTCTTCTGGCTTCAGAGCTATTCTTAAAGCAGCTTGTTCCTTCCTGCATAGAGAGGTCTCAGTACAAAGCAAGTTCAGGAATAGCAGTGGTGTGCAGGCAGCCAGCCTCTTGGGTGCTTTGCAGAACTAGACAAGAAGTAGGATTTGATCAGGCTATGAGTACATGCTGTCTGTGAGTGGTGTTATATGAATGGTAAAACTGTGCTTCCAAAAAGTGCTGGACTTATTACTCATATTTAGCACTCTTCTGTGCTAGCACAGTAAGTCTGGCATTTAGGAAAACAGAACTACTGTGCATATGCTCATTAACTATGCTGTGTATGTAACAGAGAAAGACCACATCATGTGTTTGCTGTTGCTATATTGCTATTCGCTTAGACACCCCAGAGCTCAGTAAGCTGATTTCAATCCTGGTGTTTAATAATCTCCCATTTAGCACTTCCATTCCTAAAGACAGTTTCCAAACTAGGAGATGCTGCAAAATGATGTCATAATGTTTATGACCCTTTCTGACTGTGACTCCTTGCTTCTGGTCTGCTGGAAGTGAAGGTGAAAAACAGGGGTCAAAGGAAGTGCTTTCTACCCTGCTGTTTTCCCTCCTTCTTGTGCCTCTGGGATTTACTTTCCTGGTTTAAAAGGAGACCACTCACATGCTCATTACACTACTTGCAAGACCTTTAACCATAAGGACAGAAAAAAAAGTGTTAGAATCCAGCATAACACATGAATTTTTTAACTCTGAAGTTCAAATGTGTGGTCTAAATTATTTAAGTAATGCAGCACAATAGGAGTGGATCAGTAACACAAAGCAGTTAGATGTGTGCATGCTATAGTTCAAGGTGTTTACTTCAGATTAGCTTTAGACTGGTTCCCTAGACCAAATACCTCCTCTGGGCATGTGCTTCAAAACTGCCTGATGAAAGGAGTATCACAAACATTTTCCTTCTTAACTGAGCCTATCAGTGAGCCACTCTAGACATGACATGCTGTCATTTATCTGTATTGTGTAGATAACAATAGCATGCTGCTGGTCCTACCACCATTGCCCATACATATGTCTTACTTACCTTCCTGCTTCTTTTATACTTTCTTATTTGTGATTGACTCTGCAACATCTACTGATTACACTGAGAATAGTCAGTGAGAAAACACTGTTCCCTTTTTTTGGTAACCATACTAGGATGACAACCTGAAAGACTTTTTTATGAGGTCAAAGGCCATAGGTTCCACTTAGTCCACAAGTTCCAGATTTAGATCTCTTAAGATAACATTGTATGCAATGGACATGTCCTGAACTGTTGCATTCGTTATCCTCAGTAGCACTGACTGAGAACTGTTCTTCCCTTGTCCCACACATTGTATTTGATGAAGAACTAGGAAGCCTGTTCACTGTTCTGGATGTGGAACTGTTTATACTTCTCCAGAAAAAGAGAAAGAAAGAAAAAAAGGAAAAAAAAAAGAACATGTTTTCCTTTAAATTTGAAATACAGATTCCAACTTCATAAACTGTAGAAATTACAATTCTGACAATCTTAGGCAGGAAACTCTGAACTAAGTCTGGATCTACCACTGGGGCAAGATCCTGAATCAAGTAGAGCTGTGGAGTGTGCCTGTACCATCTTTTTCTAGTAAACTCCACAGGAAGACAGAAGGTTTTTGATTAACAGAAAGAAAACATATTAATAGAACACAAGCTTTAATAGTTAACTTTTTAAATATGTGACAGGGTAGACAGAACAGAAAAACAAAAGGTTTATATAGAGTTCTTCCTCACCCACTGTGTCTCTGCAGTCAGGTCCCTGTTTTCACTCAGTGTCTTTTTCAGCAGCAGCAAATGCAAAGTCTTCTCAGGTCCTTAGGGTTTTGTACCCATCCTCTGCGAAAGCTGCTCCTCTGCCCCTGACTGCAGGCTCGATTTCTGCCCAGGCACTGCAGGCACAAGCTCCACATGGTCCCACTGTGCCAGCCAGGCCCTCTGATCTTCAAAGTGTCACTCTTCTGAGCTTCTCTTTCAATGATCCAGAGGAGGAATGATCTCCTCTTCCAACAACATGACTCCAAGTGATCACATATTTGTAAAGTAATTTATAACAGACAACTCGCAAATACAGGGGGAAAAAAAGGACTGATACATACAACATTACAATAATCCAAAATTACTTAGCTTGGTAGTTTATAGTTTCATATAAGTTCTAAAAAACACTGCTTAGATCTCTTGGGTGGGCCAATGGTGTAAAAGAAAGGACTATATGCTTGCTAAAAAGATCTTTCTTCCAAACCAACATAAGCATAAAATCATAGCCATCATTTAAAAAGCAGTGCAAGTCAAGTAATCTCATCCTTATCAGTGGATAAAAAGCTTGATTTTAATACACACAGTGTTAAGATCCACCAGATAGTGATATTACCTGTGGAGAACATAGTATTAATTCCCCATCTGTCTGAGAAGATCAGAGAAAACTGGCAATAGTCTGTGTTACTGAATTCGCCTTGATGCTTCTGGTGCATATATGATTACTTTGAAGCTCTATTTGTGTTTGACCTACCTTTTAGAGGCAAAAACTTAAGTAGCTTTTAACCTAATGTAAAATACGGTATATAATCACAGTAGTGATGCACCTTTAAAAAGTCTGTTGTACAGACAGTCTCCTGTGAAGGATTTCTCAACCCATTAAGATGCTACTTGACATAACTATTTTATTATGAGAAACAGCTCTTTCTGGCTTCTGCTTTCTGTTCATTTCAAAGGAAGTGATACTAGTAAAGATCAATAGGACCTAGGAAAGAAATCTCATATGGTTTGTGTCTTCTTCCACACTCCTTTTTATATTTTCATAAACATTTCTTTTTCTCTAAATCCTATGGGCTTCAATTCCTAGCCTTTTCTACAGTCAGCATGGAAAAGTTTTCTGCAGTGAAAGAGCTAACATTGGTATTGTTCTCTAACGAACCAAATTAATTAGTAGTAGTGTCTGTGGAAGAACGATACTGCCCCTATTTATGAGCAGTTAATATTTGAAACACTGTCATGACTTGAAGCTCAGAGATTTTACACTGATCTGAGTCAAACAGTATGCACATTTCTTAGGTGTTTGACACCACTGGTGCATATGTTGTAGCTGATGCGAAATGATTGAAATATTATACATGGAAATACACTCAGTAGATAGGAGGGAGTTCTTCTTTCAGAAAAAAATCACAGCAAATATCAGGAAGGAATCCTACAGGGTCTAAATGATCTGAGAGGAGTCTAAGATAGTCTCAGAATCACAGAATAAAGTGCAGTATAGAAGAAAAAATAGTCTAAGCGCTATGACCTGTTAATGAGGACTGGGATAAGATGCAACTAACTGGAATTCTCATAAAGTAAAAGGACAGCACTTCCAGAGAGATACTTCAAAGAGTTTTTATTTCAAAACTCAGTAACATTTTATATGAAAAGCAGATACTATTAATGATACTGTCACATCCCTATAAACTATATCTGTCAGTAAGTATGTAAAAGGAAAACATTCAGCCAGCTATGAATGGCAGTTAATAAGCTAGCTGATGTTATTAACAGACAGAAAAAGACCTTCCCATACAAGAGGACAGATACTGAAAGTTTATTAATTTTCATATACTGGACACATTTTAGAAAGTCCCTTTTAGATAAGAGGGTGTTCTTAGTTCATGAGAAAACAAAATATTGCTTTTGTGATGAAACTAATAGCATATATTCTAGTTCTGAGATTAATTTTCTGTGATAGGAACAACTGTCCTGCCATGGTAGGTAGGCTCAGGGAGGGAGCTCAGGGGGACAGTGGGCAGGAAGCACTGGGACAAGGCAAGTAAAGGCAGGGACAGTGGCAGTGACTCTGAGCAGCTACATCCCAGAGCAAATCCACAGGACATCCATAGGGATGAGAATGGGACAAGGTCAATCTGGAGGGTGACTCAGTGGTTGAGGATCAGCAAGGTGCATGGCCAGGCACAGACATACCTACAGCATAGCTCAGGCAAGTGTCAGGACATGGACCTGAGATCACAGGCAGCTCCTGCAGAAGGTGGGGTGGCCCTGACTAGACTTCTCCCCACTCTTCCTCACACTGATCCAAGGCTATGCAGCTGCAGTACCTGCAGCATGACCTTGAACAAAGGCAACCAAATCTCTGGGATAGGAAGAGGGAAAATACTTGCAGAGCGTTCTGCTGCCCAAAACCAGACCAGTGTTTCATGTAGGCTGTTGAGTGACCAAATCCAAACAGTGAAATTGTCAAATCCATTTCAGTTGTTCTCAGCCTCTTGCTTATTGTTCACCTGTGTTTACTTGCCTGCAGCCATATTAGAGGAATATCTGTTTTAACAACCCTTTTACTGAAGATCTCCAGTGGGAATTGAGAATTTAGAAACTTGCCATGCTGTATTTACTTTTCAGAGGCTGTTGAGTTACCAAATTACAGACCAGACTGTGTGGGTTTTCTCAATCAACAGGTCAAAAAAAAAGTCATATTAAAATCAGAATTTATTAAAGGTAAAGATCAAGTAGTAATAAACAAAGGAAATAATTTGCATAACATACCCCATCTGGATACATTGAAAATTGTTTTGATGGTGCTTTGTTTTGCTTTGTTAGACAAAGGAAACCAAAATACCTCATATTTTCCAAACTCATTTGTTCCTTATTGGCCCCGTATGTCTTCATATCTTCTCTATATAAGATTTTTCTTCTTCTGTTTATCAGGTTCTTGCTTTTCAAGTGTCACCTGTTTAAGCATACCTTGCTTAAAATCAGCTCTTGAAATAAGATTCCTAGGAGTTAGAGCTCCCAGGATCCTCAATGTTTTAGCAGTCTACTGGACAGATTACTATCAATCTAATATTTAAAGCAAATCTGAATGATGATGAAAGAAGAATTTGCCATGCTTTTGACATAGAATAATTTAATTTTAAATTAGGATGAAAATAAATTCAAAAATGTCAGGTTCAACAACAAAACTGAGCTCTTACTTTCCAGTATGACTCCTCTGTTACAGGAGCGACCTGAAAGGCTTAATTCCTTTTGTTAATTATATGATTTCTCTTGTCTTTCCTTTATGATTTAAGATAGTGGTTTCACTACATCATTTAAATATTTTATACCCAACGTCTGCAGCAAAAGAGTAAACTGTCATATTCACGGCGCAATGTGCCTGCATCACTGCTCCCTGATACTGCAGGAAACCAAGATCAAGATCACGACATGCTGGCTTTCTGCATTTGAACAGACAGATCGATGAGCAGTACAGTGGCTTTCAAATGCAGACTTTAATTTTCTTTTCTCTGCTTTGAATTCAAATTATATTTCAGATAAACTGTGGGAAATAAATTGGTTCAGGCAAGATATTAAGATCAAAATTCTCTCCTTTTGAAATTACTTTGTCACTCACTTCAAACTTAAGCTCAAAGCATTAGGTTTCTGTCAAACTTCCCTTGTTTATCCTAAAGTAAGAATGTATATAAGCAGGCAGAAATAGGAGGCTGGCTTTCACTATCCGCAGTGTTACCCTTGCACAGTCAGGAGATCCTATGCAAAACACAAGGTTTCTAAACCTTTAAAGCTTCTTAACATTTTACCAGTTCAGTGTATTATCAAGTTAGCAATAGTTACACTTCTGTAGAAAGACGATATGCTTATAATACTGTTGAAAATTGAGGCTATTGCATAATTTTTTCTACTTCATTCCACTTCTATTTCTGCCACTATTGTAGATTGCTTTAAAATTCATAAAAACAATATGGCATAACAAACTGCACAGGTAGAGGCTTTATACATTTTTATCTTTAATGGCTAGCTTGAAAGTCTTCACTTTTGTCACTGAGAGGCAATTCTGAAAGAGAAATTGCAGCTTTTTACTTCTTAGTAGCTTAACAAAATTCAGAAAAATAAGATGCCAGTGGTATTTCTTAGTTTTTTATGAAAACAAGATTTATGAGATTAGGTGACTGTGTTGCTATATAAATGCAAGTGGTGTACTTCTGTGCACATCATTCTGTCAATTCCATTCCAATAATATCTGATTCTATTGTCCGCTCTCAAACAGCTTTACAGACAGTGAGCAATCTAAAATATGATAAATTCCCAGGAGTTCCATGAAAAATGTGAGCAGGTAGAGGAAAGAGACTTTTTTTAAACCTTCCCTAGGGGCAGAAAAAGTATAGTGCAGCTTCAACCATTATAAAATAACAGATAGCCTGGTAGAAAAGATAAATTAGGAATAATATAACCAAGGCGATATGTTTCATTTGCAGTGATACCAAAAGAACCATTTCTCAGTCTAATTTCTTCCCCTTCTATGAAATTGTAGGTGCAAATCTGACATTTTTGTGCAGTCAGGATATTAATAATGTCTCTTCCACCCTTTTGCCTTCTCCCACTCGTGGATTCTCTGTCTAGTAAGAATTGAACTCCAGCTACAGTCTTGGTACAGTCTGGTGTAAAAGGCCAGCAGCCATAAGAAAAATATCCATTGACAATTAAGTTTTATTACTGCTTTTGCACACAAAATCATTTCATGTTGTACTAATCACTAAAAGAATGTTGATCAGAGAATAACTGACCCAAAGAAAATAATACCCATAACTCCTTTTCTAAAAGATGTTTAATGAGTATAATCAGGAATTTTTGCTCATTCTTGTTTTTCAGATGAAGCAGATCGGTCACGATGGCTACAACCCCACCTCTGTAGCTGAATGGCTGGATTCCATTGAACTGGGTGACTATACCAAATCCTTTCTAATTAATGGCTATACATCGATGGACCTTGTGAAAAAAATCTGGGAGATTGAATTAATTAATGTAAGTTGATCAATTTATAGCAGTAGTTCCTCCTAAATACATTACGTAGTACTTGTCTTTATACATCAAGGAGAAAGCAGGAAAGCAATTTTCACTACAAATACTATCATCAGGTACTGTTAATGACTACAGCTGTTATGCCTGTACCTAGGTTGACTGTACCTTTACTTCCATTTACTTTGCCATTGTCTTTAGCATGGTATTCAATCAGCATGATTGTGTTTGCCTTCAGGCTGCTGAACGACATTAAAAATATGTTTTGGGAGTTTATGGCTACAAAGCATGAGTTTTAAAGTACTTCTTATAAAGATACTTACAGCTTACTTTTTATACATGCTCTGTCTAAAGTAAACATAAAACAAGGAAACCTTAAGTATAGTTATTAGGTAATGCTAAAAGAACACAGTATTTTCTTTAATTACCACTTTTGCTTGAAACTTTATTTACATGAGTCAATTACATTCGATGCCCAAATTGGGCAACCATAAACTTTAGTGTGGACTGCACTGCAGGGTAATTTGTAATGAGATGAAGTTTGTGCTGTTACAATGAAGACATTGACTGTACAGCTTTGCCAGTGGAATTTTCATGTAAGTTATGTGTCTGGAACTGAGTTGTTTTCTCTTATGAAAGATAGATGATTGTAGCTTTGGATCTGCTGTGACTTTTGAAATCAACTGTATTGTCAGTTTATCTGACCTTTAGCACAATCTCTACATGAAGAAAAGCCCAATATCATATTTTTATTGATTCTTCACAGACAAAAGGCTCTGCTCTTCCTTCCATTGTAGGAGATACTGCATCTTTGTTTCTGATTAGTGCCTGAGTCCCAAACAGTCAGAGGGCTACCACTAATCATAGGCAATCAAACATAGGATAAAACAGTTGGTATAGTTTTATACTATGGAACAGTTCCCACTGTGTCCCAGGCTGGAGAAATGAAGAACATAACTATGGTGCAAAACCATGTTTCAACACAGTAACTGGTGCATGAGGCAGAAGTAGGTATAGCCTGAGACCGGCATCTAAAGAAAAGAAGAGAAAGAAAAATATAAATGGAGTTATATCACTTGAAAGACAAAACCATTGCATGCTAGAATTTCTTTTCTTGCTGTTACAATACAGTCAATGTTAACTGGCACAAAAATGTAGAGTAAGGACCAAACTCTGCCTTATGTGTTATGTCTGTGGCATTCAGTGTATGTTGTAGTTGTATAATTAAAGTCAGGATATGATTGATGCTATTATAGGTGTCTGCTGCTAAGCTATTTATAACTGTGGCTTTTTTCTGTAAGTGGCTGGATTTTAATAAGAACTGGGGACCCTTTGCCTGAGAAGCTAAGTTAGATTAACAACTAGCACTGAGTTGGAAAAAAAAAGTGGAAGACTCTGCTTGTATTCTATAACTTAATTTTGCATCCCAAACATTTTGTCATAATCGATTTGGAAACAGATTACCCTTTAGCTCCCCCAAGTGGATCATTAAAACTTCATTAAAGGTTTTTGGTTTTATTCCAACCTTGCTTAAGCTGATGAAAAGGAGAGTACCTGCACTGAAGTTAACAGGAATACACTTCTGTAAAACTAGTATAAACCAGACCTCTATATATCCCTCTAATTTTAAAGCTTAACATTATGTTCTGATTGAAGGTCTGTGCTTCTTAGAAAAACACCCCCTCTTGCCATGAGTTGCAAATAGAAGCTGTTTAATAGTTGTATAAGTACTTGTATAGATACAGAAATCTATATAGAGAAATGTTTTTCCTACTTGATATGTTTGAATTATGTTGTTCGAAAGCGTAGTAAATCACAGAATATGCTGAGTTGGAAGGTACCCACAAGGATCACCAAGTCCAACCCTTAGCCCTGCACAGGACCATTCCCAAAAGTCACTCCTACAAGTTCTACATTCTATGCATTTCTATTTTAGTCCAACCAGTATATATTTGATTCCCCCCAATCAGTAGCTAAGCTAACTGTAAAGATATTATGTTCAGTGAGAAAAGCTATAGCTTAGAAAATTATTTACTGTTACTTTTCTCTTTCAATTGAGGGGAATCTTTCAGAAATGGACAAGAAATTGTTTTGAAGCATTGTGCAGTCTGACAGAACAAGATACTTAGCTCTGACCAGCAGGCCTGCTGTCTGAAATTGATTTCAAAGGTCTCACTTCCCATTCGGGTGATGGCAAAGAAAAGCTTATTACAGAAAGTGTTTCATAAAAGAACGCATAAAGGTCAAAGCCACTAAGTCTGGAACAGAACTCTTCACTTGAGTAGGTCAAAATTCAGGCATTTGAAAATAAGAATAAAACCAGACTCAGCATCCTGAAAAGAATTCAAAGTACCCTTGTTTTGGTGGCTCTTGGTGCTTAAGTTGTATGTGGAACAAGAAGTTAAATTTAAACTTATGTTCAAATATGCAATAAAAATATGTTAAGGGCTACGGAAGTGATAACTTCTTCATTTTAGCTATAATTTTGAACAGTTTCAGCCACTAAACTTGACAGAAAAGACATACCTGATTTGGTGCTAGGAATCTCTGTGTTTGTATTTGGTACTTCTTTCCATTTAGCCATTGGGAAATAATCCATGGGTCCCTGTAGTGAGGGGATATTATCTCTACCTTCAAATCTGTTTCTACCCCTCACTACAAAAAAAACATTGAGGCACTGGAGCATATCCAGAGAAGGGCAACGAAGCTGGTGAAGAGTCTGAAGCATAAGTCCTGTGAAGAGCAGCTGAGGGAGCTGGGGTTGTTTAGCTTGGAGAAAAGGAGGCATATTACTCTCTACATTTACCTTGAAGGAGGTTGTAGCCAGGTGGGGCTCAGTCTCTTCTCCCAGGTAACAAACATTAGAATGAAAGAAATAGCCTCAAGGTTCGAATTGGGTATTAGGAAAAAGTTCTTCACCAAAAGGGTTGTCAAGCATTGGAACAGGCTGCCCAGGGAAGTGGTTGAGTCACCATCCCTGGAGCTATTTCAAAAACATGTAGGTGTGGCACTTAGGGATATAGTTTAGTGGCACTGACAGCGTTAGGTTTATGGTTGAACTCAATGAACTTAAAAGTCTTTTCCAACTTAGATGATTCTATGATTAAAGTTATCCTTCATGAGTTACCCCTTACTCCCATAGGACATCGGCATGATCAGAACTTTGAATCTTCTTGTCTTCCTAAGAACAGTTCTTACTCTATTTCCAACACAGCTTTATTATTCTTGTAAGTTACCATCTAGGCAAGGACATTTACAAACACTGCAAAGAGAACACCAAGCATATAAGAGAGAGAGAAGGTCTGAGGCATTGGTGGTAAAGGCCGTCTTCCCTCAGCTTTTCTTGTCCTCTAGCTGGCTCACTGGCATTAAGAAACAAATTTAATATGCAACTTCCTGAAATTTATTGCAAATTATTCCAGCAAGGTAATGTCTGATCTGACATGCTAGTTTCTTTCAGACTTCTCTGTGTGTATATGTATATGTATATATATATATAGAGAGAGAGAGTGTTTCTTCAAACTCAGTCAAGCAGCAATTTCTAAAAGCATTTGAATCAGAAGAGTAATTTTAAAAGTGGTTTTTTTTTCATGTGAGCTCCCACCGGCATTCTCAGCCCTTTTTCAACAGGTCAGACTGTGGCGGTTTGAGACCCTCAAAAATCCAATTTCCAAGTCCAAGCCTCCCTCCTACAATTTATTTCAGTGTGAAAGGGTTTTCCAGACATAACACAACTCAGTATGGGGGAAAGGGAATTATACCACATAAATACTATAAATACTATAATACATTATATACACAATTCTAACTATCTCTCCTAAGGTAAAGCAACATATTTACATTAGGTCCCTCCTTTCCCTCCAATAAAAGTTCAGAAGGGAAGAAGGAAAGATCCTTTCCACTTCCAGGGCAGCAGTGTCTCTCCTCTTCAAGGCAGCAGTCGTAGCTGGAGTTGTTGTAGCTGGAAAATATCTTTCTCTCTCTCTCCATTACAACGCAAGGGTCTCTCTCTCACCCCTCTCAGCCCTTGAGCTCCAACCGAAGGTCTCGCCCATGGACTGCCTGCAGGGACAAACACTCGCTTCACCATGGTCATATCACAGAATGCAGGGCATCCCGTGAATCCTTGGGGGATTCAAGCTCCTCCTAAGTCAGAACGTTTAGGGCAGCTCTCAGTTCAGTCTTTGCCCCAAGCATTCTACCAGAGCTCCTTTGCTCCGTCTCAAACTGCCAGTATGGCAAAGGGGGAAAGGAAAGCATCTTCCTCCCCTGTGTTCCTCCTGGCCGTCCCGGTCCAGCTCCAGGACATCTCTGCATTTCAGGACTCCCTTCAAGTGGAAGTCCACCCCCTCCTCTTCCAAAAAAAGGGATCTCCAAAGGGTTTGGGGAAATAAAGCCAAGTCTCACCCCCAAACAGCCTCCACTGAGCTTGGTCCTCTCTCTTTCCATCGGACAGCTCTGCGTCTCTCAGCTTGGTTCCATGCCATCTCTGCTGCTTGTTATCTTCTTTGACTCTCAGCCACAGATCTCTGTTCACCACCGTCTCAGTGTCTCTGGCTGTCCACTCACAGCAAGGAAACCCCCCCAGCTTTTAGCCACAGTACTTGGCCCAGTTTAACACTGTTCCAAGTTCCTGCAGCCCCCAGCCAGAGCTGGGGGGCCTTGGCCCCCAGCAAGGCTCCTGGCCCCTCTCTCCTCGTGGCCTAAAACATGACTACTTCTCCTCCAACTACATCATCTTCTCCCTTCTTTTCTGGTCTGGTGTGATATGTTTTAATTTTGCAGGGGCACTGATTGGGTCAACACCAAGAACACCACCCCCCTGGAGTAAAACACTTTCCAACTCCAGGGGAAAACCCTTTTTAACCCAGGACACAGATCTTCAGACTTTGAAGTTTAGCTTTTGTTTCACTAATTAATTTTCTTGTAGATAATTTAGAATTTTTCCAGATCCATTTCCATCTGGGATGTGCTTTTTGGGAAGTATTGTTCTAGTTTTCTTACCCTGGGATTGCAAGTATTCAGAATGCCTTCTCCCAGCATCGGCTTTCCCAACACTTTTTTTTTTTTTTCTCCCAGATTTCTGGGCTCATTAGACGGATCAAATTCTGAATCCTGATTCAGATATCATTTATTCAGTGCTGTAGCTATGAGGAACTTTTCTGAAATATATATCATCTGCTGAAAAAAAGTCCAGTATGTTCTGTAATCCCCTAACCCATCTAAAGTGTGCACCCTTGCTTTAAAGTATAAACGCTCTTCTACATGACTAATCATATTATTCTTGTCTGTTATTCTGGATTACTTACATAACCTTCCCCCTTGGGACTCCCTGTCTTCAGGGAACTTTTACCGTAGAGATTCTTCAGGCAAGATATAAACAGCTTAAAAGCACAAAGCAAGTTTTTTATCCTCTAACACACAATACATTGTGGGACTAATGAGCTAGGCATTAAATCAACCCCCACCAAATGAGTCACTCAATTTAATGGGCAAGTAGTCATAGCTCAGGTATGGCCTCTGGGGCTCACTGGAACGGGCTGATCTGTGATGTTGCTGAATTGCTGTATTCTGATTTCCTTTTTTTTGTTAGGATTTTATACCTCTTCATGTGAGTGTTTTTATTCATGAATCTTTGAGGTGCTAGGTTTTCCCTGTCTCAGCAATCTTACTTATGTCTGCAACTTTACCTTTCTTATCTCAAATGCTTCCAGCCTGTGTACTCTCTCACAGCTCCCTCTCACGCCCTAGCAATTTTCTCAGAAGGAAACTGAGAACGGTTGCACAGCTGCGCTGTACTGAAAGTAGGTCTGGAATCACAGATAGCTGAACTCCTGGGAGGAGGGTTACATGGAAGTGGCCTGGTTTACATTTCTTCTCAATTAGTTCATCCTGCACTGTGAGCTTCTTTTTTCATGCATACTTCTTTCATATGGATGATTCGGGCTTTGTCTTCTGTAAAATTAATCTTTACCAAATGGTTCAATTACTGTCCAGATTTTGAGCTTTTGGGGAAGTGTTCTTGATACTCTCTCCCAACTTGCATTCCTGGTTTTCCTTAAGGTGTAATGATTGCCATTCAGGGTCAGAGCAAAGATACTAGAAGAGAGAAATTAGCTGCCAATGGGCTGCCTTCCATTAGTTTATAGCTAAATACTTTGGACCCTGCACAACATCACTGACAAGATCCACAATATATTATATGTTCTTTAGTTTTATTTAAAGCTGCTGCGTGATTATTGCACCACAGCCCACTAGAATTTGTACTGGAGGAATGAAAAAGTCTAAAAATGGCCTTAGTGAAGCAGATCAGTCCATCTACCTAATCCTCCGTGGTGGCTATAAAAATCATCATAAACAAATGACCAGGGAAGGTTACATGGATAGGACAAGCATATTATCAGCATAGCATTCTTTTAATAATAGTTTTCAGCTCAGGGACTTTTGGAATTGGGCCAGTTCTTCCCAGCTGGTCCTTGACTTTTCAACCTCTTATCATCATCAAGTTTTGTGATCTTACTGCTAGTCTGCTTTCCTACAGAAAGTGTAAATACATTGAGCTGCAGAGGTCCATTCACAGATCTCTTCAGGAATTCACTAGGAATCTTCTTCCACTTTGAAAACTGCATTTTCTCCTGCAGTTTCCTGGTTTAACCAGCTATTTCTCCATGGCACAACCTCTTCTTATGGCTTAATGTCATAACTGCTGTTTTGTGGTTTTTTTTTTTCTTAAAAGCCTTTTAAGAGTGGCTTCATCAGAAGACTTTAAAAATTCATGTAAACAAGCAGATTCTCTACATATTTTTGACTGTTTTAAAGAACAACAATAGGTTCTTGAGATATGAGGTATCCTTACATGCAGTCACTTTAACTCTTCCTGGTTGTATTTATCCATGTGTGCATTTTCACATTCCTGTTTTGCCTGAGACAGGCTAGTATTTCCATGAATCTTCCATGAAACTGTTTTCAAAAATTGGCATCAATTTTGTCACTCTTCAGTCCTCAGATAACAAGTTTTTAAGGGAAAAGTTATACATCATTGCTAGCAGTTCAGCAAATTCATCCTTGAATTCCTTCTCTGTTTATTTTTTCTGTGCTGTGGTTCATTTTACATACTTTTATAATTTCTCCTTTCAATCATCTGATTTGTAAACCAAAGAGTCTTACTTCATTTAGCAATTTCATACTTCCAGAAATCCTTGTTCTGTATCTATCTGGTCCTTCTCTTTACAGCTCCAGTACAGTTGCAGAGTGCCAGTGATACATGTCTAATTTCAAGGTCAGAGTTCTTTTTGTATACATATGTAGCTTGAGCCTATAGGTCTAATGGAAACCACTGTGTCCAGCTTAGTTCCCAAAGCTCTCATGAGGCCTTAGCTGACTAATACACCTACCACATCCATACATCTTACAGTCTCTGCTTAAAGAACTTTAATATGAACCACGTACTGCATTCAGATTCCTTGATCAGGTTAGTCTCTCGCTTTGCAGCCCTCTCATCTACTCCAACAAGTAGTAACTCCAGATAGTAACTCCACAATTTTACTGGGTAGTACACACCAATTGGATGGATTTTGTACAGTGCTCACTTGACAGCTTAATTTCCCATGCTATATAGCATGAAAAGATGCCTTTTTCTTAGGAGGGCTGTCCTTCAGATTCTGTTTGAAAAATTACTCTGTGACTCTTCTTCTCTTGTTGTTACTTAATTTCCCAAGCATGCCACTCTGCAGTTTTTGGAAAGGAATGAAACATTACATCTCAATAACATATTCTCAGACACTGTGACTGCAGAATTACAATTCCTGTTCTTTTGCCTCTCTACCTCAGAGCCTCTTGCTAGATGTCATATCACTGAAAAGAACTAAGAGTGCTTGGAGTCACAGTCCTTTCTGATCTCCCGGGGATACTCCTGACTGATAAAGATGCCCATAGCTCTTCCTGTAGTTGCTTTCTAAATGGCTCCAACATATTTGATGATCAGGAGAGCTTTCAAGACCATGAAGCTGCATTAGCAATAAGCTGTGGGATCTCAAGTTGTTAGATAATTAAAAATATCTTCTATAGTTGTTGAGTGTAGAAAACCGTCTGTAGGACTTTTTCTTTGTTCACTCTTTCCAGACATTCAGGACCATATTCCTAGAGTACTCGATAAGGTACTGGAAGATAATTTATGTGAACCAACACTTCTTTCAAGACAACCATGTTGATGTACTGGTGCAAAACCAGAAGTCTTGTATTTCAAAGTTTCTAAATTTCAAAGATTCTCAAGCACATTCTGAAATGCTTGAGAATGCCTTTGACATCTTGTAAAAATAAAATGTGCCTGTTTTACTGAAGATAAAAAATTTCTAGTGTTTGAAAGTTTTACGGGAATCTTTAAAATTCTCTGCCAGGCCGACTGAACTTTGGGTCTTCTCACTCATTAGTAAAGTAGTAGTCTATTTATGAGATGCACTAAGACATTTAAGAAAACCTTTTCTGCTACATTTGTGGTGATTTTTGTATTCAATAACTACAATTTTGAAATGGTTAGTGCATGACCTTGATTGGTTTGAGGAAATATGAAGGACACCTTCGGTATCCATTCAAATTCTTTGGCTCATCTGTTTGCAAAACTATCCTAATTAATATAAATATAGGACCAAATATTAAGCATTCTTTTGACAACAAGGTAGTTTTTCATATGTTTCACATCAAAAACTCTGAAGATCAGTATGGAACTGAATAGCTTTCATCATGACACATTATTTCTTCGTGAGGTAAGACATGTATAGGGATTTGTTCAGTTGCTCCTGCATTAGTAGAACAATGCAACAAATGAAGTTATATTAATATGTATTAGCTCCTATGGTTGCAAATACAAAGGATAATTGTCCAAAATACTTTTTTCCATTTTAAATTGAATCAGTAGGTTCATTGCGTGTACAAAAAAAGTTATGAGGTGTTATACAAACAGCATTTTTTTTGCCCATACACAATAGTTGTGTAGATTTTTTTTCATCCAGGGCTTTCACAGAGATCTCAAAAGGGTTTAAGTACTGTATATCTTTGTTTCTTTTGCAATAATTAAATACTTATCAATTGTAATCATATAGTGGATTTTTTCCTTTGAATCTTGCATTTGAAAATTATTCTGCAGTCAGATTCTTTTCTGCTTTGAATACTGATAGCAGCTCCATTAGTCACTCAGTTCCTAAAGTACTATGGATGTTACTTATAATTTAGAAATCGTTGTTATTTTGTAGTATTGCAGTGGCTGTTTCTAGAAATCTCATTGAAAGCTTGTATCCTCAACAAATCCATGTGCCAATATTTTAACTTCATAACATGTTTAACATTTTGCATAGGTAGTGATCTTATAGCCTTTGAGTGATTTGATATGTAAACTTCCATCTGTTCGTTATGCTAATGAAAATACTTTTTCAGTACATCATTCTCTTTCCTCTGTACTGTTCCTTGCAGCAGATGACATAAACCATGGCAATTTTTTTAACCATCTACTGTTTACCTCTTCCCACTCCCACCTTGGATCATGGCAGTACTCAGACTCCAGAGCAGTGGGAGGAAAAACAAATCTTTTAGTTCAAATACAGTGTTTTATTCAGTTTACAATGCAACATGGTAAAGAAAGGGAGAAAGAGGAAACATTTGCTCTGTGAACAATGTAATGACAGTTTTTTGGTAGTATAACGATTCTTTTGTAATCCATCTAGTGTCATTTTGCACTAGAGGTTATTTAAATAGAAGACATGATAAAAGTACTTTGAAGTAATTTTCCTAATTCTGTTATTTCCTTATGCTATGGCAATAACAAAATAATACTGTTTCCTGATTTAAAAATGATAGTAAAATAACCATGTTTGATCTGTACATCTAGCCATTGAATTTTGCAGATTTTTTAATGTTTCTGATATCCTGCATTTATTTCTAAATACAAGGATTTTAGTCCTATCAAAATGATACGATTTTTTAACAATCACTTTTCCCTCTTTTCGGAGGCAAATATTTACTTTAGAATTCTTAAAACCAGAGCTGTCCCCCTCTCCTTTTCTCTTTTATTTCTTTCCTTCTCTCCCCTCCACGATCTCTTCAAACAAATTATAATCAGGTAGTGATTGGCAGCCATTTTTAGTACTAATAATCAAAGCTGAGCAATTTTAGCACCTATTGTATTCCACCTGCAGGATCATTTTCTTGTCCTGTAACACAGTAAAAAGCACAAATGATTGATTTAATAAAAAAATTATCTTACATTGTAAAGCAACCTGCCCTGCCAATTACCAGAGAACGTACTGACTCTGAAATATCCTAACGAAATCTCCCTCCATTCAGAGAGCAAATAAATTGCCTTATCATTTGATTTTCTGTCTAAAATCTCAGTGTTCTATCAGAAGGTTCATATTTCAAGTTTTAGAATGTGGTCTCCTTTCCAGGGAGTACAATAGACTTCTTATTTCCTTTAAAACCACTGCAAAATAACCTCTTCTGCCAGCCCACAAGTTCTCTACAAAAACAGATAAAATAGTCACTAAATATTTTGTTGTCCTAGGCAACAACTTGTTCTGCCTTCAGTAGCTTAGAAGAGCCTTGAATAAAGAGTTATATTTTACCAGTTTAACCTTTTCAGTGTTGAGCCAGCAAAAAAATTGGATTTCTATTATATTTTTTTTAAGCTGATATTAATTTAGAAATTTTACACACATCCTATTTTTGAATTTGGCCTCTGAAATGTGCAGTCTTAGGACTGTAGTAAAAGATAGTTGCTCTAAAATGTTTTCATTATGAGTATTTTATTTCCTAGACAATATTTGTGATACTTGTGCTGGAATAAATGGCTTGTTTCAAATGTTTGCATTTTCTGCCCACAAAACCTACCTCTCACAGTTTTAGCCTATGGCATTTTAAAACAGATTGTGTTGATTGAAGGTCAATATAAAATAATTCAAGTTGATGATAGATAAAAGCAAACAAGAACATAATTGTGTTACCATTGTAAAGCAATACTTCTGTCTTTACTTTGAAGAAATTGGAAGTGATATAAAATTATAAAGAAGTATCCCTTTTTTGTAAAGAAATAATGCTGCAGAATTTATTACATAATGTTTTCAAGGACTGCAGTACTATTTAATGCTTTTAAAAGAATACTGTGTTTTTCAAGTAAATCTCCTGTTCAGCAGTGTGCAAAGGAGAAATCATTTTTCTTTTAAATGTTTAAAAATCTTTTTTTTCTCCTTCTACATTGCTCTATAGGATATTATGAGGAGTCAATATTTCCAATTAAAATTCCCAAGAATGTATCAAATTTGTCTTCTGTGCTCAACTGATTTTAATAGTTAAAGGGGACTGAATGGCAGTCATTTTAGCTTTAAAGATATTGAAGATCAAAAACATTTTAGAAATATTTTCCCTGTAAAGCACATTTTGTTACCATTCTCGGGCGTAAGAGCCAATGCAGTGCTGTGCCATATAGACCTATCAGTGTGATTAATGTGCCAGAAATAGGACAGCAGCATTGTCCTGGGTCTTTTCCTTGATTCTCCCATCTCACATTGTTCAGAGCTAGCTTGGATAT
Organism: Manacus vitellinus; assembly: GCF_001715985.3. Taxonomy (NCBI): domain Eukaryota; kingdom Metazoa; phylum Chordata; class Aves; order Passeriformes; family Pipridae; genus Manacus; species Manacus vitellinus. The sequence continues at coordinate 20,543,628 of NW_021940682.1, forward strand.
CTCTGCAGTCCACTGCATTTGTATCATACAGATATGGTCCTGGATTTAAAAAAAGACTGAAAAGTATTATACCAAGATTATTAATAGAAGTAAGGTCAACGTTTTTCAACATATTAAAGATGAGGGGAAGAGAAGTATTTACTTAAATATAAAAGGTTCTATTGCAGCCTACAGCCAAAAGGACTTGTGTCCTTAAAGTCATCTTCAAGGATTTTTGTCTTTCACTGGTTTTAACTTTCAAAGGATTAAGATTTCGGTCACTTTTCATAAAGGACAATTCAAAATTCAAGTAGCTGATGCTGCTAAGAAACGTGTCATATTCAGTCTGTATTATTTCAAAATTACATACCATTATCTACAGTTATAATGGCAGCCCCAATGTTTACATCCTACTTATTGGCAGGTATTTGTGATCCCTTTCGTAATGATCAAGACATTGCAAGGTTAAGTAGATTTAACTCCTGATTTATATTCCTACCTGGGTTTGTACTTTCTTATTCATTGCTTATTTTAAAGCATGCAGTATTCATCCAAAAGTAGTATTTGTACGGATTTGAATTCACTACTATAATTTGAAAAAGAATTTGAGAAAATGCAGTTAAACTCATTTCTTTGTGCAATGATATTCAAAATGTTATTCAGATAATGAATTACAACATAGCTATTGTGAATGTCTTTGTTAATAGAAAATGAGAGCTCTTTCTAATTTTATGGGGTTTAAAACAGAAAGTCAGTTTCAAAATCTATTGCAATGTTTTATCTGTGATTTTTTTCATTGATGAACTAAGCACCTGATTCAAATGCACTAATGACAGAAGCTACTGGAAAAAATGTAAATATACCTTAGTTATTCTTTTGTTTGTGTGTTGAAAGCTGGATCAGAACCTGTCTGAGTCATTCAGGTTATATGAACACACTGATCAGTAAAGGACATATATCGGTTTTCCAAATAGCATTTTTTATCACTCCGGAGGCATCAGCCCAAGCACCTGGCCATTGTGATTTTCTCAGGGTCTGGACTTCATGATGCCATTTAAAGGAATGAATTGAATAATAACCCTCTTGGGAAGTTGCAGACGAGCTGCTAATGGCTGTCTTTCAGTCTCTATCATCAAAAGGATTTTTTTCCTCATCTCCTCTTCACATGCATGATCTACTTGAAAAGTCATATGTCTTTCTTTAAAATACTTTCCCCTTCAGTAAGCTACAAAGAAATGCATACGCAGTCACATGCACACATGAAGCACAAGAGGAAGAATTATGCAGAGCTAAGTATTTAAGACATTTGTGTTCCCACACGCAATATGGTTCTACTGTGCTTTCAGTGAACATAACCAAATGCAGGGTAGATTGTGCTTCCTGTCTTATGAGTTAAATTTATGTAAGATTTATATAAGCAATAGATAAGTATCAAAGCCATAGCCGAGGAGGATGGATGGCAAAACACCGGACTAGTTCATAAATTTACATTATTAAAGAAAAGTGATAGATCTATGCTGCTCCTTTAGTTGAAGCTGAGCAACAATTTGCAAGGAGAAATAATTCTTCTTACCTGCTTTTAATAGTAAAGTACACAGGAGCACTAGTAGATGACATCCACCAAAAAAAATTCATTATCTTGGGTTATCTGCTCTGATCTGTGAACAGTTTTTTTTCTTAATTTCTGGTTCCTTGGGAATCAGAGGTATAAGATGTGACAATGTGATAGAAAAAAAAATTACAGAAGTTTAATATGCCTCTAACCATATAGAGGGCTTGGCTTTGGAAATTTGCTAGAACTGAAGCATGGGAAAGAGGAGACTGAGAATTAAGGCGATTTGGTTGTAAATGAGGGAGTTATATGCAAGGATGAGATGTCAAGAGTGGGAAACAAGTGCCACTAGATGCCAGTGGGCTTAGCAAGAATGACTAGAAATACATAATGAAGAAACAAACACAGAGTATCTGTGTCATTAAAAACAGAAAAAATATTATTTTATGTCTATCTATGTCCTTATTTTATGTCTATCTAAAATGAAAGCAAATGACTACACAGATACATAGAGAGTTTCAAATATTCAAAATTATTTTCACAATTAGGTTTTTTCTGTTTTCCTTTAGTCAAATCAGCTTGCTGACCCTTTGCATCAGAGAATCATCCTCAAAGTTTGATAGCAAGCACCTGATCAAAAGTATAGTTTCTCTCCGTATTTTATGGTGTTATTAATAAACAGTATAATATTATGGATATCAAATGATGATTTACAGAAATGGGAAAGATAATACATGTAATGTATTATAGAAGAAATAAAACATTGGATAATTGTTTCAGATAAGAAGATTTGTGTCAAGAATACATTGATGTAAGAAAGAGTTTAAGAGTTTAAAAAAGATTCTTTGGAGATGTTTCATTTAAGCTGAGGTTCTCGGCAAAATATTTTCTTGTGGATTTTGCTATAACGTACTTCAGCCTTTCACCACAAGATTTCTAATGGCTGCTGGAATTCAGATAAGGAAGAGAAGCAATCTGGCTACTATCTCCTCTGCATTTCCCCAGGGATTTAACACAGATTATTCCAATGTGTCCAGGATAAAACCCCCTCACTGTTTTGCAGGACGTGCTGTTAAGCAAAATGACTGAGATTTTGTGTTTATTGCTGACAATTTGTTATATTTCCATAAGCAACAGCATTTTAGTATCCCATTTGTTTGTGTTATCCTAATTATTTTTTTTCTGTGTAAGTATGGAATGAGCTACTGGATGTTTTCTATAGAAATCAAGGAAGATATTGCTCATAATTAAGCACAGACCCCTTAATAGGAGAATGAAGAATTTTATTTGGTCCTGAAAACTCACTTATTTTGTTTGACTCTGCATGTAGCAATTATAAAGACACTAAATATACTCAGAAGGTCTGAAATATAAATCTTCTGATGTGAAAATGTCAAGGTAAATTGAAATGAATAAGAGAATCAGAAATGTGTTTACTGATACTGCAGAAATCTATCATCAGAATCACAGCCAACATAATTCTGATTATCTGAAATCTTGTACTCGGTTTCAATCTTTGTCATGTCCTCCTTATGTCTTCAAAGTAAAAAAAAAAAGAAAAAACAAGCAAATAAACAAAAACACACAAAAAACCCAAACCAAATGAAAAACAAAACCAAAAAACCCAAACAAACAGAAAACCTTTCCAGGTATCTGCCAAAATCTCTATCTCTGTATAACAAATCATTTTATTGAATTGTAAGACAGATGAGTTTTACTGATACCTACAGTCAGTTTCTACATGCAACCAGTAAAGTAATAAGTAGTAGCATGCTTTATTTATTTCAGAAGCTAGCTGACACTTGGCTTTGAAAAATACTGTGTGAAATCAATTATTTTCATTGTACATCTTGTTTTTTGCTTTATCCCTTTTATCTCAAGGGCAGTTTCCATTAAAGCATTTTGGAGCTTTGTTTGCTCTCACTATGAGTTTCTCACCTGAATTCCTAACCTGTTTAGCTGACATGCTGAAAGTAAGTTGTCCTGGTACATAAAGAATAAACACTGGTCAGTGCAATGTACATTCTGGGATGTATCTAGAGGCCTAATACCTTCAGTACTTTGACCAAAGCTGTCTTGCCAGCAGCTGAAAATTTGGTTTGGTGGTACATGTGTCAGAGTTTGCGTGTGTCTGTAAAGTTTTGGAGTTCTTCTGTGTCTCCTCTTAAAACTTATTGATATTTTAGTAACCCAGCATGCTTGTTCAGTGCATTACTTGCCATGAGGCTTTTGAGAATGTTTTAAATGCATGTACTCAACTGACTGTAGCAGTAGAGTACTGTAAGGTGTTCAGTCGATATGTGAAGCTATATAAAAAGCAATATAAAAACCCAAGCATTACACAATCATTTAATAGGATGATGTAATTTAGTATATACTTATCCTGATCTGCTTCTTGTGTTGTGTTTATTTTGCTTATGTCATCCCTCCCCTGGCTTTTATTTCTTAAAACTTTTCTTTTACCAGTCTTCATATGGTATTACAGCATGAGCAATAAAACCCAAGACTAATGACATTCTCACAGAACTTTAACTCAACCAGTTTCTCTCCTCATGGATAAACAGAAGGAACCTCAGTTACACTGTCAGTATTTTAGAGTACATTGCCTAACCAACTATTCCTAAAATGCTTCAAGTTTCTGAAAAGAGTTTGAAGCATTTCTTTACAAAGTTTTACCAAATAAAGGACAATGTTGGGCAAAATTCATAACTATATATTTCATCTGTGCATTATATTAATTAATCATTTTATGTATTCCACTCATTAAGTGGGTGAAGGGAGCAAGACATTGCATTGTTGGAAAAGCTTATACTTTTCATATATATGTGTTAATTTTTAAGTTCTTTGCAACGATTGGTCCTGCAGTATGCAGTCATGGATATACTGGAAACTTTCCAGATTATTTTATTTCTGCTAAAATGAGTTGGCTCAAGAAAGAGACAGTGGTTTTTGTAACAGAATCACAGTTCTGAAAAAAAATTTTGAAATTTGGAAAATCTTGAAAGTTTATTTCATTTAGCTAGATGATCACTTGAAATTGCAGACAACAGGAAAGAAATCATTAGTGTTTTCTTTGACCTGTGATGAACATGTTATATTCTATTTTAGCAAAAGAGGGATCTATGAAGGAATAAAATTTCAGTTGCTGGCTATATCAGTGAAATTCATATTTACATCTCAGTCATAGGAGATACATGTCAAGTTTCTTGCTATAATCATTGAAGATATGCAGTCATTTCTCTGATATGATTCATCTCATCCTAAAGCAAATGCTTCAGTTACATCAAATGAGTCATGCCTTAAAGGTGCCTATTTTTCTCTGTTAATTAAAGGAACCTTTACATGAGTACTGAGGTCTCTGTTGTGGACATTTTTTATGCTGTAAGACAAATATCACTCTAAATCTGTACATGGCTTTGTATGTGAGAAAATGCAATAGAAATTATTGACTTAAAAATATGATATCCAAGAAAAATAATAATTAAAAATAATAATAGTCCCAGTATCAAAAGTTCTGAGATGAAACCTGTTTCCCCTAGAAACCTGTTCTCAATTGTAGAAACATACTGGAAAGTCTTGATATGTTCTGAGAAGGTTATTGTACCACACCATTGTATACCAACATGTTTTATGATTAACAACCACTGGATCTTCCAGAGTGCTAAATGATGCCTACTCTTTAGGAACATCGTGTGTCATACTTCTGGGTTCTTTTCAGTCCTGCAACTATATATCTCTTACTTCTATGTCGTTTGAATCACAAAAGAGAACAACTTTTGCCATGTCTTTTTAAATCCATACTCTTAGTTTTATATAGAAAGAATAGCTAAAGGAAATAACCTCATTTTTCAGAGATGCCATTTTCCTGAAAAGGTCTAGAATAATCCCATATGAAACAGATTTTCCTATTCCCTTTTTAAATTCCCTTATTCTATCCAGGACCTGTGATTCTTATTCAGGAAAGATAAATCCCATTCAAATAGCACAAACCTGATTTAATTATGCTTTCCTATGTGCTGAAAACAGAGGAGCCATACATACAGAATCACCAACTCCTGCCCGTATCCCTGAGATTAGTTTAAAATGCAAATTAGTTTGAATAGGTTCTTACAGTTATAAAAAGGCATGTTATGAAAAACATATTGTAGAGTGCTCTTGATATTTCTGTGCATCATTTTAGTGCCGTTTTGCACATATCACCAGAAAGATACTAAAGCGTGCTTCAGGGAATTGAGAGAAGACAAAAAAGGTTCACAAGCTAGTTGAAAAAGTCCAATTAAAAGATATCAGTAAAAGAATTTAATACTGTTGCCAATACCACTATCAGCTACAGGAGGGATGTGACAGAACTTTATAGGTTTGAAGTTTAAAACTAGAAAGTTGTCAGAGTAGTGTATTCAATTTTTTAAAAAGTAAGATTACATTAAAAAGACACATTTAAATTAATTACAGGAAAAAATATTCACAACATATGAAAAGTTTGAAGAAAAGGTCTCTAAATGAGCAGTGTAAACATCATCCTTTGATACGTTTGAAGTAGGTGAAAACCGGCGTGCAATAAAGTGACAGCCCTGTGTGACAGGAGTACAGGGCAGAAACCTAGTTGGAATCTCGCCAGCCTTAACTTGTGTGATTTAGTGGTGATAACACATATTAACTTTCCCACCAAGCAGCATATATTGCCATACTGATTACAAGATGGCATTTTAGAGTCATTGTAATAAAGGAAAATTCCACTAGGTGGGTCTGGTGCTCTTCTAACAGGGACCAAGAATGTTAGTGCATGGCAATTCTGTGCTCTTTTTTTTTTTCTTGTGTTGTTTTCCTAACTATTCTGAGTATGTCAAAATCCCAAGATTTAGTTATATTTTGAATAGTAGCACTAATACCGTATTTCTTGACTAAGGGTAAAATAGCCTTGGTCAAATGAGACCGAGGTATGAGACTTTACTAATGTGAAATTCCATTGGTAAGTAATTAGTATTTATCTAACTGCTAGAATTTATCTAAACTCCTAGAGCTGTGTTTTACTTTAGCCTTCAAAATTACCTTCATGAACTTGTAATCTTGTACTGTAATCAGAGTGGACTTTTAATTACATTTTAAATGAGGTATCATCAATCTAAGTAGAATTTTAAATGAGTACGGTCATTGCATTTAAAACATTTTATCATCTAAGGTGGAATGTGACAATAGGACATGAGCAACTATGCAGCCAGGGGACTTTCTTTTTGTATAGGCCATTGCTTAAGTAGGATATTTGTTTAAAAAATCTTCTCTAGAGCTCTGCTATGGCCCACTTCAGCCATTCATATTTTTATTAAAATCAGCTTAGAGTTATCACCTTTTCCCGTTGCAATTCCTCTATTTCACAAATACCAACTACTTTTTTTCTCAAATAGCCTGAGATATACAACTTGAGAAATGCACCTTGCATATTCTCAGCTGTTTCCCCAACACCTGTATCTCCCAGATGTGTCCATCTGGTCTAGTAAAAAGTGTTACTCATTACTACAAGTCTTGGCCTTTCGAGAAAGTTTAGAATGAGTTGCTGTTCTACAAAAGGTGCAGGATTTTCTATATTAAATAAAAAAAAAAGGGTTTTTCTGTCTTTTTTTTTTTTTCATTTCTGCTGTTACACAGTTGGTTATTATTGCTAACATAGTACATGTTATTAATGCTAGGTAACTACAAATATTTCCATTGACTACAGAATTCAGTTTGTTTCAGCTGTGTTTGGATTTTCCTAATATGCTAATGAATGAATTTCAGAATATTCTGGAGAATAATACAGAAAATACAACAGAACAGATATGATAAATTCCCAGTCTGCACACCAGAAAACCAATTCTGGTAATTAGTGTTTTTTAAACTAATTTAGTATATGTGGTCTTATATTTATTTCTGGTGGACATGTAATCTCATATGCAACAAATATAAGCCTATTGACAATAGCTCTGCTGAGACATTAGAAATTATTGTCAGACCCACAATGCAACACAGACTGTCATCAGACCTGAAATGAGAGCTCATATCATGTACTACTGACAATTACAATTCATCTGACATTAGTTTTCCAGTTTAAATATTGAGTAGTCACAAATCAGTCTTTCAAAAAGCCCCTGGATTGAATGTCACAAAAAGTAGGAAGCAAAAGACAAGGACATTTCATAAGTTCTTACATTTCTTCTACCCTTTCAAGTTCTTAAATGCATGTCTCACATGAGATTGTCCATTTTACAGAAAGTGTGTACAACAAAATCAGTGCTAATTTGTGCTTGGATGTGCTTTTCTGAGCTTATGTTTATGCTGGTTTGTATCTAGGATTTAACAGCACTCCCACAATTAACATGATCATCGTCTCCAGAACTTGTGAATACTTTCTGCAGATGATGGGGGATTTTTTTAACTGTTAAGAAAGCTTGTAAAATCAGCCATGCATTGTTATTAAATATAAAGGTGCAGACCATCTATTTATCAGCTGTTTTCATCTAGTGCTATGCCACACAACCTATGCAGGGAATTTTAAGTGGATTGCTACCCCACTTTACCAGAATAATCTTCTTACTTCTTTTCATGGTATGTGTAGAATGGAGATCTACTTCAGTCATTGAACAAGACTAGAAGTAGAGGTATTTCCCTGTACACAAAGATCTAAAAAGATTGCAACAACCAAAAGACAGTCATCAAGAAGAGTAAACCAGTCTGAAGAGGGCTATGGCATTTTTTGAAGAACACTGATTTGACTTGCAGATGCAGAAAGTTCCATCTTTTTCTGATACACTTTTTCTAAAGCTCGTATTTATTCTTTTATCTTGCCATAGCCAGTCATCCGTATCAGAAGTATTGTAAAGGTGTGATGTAAATGCTTTCTAAGCTCCAGAAAGCTTGCCTAAAAATGCCAGGTAAATAGAAGATCAAATGTGCAACGGGTTGTGATTCATGTGTTGAAATACTCTTGTGACTTCTGTCATTCTCTGTCAGAAAGACATAAGACCAGAACATAAGACATAAGACTAGAACAAGATATAACAGTACAGCATATATTGCTGTATTGTGAACACAGATAGAAATGTCTCTATGAAGACAAATTAACTCTCTTTGTAGTAAAATGTAATTAAGCACCCAGTAGCCAGTACAGAAATGTGGGGATTTGCAATATTTATTTTTACCAGAGTGAAGTTGGAGCAGACATGCCTTTGAAATACAAAAAAACTACTCAGTCTTTATGATTAAACCCCAGAAATTCATGAGTTAACAACTAATGGAAGCTTGCTTTTCAATTATTTCGACTGATGTTTCTTGACTTAACCATGAAATCATTGTAACAAATACTAAGGCAATGTGGGTGTGAAGATCTAGCAAGGAGCATTATTTGTTTTTTCTTTTCTAAGCAACACTACTAGCACTACTACAAGACTACTGAGGTTCAGTTCTGACCACAAGCCATACCTTAAACAAAGGAAGAGTACGTACTTAGAGAATACCATTATTCACGATCTACAACATTTATGTGAAAACAAAATGATCTTCTGCCAACATTTAGACATCTCAAGTTTATCTTACTCCTCAAGGTAAAGAACAGAGAGGTCAGTCATTGTGGCATGAAAAACTTTTCATATGGTTCATAATTGGCATTGCCAGAATTTTTGAACTCAGAAGCCTGTAAGTATATTTCTTTTCTCCTGGTATTTCAAAAGAATATTTCTATTATGTCTTAAATATTGTTTATGATTGGGAGCTTTATTTCAAGACTAACCTCTCATGGTATGTTGTTTCTCAGGAGAACATATAAAATGTCACAAATCAGCTTTTAAATTTTCTTAGTGGTTCTTAACACAAAGAAAATTTATGACAGAAAGAGACAGAAAACTTTGAAGATTGTTTTTGATTAGAATTCTGATTTCACACGTGGTTTGCAAAGGCATTATTACATGCATTTCCATCAGGACTGCACAGGATACTACCTCTTAAATTCCATGTAAGTGTCCATTATTCCTGGTGGATTTGTACTAGCTGCCAGTAACAAGCAAGCAACAGACATAACCTCTCTGGCTTATGGTACATTACCAAATTAGTTGTGACCTTAGAACAATGAATTCCATAGCTATGTCGATCTAATAAATTAAACAGTGTTCAGAAAGTGTCTCCAGGCACTAGAGCACACATTCAGAAATTTCCAGGTACCCTTTTGGCATACACCTACTAGCATTGAAGAGCTGCTTGAAAAAAGATTTTTTTTTTTGCTTCTTCCTCTATTTTTCTGCTCATTGCATTGTATCCTAGTATTCCAGAAAAGGTGGGAGCATTTGTGACCTCAGCACGGTTTTTATACCCTGGTATCAGAAGGTATATACATGCATTAGACCACCTTAAAAATTTCCTGTGCTATCTGCAATGACAAATGTGTATATTTAACTCCCAGTTCTTTTTGTTTCAGTTATACTGAAACTCATCTTGATTACTGTCTTTCTATAAGAACACTTATATAAAATTCTAACGACTTGGATCTCAATGAGGAGTTTTAATTAGTGACAAAAGTTTTCCTTTTCTGTCTTCCTCACAATACTGTCATACAAGCAGCAGATGAAACGTTTAAATTTTAATGTGTACTGCAGCATACCCCTTTGATTTGTGTTGTAAATACTATCTGGCAGCCTGCCTGCCCTTATTACTGTGTTTTACTTTATTACTATACATGATTTTGAAAAATTACTTTAAGAGTTGATAAAAAGTATGAGTGAGAATAATCTAGGTATTTGCTGTTATATATCTTCTATTATTATTTTGTTTCCAACAATTTTGCTCTGCTTTTCAGTGATCTCACATTCTATGATATCCAGGTTTTAGGATTGCTTTCTCATTTTGACATCAACTGTAAATTAAAGTCTGCTACTTTTTCTGTTGCTTACTCTGTAGACATTACTACATTAACATTGTAAACTCCTCAGAGCGGGGATCACTCTGTTATCTGCATAGTGCTTGTCACAGTGACTTTCTGACTCATAATCAGTGTTTCTATCCACTCTAGAAGAAAAATTATTTATATCCGTATTTTGTTATGAGTGATTTTAATTTTATTTCCATTTGATTGGATAAAAAGCAAGCAAAACAGACTCTTCCTGCTGTCCTGCACTGACGGGGTGGCTCTGTTTGCCTGCACTGAAGTGCGAAGATGTCATTTCAGAGGTCTCATATATCCTGGCTTATCCCATGGAAGCTGGTTTATCCTTTACCAATTAATTGTTCCATCCCAAATTTTATCCAAGGGGATATCTGTTGAAACTCCTGGTACCACAGATGTGATGCTTTCAGTAGCTGTGCTACCTGGGTACATCAGCACAGGCTGAGGTCACACGTCTGGGCAGCTGTTCAGTTGGTGCTTAAGTACATCTCAGCCTGTGACTTGTTTCCGTTGGGGGTATTTGCCTGTCTCATGGTAGGGCAGGAATATAGAGGGGGAACCTGATACCACACTGACTGTGCTGCAGCACTTCAGCAGTCAGATGTGCCTGGCAGGTGGGATGGTGTGGGTGCAGGCAGCCCCCTCCGTTGCAGCTACAGCCTCTTTCCCTATGACTGGCAGTGCCTGAGCCAGAAATGACTCAACTTCCCTGGTAAGATACCAACGGAAGTCTCGAGCACTGTTTTTTAAAACTGTAGTATTTCAAAGCTGAACTAAGCTGACGTGTAACGCATACCATAGAGCTCCATCGTCTCTTTTATGGAGTCACTTTGTGGAACATTTAAAAGAATGTTTTGCCATTGGTGCTGGAACGGAATGGATTTTGAGAATAGATGAAGGTACAACAAGAATTAGCAAGAGTCCAGAAATGGCGGGGTCCTACAATACTGGAGGCTCCTCTGGGCAGCACGGCAGGGTGTGGCAGCCTAGCCCCATCCCACTACCCCAACCAGGAGCAGGACAGCCAGAGGGGGAACCAGGGCAACCCTAGGCATTGGGCACCTTCCTGGGGAAGGGAACAGGTTGAGGCTGCCCTGGGATGTCGGCCCACGGGTGGGTGTCAGGATCAGGCAGGGTGTGGGGACTGGAGTCAGACATGGTGCCAGGCTTGTCATGTAGGGCTTCCTGATGGCGGTGTCTGGGGGCCTCCCTGATGCCACAGGCACCAGAAGGGATGTGCTTTGGGCCCTCACCAGAAGCGTAGAGGTAGCTGAATGCAATATAACAATGGCATGTGACTAGTGACTCCTTTTATTATTAAAATCCTCCAGAATGTAACAATCTTGTTGTTTATATAGTTTACAATATATCAGTAATTTTTTATTTGATTTGAGATTATTTAGATCTTTCAACAAATTCATAGGTTTGGATATAGTAATCTACTTGCTTATATCATAGAATCATGGAATCATAGGGGTTAAGGGGTTGAAATGGACCTTAAAGATCATCTAGTCCCAGCCACCCCTGCCATGGGCGGGCACACATCCCAGTACACCACATTGCTCAAGGCTTTATCCAACCTGGCCTTGAGCACTTGCAGGGTTGGGTTATCCGCAACCTCTCCGGATAACCTGTTCCAGTGCCTCACCACTCTCATAGTAAAGAATTTCCTCCTAATATTCTGACCTAAATTTCCCCTCTTTCAATGTGTACCCATTACTCCTTGTCCTATCACTACAGTTCCTGACGAAGAGTCCCTCTCTGGCTTCCCTGTAGGCCTCCTTCAGATACTGGAAGTTTGCTATTAGGTCTCCACACAAGCTTCTGTTCTCCTTTATCCCTTATGTCAAAATCTGGATATAACGAAGATCCCTTTACTGAAGAGCACTGGTGCATAGATGTAGCAGGTTACCTCGTTAGGATATAGGTGATGATATAGGAACATTTTTTTGCTGAAGAATCATTTCTAGGATATCTCACTATGACTTATCTTTCCTGGTGTGTGACAATCTAGCTCTTTTAATAGTTGAGTATGAAGCCTGGGGATTTTGTTATTGTTTGGTTTGGCTTGACTATATTTCTGTAAATTCATTTTATAGCTTTCTACACATTGAGTTGAGCAGACTATGCTTGATGACGGAAAGCTGACACTTCCCACAAAATACACATTCTTGCCATCTAGTTCTTTTTCAGTTGCAAATATGAGAAATTAAGCTATGTTGGATGAAATGTGTTTATTATTAACAAAGAAATATATTTGTTAGTTATTCTAATATTTAAATTCATGACAGTGTAGATAGATTTTTTTGGTAATTTTGCTCTTTGATATAAGCATATTAGTTAATTATCCTTATTACTTTGTAGGCATTCTCCAAGGTCAGTGGAAGGATATAGGTACCTTCCATGACTAATTATCACGTGCTAAACTGTTGTTTTATTATGAGATCGTGTTTTTCACCTCTCCTGTTCAGAGGTGACTGCATGATGAGGAATAAATTTACGCTAATATGAAGATTCCATGTTTCTGAGATATTTACTGTTGAAAAATTTCCTTTACCTCTGGATAGTGATCTCTTCTGCAGTGGTTGGGGATGAGAGCAGTGTTTGCATCATAGCAGTGACTGAGTGTTGAGTAATATGCCAGAAAACTTATGAGCTTCACGAATCACCAAGTCTCAGTGGTGTGGCAATTCTCTGGCTCATTTGGAGGGTGGGGCAGGAAGCATTTCAGAATGGTTCTGACCATTCTTATAATCATCTTGAAGTGATCCAGTAGCTTCTTGTAGTCAAGTTTCCACTGTATCAAACACATCATATATGTTGAGCACAGAAATGTTCTTAGCCACTAACAGAAGCAGGCAACAGCCAGAGGAGTCAGAATCTGTATGCTTTTTGATGTGGAGTTTAGATTTGGGGGGGTAATTAAGAGATCAGGAAGTTTAATCTAAAAATATTTGAAAGCAACTTATCTTATTTCTGGAGCAAAATACTTCTACTCAGGAAAAGGCCATATATCCCATAGCTGTGGAGGTATTTCTGAACATTAAAATTGATACGGACTCCAAAAAATGTAGTACTGTTCGATATTTCTGCAGCTTTCATGATGGTGGTTTATGGAAATCCTCTGGTTGACACTTTTTGTTATCAAGAGTATTTACAACTTTTAAGCTTCAATGTTCTTCCTTTCTATTTTCATCTGCCGTAAGAACACTGGCAAACTAGCAGAGCATATGAGCTTTTTAAGTATTTAGGAAAAGCAGTTAAGTCCTATGTATGATGAAACAATGTATAGATTTTAGAAAGCCATCAAGGCCATTCTGGGCTGATGGACTTAGGATAAGGTAGGTACTGGTAAAGTTAGAGATTATTTAAAGAAAGATTTTTTGAGAGAACTAGTGATAAAGAGGCTGAGTTAGATTGCAAACTGAACATGGTTAGGGACTGTTTCTGGGCTCTGAAATTAAGTGGCATGACCTGAATCATATCTGTTCAGCAAAAATCTCCTTCTTACTTCCAAAAGCACCAGTGATCATGTCCGAACGAACTACTGAGAATGGTCCCTTGAGCAGGCTGTCATGTGAACTGTGTTGCAGAGAGTGCTAATTGGCCATCCCAGGGTGAAGGCTATCAGTTAATTAACATGTATGATCAGCAGTGTGGTGCCTGGGCTCACTCCCTGGCTCTGTTCCACTGAGCAGTTTAGCCATAAACAGAGCTATCCTTGCTGGGGTGAGCAGCTTTTCTCTGCAGGCTTCAAGCTCGCTAATGGGCATTGCTGATTGATTTAAAGGCAAGTTGTGATTTAGTCTTGTTCAGTGGGTTGCTTGTTTGCTTCTCTTGCCTTGCTTTACAAATTGATGCAAGCCCTTCTGTTGGAGCCTTGACAAAACTTGGTGACTGAGATGGCAGGTAAAAGACCAGCTTATACCTCATTCTCTTTCATTCAGCCTTATTGCATTTTTATTGAGAGATAAAGCCAACTTTTGAGCAACCTAGCCAAGTAATCTGTGTGTATCATAAAAAATACCGTGGAACACAGTCACAAGTCCCATTCTACAGGAATTTAAAAAGAATTTTGAGCATATATACAGCAGCTAATCAAATCCACATCACTGATCTTTTACTCTTGGGTGCAATGGGCAAATTAGATTTGCAGCAGTGTGTATTTGTTTTTATGAGAACTATAATTCTTTCTTTCCTTACTGCACAAAAAGGACTATTTTCCCAAAAGAACTTAGAGAAAAACAGCAGGAAAATATGAAGCTGTAGTCCCAGACTTTAGCTTTTGTTCATACTCTGCCCCAGTTCACTCTCCTTTGTCATAGTAGTAGTTCCAGGATGATATGACTCTTCTTGCATCTGGATGGTTTACACCAACAGGTCCTTCCTGAGCCAAGAGGAGGCAAATGCTTGCCTCTTGAGGCTTAATGAATTTATTCTAATTACTTAGCTGGGTTCTGCAACCTGTATTATAAGTATTTCTAAGTGAGATTGGTTCCTTTTGACCAAAAGACCTGTTTACATGTCAGTAATTACTGTATAAACTGAATTTGATAAAATCCGCAGGCAACCAGAAGATGCACTGGCTCTTGCATCTTGGAGAAACATTAAGAAACACTTGCAACTTCTCATTTTGATTACTCCAAGCATTCCAGGTATCATTCAGAAGTTGTTCACAGCAACAAGGAGTGATGGGACCAAATACTAAACCCTCTCTTCCTGAGATTGGAAAACAAATGAATCGTTGTGGTAGGGTGATACATCTGCTTCTTCCTAAATGATTTGGAATAGATTGTGAAGTTTTTTGCATTTGCAGAGCCTACCATGTTATTGAACAGCACCAAAGAACAATCTCCTGTATAATGAGGGGAGGGCAGGTATTACAGAAAGCATTCAAAATGGTGATCAAGAGAAAGAGCACCCCTGGAAGGGAAAGCGCCTCTCTGGACCTGCAGGAGAGCTTACTATGAGTGAAACAGAGAACTGTCAAAAAAATGAAGACACCAGACAAGGTATTTTGCTTTTTAATGTCACTTTTTAAAGCTCTTAGGGGTATGTGTTTTTTGTGGGAATAGATACCATATTTTATAATTTTAGCAGACAGCATCCCGGACATGATGTATTTTTTCACTAAAGTCTCTGCCAACCACATGCATAAGTCAATCACAGTATCCTTTATAGACCATTTCTTAGTTTTACGTTTTACTTTAAGAAGCTGCTGGTTTTTGATATTCACTTCTGGTGTAAGAATTATGCTAGCCCCCAGAGTAAAAATGGAATCTGATTGTTACTGTAAAAGATAAGTGCCTTGCAGAATGTGAGTAATTCCAAAGAAGAAACAGAAAACATTGAATCAGTTTCCTAGAAAGCAACTAAATTCTTTATTTGTAGCCTATCTACTATTAATGAATTGATCAACATGTTTAGATCATAGCACTGGAATAGTTGCCTATCTAGTTTTTCAATCTGTAATTGCTTAGGTGACCACTTCACATTGGCAAGATTTTCTCCCTGTACTGGTTTACCTAGTTTGACTTTTGTTTGCTGAATTTATTAATAGTGATAGCTAAAGCTTGTGAGGCCAAGAGGTCTTCCACGTCTTCTGTAACTGATGCTAGCCAGTGCAAATGGGACCCTTTGGATTAGGACTGAGCGTGCAGGTTTGAATTATCTACTGCTGTACTCTTATTTGGTCCTCCAAGTAGGAGCATTTCCTTAGAGGTGATTTATCAATACTAAGGTTGAAGTCCTCAGAGGATCTGAATTAGTGTTGCTTCACTACCAGTTTGTCTTTTACATTGCATATCTAAAACTTGATGAGAAATGGAGTACACAATATCACTGCTAATCTCCTCATACCTTTCATTTTTTTTCAAGATGTTACAGCTGAGAGTGAGAAGACATTACAACAACAGAAAGAGGCCAGGAGAGAGGTCAGCTGCAATAGCAACTGAACTTTTGGAATAACAGAAGACTGAGGCAACGTCTTCCTCCTTTTATGCAATGAATCATGAAGATACTCTGAATTGCAAAAGTCCAGGAGAATAAGGAAAGGGAAGAGAGTAAGCAACAATAGAATGTGAACACCTTTGACTTTTCATGGAGTTTACATGCTCAGCATATCAAAACAGTACTGAAAAAAAAGGGGGATCAATAACAGCCAAAACAAATACTGCAGAAGAAAGTAAGATAGAAAGAGAAAATAATCTCCTCGGATTGGTTTTTTGAAAAATGAAGACAGTTAGCAAAACACTTAGCCAAGTTGTCAATGTCCCTGGTCAAGTGCATTGTATATCAAATCTGAATTAGCACAGAAGCAGAACACTTTTGTCCTCTGTAAAAGTGGTAAGAAAAAGAAAAAAAGCAATGGTGTAAAAGGATTTTCTTTAAATATGAATAACAGTCCTTTCTTCTGCAACATATGATATTCCATGACTATCCTGGTTCTGCTTTTTGAGACTAAAAAGCTCTGAGAACCTTCTGGAGGAATCTGTGCCCTCCAGAAGGCAAATTCCTCCGAACTCCTGTAACACTTCCTGATTGGCTTCTCTCACTAGAAACAAAAATACAAGCAACAATATTCTATTCCTTCCTGCTATCATCCAGAGATAGGTATCTGTATTTTAAGACATTCAAGTTGTTGTAATGTACATATTTTTTTGCTCCTTAGAGAATGATACTCAGATTTGTGACCAGACTGTGCTTTTCTGCCAGCATGCCAGTCTGAAGTGGCATATGCCTGCTTACCATGCACCCAGCATAGTGTGGCTGGACTTTATTCAGGGAATAAAAGTAGGATTCCCTTCAAGATACCCTGTGCCTTCAATTCTTGGTAACCTCATTCACCTATGACTATATGAAAGGTAAGAACAGGCTCCCCCTTTTTGTCTGAGTTATGTCAGGACTGTAAGAAAACATCAAGAGAGAATCAGAGTTTTGCTGTTAGTGAGCAAAGACCAGTTTTTCTCTGAAACCATTTCCTTATTTCCACAGACTCATTGCCTTTCATATTATCTTTCTGTCTTCTCTTGGAGAAGCCAGGGTGAATGAGAACTAACCTATTGGCAGCTTTTCATATTATTGTTCATGCCCATTGCTGAACCATGAGAATGAATTACAGAACAACCCTGAATTTATAGAAATAATTGGTTTTCACATTTCACAACAGTTAATATTAATTTTAATTATTTAGTCCATTAATACGTGCAATCTTTGCAGTGCATTCCACTGCCCTCTGTGTCTCTCTTTACCTTTTAATGCCAAAAGGTTCCACCTGTATGAGATACCTGATACCATGTCTCCTATTCTTCCTGCGTTACTGTGTCTCTCAGGCCATCCTCAGTCATCTACTTGAAATATGAATTTTAAAATTGCAAGCGCTGCAGTAAAAATTACTCATACAGATTGGTTTTAACTACTACTAATCCAGCTGTTCCACCTTGCAATTCTTTGTGTTTAGTAGACTTGAGGGAGAGCAGTCTCCTCACAGTTTCACAAAGAAACCACATGAAAGCTCCGCTGTGGGCCATCATCCCCAAAGTTCAAACTTTTCTCCTTCCTGTGGAGCACATCATAAATAGATTTCTTCTGAGGGAATTCACAGCTCCTTCTCAAAGCACTATCATGTTATTCATTTGTTGTTGATTAGGAAAATATTAGCACATCTCCAATTTTGAAGGTTGCTTTTGTCACTCAGGTTTCTTCCTGTTTCTAGCAACTACCCAGCAATAGGAAGTGGTTTCAGTGGAGGTTAAGTGATCTCTGCACAGACCACTTCACTGACTGCAGGTCTAATGCCATACTGTTGGGTTGATGGAGCATATCCACTTGGGCTTATGTTATGATTTAAGGCTTCATGTTAAATTAACAGTTTTAAAGGTTACAAATATTTTTTATGCACAGTATCAAATTCAACAAATTAAGTTTTGCTGCTTCATGATCTGTTTGCATAGAAGTCTGTGACACTGTGTTTATCCAAATGTATAGTACATATTGATTATGTGCAAATAACCAACCTCTTTGGGTTTTTTTATACGAAATTACCAGAAAGCTAAAGTAAAAACATTCTTACAATAAACTCATTGGCATAAAGTTAATTTTCTTCTGTTTGTACTATAAGTGATCTAGCATACTTCCAGCAGCTGTAACAATGCTGAGGTCTTTCAAAAACAATTTTAATAAAAATGGTAAACTATGTAAAAATGACTGATTGTATTTTGTCATAGCTAAAAACTTACGTAAATATAATAATAAGTAAGAGTGTGAATGTTGGCTACTATTAATAATACTGTTCTTGCTTTAAAACATTTTTACTCTTATTTCACAAGCTTGGTATCTGATATTGGTGATGACTAGAAGTTTCAAATAATTCATGGCAAATACTGATTAAATTAGTTTTATTTCTATTTCTGCATGTGATTTTGTCATGAACATCTTATAATTTTCTCAAATGTATTCATGAGATTATTGCTCTGAGTAAGTTTTAGTGTATATATTGTTCCCAAATATTTGAAATTCAACATCTAAGCTGTTTTAAAGAGCTTTGATTGGTTGTATGAGTCATACAGTATTTTTGTGTTCCAGGACCGGTTAAAAGACACTTATAATTTTTTATGACTAGTCATATTTCTAAGTTCAAAATTTGCTGTGTTCTTATTCTCTTTTCTCTGAACTGTTCTATTATTTGACTCCTTTGCCTGAATAGACACACAAAACTAGCCTCAAAGTGAGTCTAAACACAGCCACAGCAGAGTCAGCAGTAAATTTCCAAGTAAATATTTCTGAAAATTCTACTCAGGTAGATACACATCTCTCATCAACTGGCCATTTCAAATATGCTTTGATATACTTTGTTGAAGTGACTTTGTGATGGGAGTGTTTAGGTCTTGCAAACTGCGGGAGGGGGAAGGGTAGAAAAGGTCATTTGCAATTCTTATGTATTTTGTGCTGTATTTAAGGAAAGGCTTTTAGTATTCCTTAGTCTCTAAGTTCACATAATCAAACTGAATACTAGCCCAAAAGTATCTGGATGCAATTATGTACTTATTTTTGCATTCACAGTTTGCCTACTCTGATACCACTTAAATGAACTAGCCCTTAAACTAATACTTTGTTCTAGAACAGGGTTAAGAGGTATATATATTTCTCTTACTCTGTTTTATAACTAAATCAAAAGTGTATTTCTGATGTGATTATTTATACGTAGTGGTTAAAAATTAAAGCTCTAAACCACTCATACCACCACTCGTACCCCAAGGCAGCTGTTCTGCTTTGCTGATATATCATGCTGAATTAAGCTGGTCACTTTTGGCCTGATCATCTGATTCACATGCTCCATAATGGAATAAAATACTTTGTTACATTTTGATTTACCTGCCTTTTACCTCAAATAGTTTGTGCAAGAGATAGAAAACCCAAAATCTATTGATTACATACTCCACAGTTTTGTAGTGGTTAGTTTAATTTGAAAAGAAAGTCATGCATGTGAATTGGTATAGACTCATACCCAAGATGTTGCTGGGGTCCCACATATAATGGCATTTAATATCATGTACTTTAACCATGACTAACTAAACTTATAAAAAATAGTTCAGTGGGACTAATTCAAAATTCAGAATATGCTTAAATTCTTTGTAGACTTGAAACATAAGAATTGCAAATTTTCTGTCATTTCCACTATGGCTCTTCCTGCTCTGTGGTAACTAAACCCAAGCATATGCTACTCTGAAGAGGGGAAATTTCATGTATTTTACAGCAAGCCCTAAGTGTACCACAGAGTTCCTTCAACCCAATCCAAGATTCTGTAAGTTTGCTGCATCACAAACATTCATTCATACATCTTAACTGCCAATAATCTTAGACTCTTTTCAACTAGCATTTCTAGGACTACTGTTACCAGCAAGACAATTAGTTATGTGGAGTCTTAAATAGTATCAGTCAGGTTTTTTGAAGTTGGTGTATTTCAACCTTCATTTTCATTCACTTCTACTGTCTCAGGTAGAAATTAACCCTGTGTTTCCAAACATACAGCAAGTACTGCTTTCAGTTTTATATTCTCATTTCGCAGTATCTATTACCTATCTGAAGACTTATTCTGGACCTATGGAAAGGGATCTGAGGGCAGAGCATGGCCAGATTTTCCACAAACTACTATCTCTCTCCGAACTGTGTATCTTAATTGCCCTATTTTTTATTTCAAGTAGTTAGCAGACGCTCCTTCTGACAACCTGACACAAAACTGTGAAACTGTTCCCAGAAAATAAATTATTATCTGGAATATCTAATAGACACAACTAAATGCATTTTATTTTTCCGGAGCTATTCCACCACTTAAAGCAGGTAATGCTCTGACAACAAACACTATCTTTAGAACAAGATGAACTTTTATATTTTACCCTTTATAGAGATGTGCTTAAAAAGTCAGCAATACTATCTAGCAACCAAAAAGGGTAATTATAGCTTTCTCCTTCTCTAACTATGTAAATTCATTTAGCAAAATAAACACAAGGATATCCCTTATGTTTTATGATGGCTTGTTCTTCTGCCTTTTTTTCACGCAGAGGGATAACCATACCTTACATAGGATCCCAGCAGGAAAAACTCTAGAAATTCCTGGAAGCCCTGCCATCTGTTGGAGCATAGCAGAATGGGAGCTCTCAGATATATAGGAAGTTTTGGTCCATCACCTCTTCTACACTTTCTGTAAAGAACAGAAGATAACATACAGCCCTCCTTTGAATTTTGGGTAAGCCCCTTTAACATAATTCTTATACAAGGATGTTGCTGGCTTACCTGAGGCCCTCTGAGATCACCAGTTTGGAATCATCGTTATTTTATTATATTAAGTAAAAATGAAGTAGTAAAGATGTAGAAACTAGCTAGCACCAAATGAATGCAAGTTTCGCAGTTTTTTATTTATGTATGAACTTCATATCCTCAGACAATAGCTAAAGATCATTGTTATTTATCAGTATACAAATTTGATTGCGCAAAAGGAATATGAAGGTTATTTCTGCAGCAAATGGCTTTGCAGTGGTAGTATCCCATTGACAGTCCTTTAGAGAGTAGAGCAGCTTTATTCAATATTCCTGGCCTTCCGCAAAAACATCCTGTCTGCTTCTTTTCTCCTTTTTAAAAACAAAGGTAGAGCAGATAGAAGAAGCAGAATTAAATGACATAAAAGTATTTCCTGTGCAACTCCTTTCAGTGTACTATTTTAAACAGATTATCATAGATACTGAGATAACCACTCTTTTTCATTCTGTATATAAAGACAGCGATAAGGCCTATTTGTTATGAAGGACCGCAGGGATCAAAAATAATCTGGCAAACAGCGTGATGAAATAAGAGCAGAAAGGTCACAGTAGACAGCATCTGGGTGGATTGTGACAAGGAAGAAATGGAGATGAATGACTAGTCTTAAAGATTCTCAGAAGTGTCTTACAGTAATCATCATTGCAAAGGTGATTAAAATAGCACGGTTAGTCATGTTATATCCACTAATCTGGAGATAGAACATTATTATACAGCACTTATTCACATATGTAGTACATGAAGGCAGAATTTTAAAATGGTACATCCCATTTGGCTTGTGAGTCAAGCTAAGATTATGGAACACCCATTTAATTGCCTCTGTAATGCCACAGCTGCAGTATGTGTATATCTGTATTCAAATACTAGAAGCTACTTTCCTAGCTATTTTAGCTCATTTTACCTTCATTCTCTTCATTTCCCTGCTAAATCAGCTGCCCAAGGCCTACAGTGAAAAATGGCTTTTCTGCAGTCTTCTAGCCTCCTGCACCCAGCTGATCTTCAGTAAATCAGAAACCTCCAACATTTCTTTTCAGAAGGGAAAAAGCGTCTGTACTCTGCCTAAAGAAAACACTGCTGACATTCTTAACAGACCATCAGACACCAATCTGCTCATGAAATCTTCCTAAATTATTTTCATCAAATTTTATGTAACAGTTATGCTCTGTTATTACAGTTATGCTCAGTTATGCTTTAATCTATCCAACCTTCTCTTACAATTCATGGAACTAATTCCTCTGATTCATAATCAGATACATGATCTGAAAATTCCTGCATGCAGCCTGCATGCTGAAACTTAAGAGTACCACACTGTTGCATTAGTTGTGGTTTATCTTTTTTTCACATCAGTTTTAGAAAAAGATTCCTTATCTTCAATAATTCCTGACCTGAAGGAATTCTAGTCTGCTTGTTCTCCTTGTAAAGGCAAGTGACCCTGAATATCCTGCAGCCTCTAAGAAATCTAAGAAAATAATTAAATATTAAAAGAGATCTTGTCCAAAGGTGAATAAACTATCCCACATGCATCTTTGTGTACATAGAGACTGATTAAGAAAGGCAAGATATTAATTTAACTGAAAATATTACCATTGTAAGTAATATTAGAATTTAGAATCTGAGGATGAGAATGTAGAACATAGCAAGACTGCCTTATCTTTGATACTTTTAATTTGTGAATTGAGAATGATCTCAAGACTAAAAGAAAATTATTGGCATTAGTATTGCAAAAACATCTAAAAAAATAGAAAAATTAGATAGAAAAATGTTTATCTTCCAAAGTTCAATACAGTTCTTGATTAATCAAGGTAATAGCTAAACACAGAACATAAACTTAGAGGGAGTTGCAGTCCCTGATGTAGACAGCTCTGTGAAGCCCTAACCTCTCGGGTATTTCCAGGAGACAGTGGCAACTTTCCTAGTAAGAAGCAATATAGCTGTGTTGTTGCATTCTGTTTGCTTTAATTTGTTCTGCCAAGAAGTTGTGTATGTTGGACAAGGCACGTCCCCTCTCTGGTGTGACTATGATGCTGCAAGTCACTGATCTACCCTGTGCAAATTGTGTTGTATAGCCATAGTTGAAAAGATTTCTTTTCTGACAAAAATATAAAGATAAACAATTATAAAATATTTTCTTTTGTCACATGTTATTCTGAGTGATATTGATGGTTTTCATTTTAGTCTCCTTTTGAACTCACATAGAGGAAATTCTGGTGTAGTGCCTGACAAAATGATTTGTCAGGTGTCATCACTCTCAAATCCCCTGTGATACCAAGGAGATTTTTCAAGATTATCTTGCATAATTTCACTAATAAGGGACAGCTGCCTACAGAAGACAACTATAAAAATTAGTTCTAAATTTATGTATTTTTTAATTCATTTCAAGATGTCTTTTCATTGCTCCAGTTTGGACTATAGATATTGATAAAGTGAAAATTCAAATAATTATGACACAGACTCAGATAGTTGCGTCCTTTCAACCAAAGAAATAAAACTATTACTGATATTTGCTAGCCCACTGTAGGGAGCTGTGCCAAACTGCTTTTCCAAACTGATAGCTTCCAGGGTAAATAGGCCAGAGCTTTTTCTTACTTATTCCTCCTCTTCATCTGTGAAATGTATTCAACTCAAACAAGAGATTGGCCTCTTCCCAGGGGATCCAGAACTTCATATCCCTAGAAGCTAATATTCTCTGCTCTGCAGCAGTACCATGATTATTCAAGAATCAAGATACTTTCTGTTCTGCCAGAGAAAAGAAGGCTTTTGCCAGATTTTAATCATGAACCATATAACCTAATAGCCTATGTTTAGAAACTTCTCTTCCAGATGGTGCACATTTCCTTTTCTCATCTTAGGAATTCTTCTACTCGGTTGGACTGTTAATGTTATTCCTTCCTGTTTTTCCCTCCGTTTCTCTTCAAATAAGACTCAGAATTAGTCAATTCAATTACTGTAAAAATTCAAAATCACTCTCAAAGTAAAAGCCTCTCATTTGCAATAAGTAGTCTGCCTCAGGGTAAAATTTGGTATTTTTAGATACTATAGTGCCATTTTTTCCAGATGACTCAACAAATATATCTGAAATTATTTTATAAGTACTCTGAATGTTCTGTCATTTCCTTTTATTGGAGGTAGCAATAATTTTGATGGACTCACATTGCAAGGTTACATTTTAGCCATCCTTGCACTAATAGAAAACAGTAAGGTTTTGAAAATGAGTTTGAAAGACATTGTTCCTTAGAGACTGGACCAGCAAGAAAAGAAAACATAAATCACTATTGCCTAATTGTAAGGGCATACAAGAAAAGAAACAAAGTTCAATATAACTCCAAGCTCACTAAAATATGTTCATTAAAAGGAAGGCATGACCATGAGAGCATTTTTGTTGTTGTTTTGATAGGAGAAATCTTTCTTTCAAGGGTGTAGAATTTTACCAGGAAGAAAACAACCAAGAAGCAGGGAAATGAGCATAAATACTGCCACGTATACAGTGGGGCAAATGTTTTTTCTCTTGGATAAGATCACCAATAGCATTGTGACACTGGTTAGAGCCTTCCTGTATTCCTGTCTGCCAAAGGGAATGTGCTGTTGAATAGGAGCACAGCCCAGATAGCTTTACTTTTGCTGTTGCTCTAGAAGCTGTAAGAATGGTGGTATGCTGAACACCTGAAAAAAAGAGTGGAAAGTAAAAATAGATATAAAGATAAGCAAAAAAAGATTTCTAGAGAGAGAGGAGAAGTGGCAGTAGGAATCACCATGAAGTCCAACAAAACATTCTTAGTAAAACCTCCATCTCTTCCATTGTGTAGACATTGACTCTGCTGTTCATGAAAGGATGTTGCTCAATATTAGAGTGTTATTCCTGTTTCTATTCCCTTTTTAATGCTTAGGACTTGTAGCAAGATGTTCTGATATGATATAAAATTGTGGAAAATGTTTCATGGAGCACAGCACAGTAGATAAGCCTTAGTATCTTAGAAGAACATTATTGGATTAGTAATGAACTATATAATTTGATGCTATCTTGATAAAGATGGTAACAAAAATGAATCACAGTAGCTTTAAGTTATCACAGTTCTGTTAAATCTTTGGACAGAGAATCACCAAGACTTCAGGGGCCATAGGTGGGATTTTTCACTCTCTCCCACTCCTACTGTCCAGCCAGTCTGATCTCAGTGGTTAAGATCATGGGGAAGCTATGATCTGCTTCAGCATTTGTGAGGGAGAGGGAGGAACACTGCAGGCAGTGGGGAATGATATGTTTTGGGGACTGTACATCCCCTCTGTAGGATAACTATCAGATAGCATGTCCTCACCTTTCAGGAAAAAATTGTATTAAAAGGTCAAAGGAGCAAAAGTAAATGAACAGAATTGGACCAGGGAGTACTGTACAGAACTAAGAACAAGGTTCATGTTGTGGTAACCATCATGCCTAATACACGCTTAATAATTCTGTTATGGTTTAGTATTGCATACTTTTTAAAAATCTCAGCATGGTTAGTTATGTAGTGTGGTAATATATAATGATAATATGTCTACACTGATGCAGATACTGGTTTTTTGAATAGCAAGAAAGAGTGAATTCCTTTCAAGTCATGCATACACGTTCACATTTTCTTGCAGCTGAGGAATTATGAGCATCATACAGAGCCTGTTCTTTCTTTTTGGATCTGAAATCCTTCAAAGCTGACACAAGCTATTAATACCGAGTTGTTAATACTGCTCTTTGATGACTCTGGAATGGACTATGTGAAATGTATTTCATGGCTGCCATTCTAGCTTCTATATTTGTCAGTGTTGTTGGTTAAAGACTATATGTGCTCAAAAGCAAAATTATTTGAGTATCTGTGGAGCTGATACTTGCAAAATGATTTGAAGAGTGCTGGCAGGACTGTGGGGAAGTTTGCAATGCAAACTGATATACTTCTCCAGTGGGGAATGTGAATTTGAAAGAATGAACAAAATGACCATAAAAGGTTTAAATAAATACATAGACAGTTGGATGCAGTTAAGAGAAAAGCTGAGTTAAATGTGAACTGAACAAAAAAAAGAAAATATAATAATAAACTGAATAATAATTACTATTGGGAAAGTAAGAGAGAACAGTTCACATGACAATGAATAATAAATAGTATCAAAAGGGGGGAAATCTCAAAATTGCTATATAATTAATTGCTATTTACAACCTGGAGAGATGATTATTTCAAAATCGTTTTTTTCTCTAAGCTAGTTACTGGTAGGTACTGTATACCTAGATAGCTGGATCATCTTTTTTTGCATTTTTTTAGGAGATCAGGCAAAATACACTTTGAGTTTTTTTAACTATTAAAAGTAGGTTTTTTAACTTTCCACTTATTATGTGACAACCGAAAATTATTAAGAAAATGGTATCTTTTCTGGTCACGAAAGCCGGTTTAAATATTTTTAAGCTATTAATAAGGTGATAGTCATAAATTGATAGCTGGTGACAAGATTACAGTATGGGGCATTACTTTTTCCATTATTAAAGATAGATCAAGTTTCATGTTATAAAAAACAATTTCACTTGTACATAAACTCATACTTAAGATCACCAATAGCTTTTTACCAGGATTACTTTTTTTATAATTTTACCAGGTTTCAACTTTTGCAGACGTTTCTCCTCCTTTCATTAGAAATCAAGATGTTAGGAAGCTGTTGTCTCTGGAGGAGTACCTTTAGGAACAATTACATAATATTCTGGACAGATACTGAGAGGAATTGAGAAAGTCTTTTCTTGGTGACTGTTGAGTTATCTACTGAATAAAATTCCTGAAATTACAATCAAACTCCACTGAATCCTTTATTTTTTTGCCCCTAGTTAACAATATTTTCAAATTATTTCAAAACAGATTTCAAAACATTATTTCAAAATTATATTAAACAGCAGGTGGGAACATTGATGATTAACAATGCAATTCATATGAATAGGTTGCTCTGGATGGATGAGCAGTCATGATGACTGATGACTTTGGAAAACATGGAAGATCATTAGTGCTTTCATGTGTGAAGAAGAGAAGGAGATGAGACTGGGCATTACTTCTACAGGATATTTTTTCTGCAGTGGCTTCAGCTGGTGGGATAAGACTGGTTTTTTGGCACTTCGGAACATAGCAGGCTGAACACAGAACATAGGTCTGATAACCTAGATAAAGCTGTAATAGGAGTGCATTTTGTATCTTGCAAAAAGTGTTTAGCCACTGCCGTCTGGAAAGCTGCTTTATTTCCAGTCACATATGCCTATAATCAGCCATTTTGATGTTAGTAAATCAACCACTGAAGGTGTTTTAATGAGGACAGGTACTCTGATAAGTAAAAATATGTCTGCACTGGCCATGAAACTTGGAGTAAAAAAGATTAATTACAGGTTTTAGTCCCTAAATTACAAAGTCAAGTCGAGCAAGCACAAGCAGCCAAAGATGTAACCACAAGACAGGACTATGGGCTGTCCCTTTGCAACCCTGCTGGAATACTGAGACAAGCAAATATTTCTATAAAGTGCCTGTACACCATTGCATGCAGTATGGGGAACAAGCAGAATGAACTAGAGGTCTGTGTGCAGTTGCAGGGCTTTGACCTCATCGTGATTATGGAGACATGGTCAGATCTCTTGCATGAAGCACTTCATGCTGTTTAGGAGAGATGAAGCAGGAAGGCACAATGGGGTGGTTGCCCTCTATGTTGGACAACACTTAGAATGTATCAAGCCCTGTCTTGACAAAAACTTATGGGTTAGGATAAAAGGGCAGACTAGTGAGGGTGGCACTGCTGTGGGTGTTTGCTACAGGCCACCTGATCAGGAGGAGGAAGCGGATCAGACCTTCTACAAGCAGCTTGAAGCAGCCTCAAAGTCACAGGCACTGGTTCTTGCTTTCTACTAGAAAAGCAACACAGCAAAGCACAAACAGTCCAGGAGGCTCTTGGAAAGCAGCTTGATGACTGCCTGTCACAGGCAGTTGAGTATCCCACAAAGAATAGTGTGCTGTTTGACTTACACTAACAAACAGGGAAGACCTTGTTGGAGATGTGAAGGTTAGGGGCAGCTTTGGCTGTAGTAACCATGAGATTGTGAAGTTCAATATTGAGTGGTGAGTAAGATTGCAATCGTGGACTTCAGGAGAGCTAAATTTAGCCTCTGCAGGAATCATCTTGGAAGAATCCTATGGGAATAGACCTTGCAGAGAAGAGGGGTGCAGGAGAGTTGGTTGATATTCAAGGATCATTTCCTCCAGGCCCAAGAACAATGCATCCCGATGAGCAAGAAATCAGAGAAAAGGGATGAGAGACCTGCATGGATGAATAAAGAACTGTCATTACTCAAGCATAAGCAGGAAATACACAGGAGATGGAAACAGGGTCAAACCACTTGGAATGAATATAGGGAATCATCAGGGTAAGTAGAAATGAGACAAGGAAGGCCAAGACCTATCTGGAATTAAATCTGGACAAGGATGTTAAGGACAACAAGAGGGGCTTCATCAAATACATCAAAAACAAAAGAAAAAGGATAATGTGGGCCCATTACTAAGTAGAAGGGGAATCCTGTTAATAGAGGATGCAGAGAAAGCACAGTTACTGAATGCCTTCTTTGCATTGGTCTTCACTGACAAGACCAATCCTCAGGGATCTCTGACCCAGTAGATCAGGGTAAAGGAATGTTGGAAGGAAGACTTTTCCTTGGTCACAGAGGATTGGGTTAGAAAACACCTAGGCAGACTTGACATCCACAAGTCCACGGGCCCTGATGGGATGCATCCACAAATGCTGAGAGAGCTGCCAGCCACCATAGGTAGGTCCTGGCAATCAGGAGAGGTGCCTGAGGACTGGAAGAAAGCAAATGTCACCCCAGTCTTCAAAAAGGGAAAGAAGGAGGACACAGGAAACTACTGGCCAGTCAGCCTCACCTCAATCCCTGGAAAGATGATGTAGCGCCTCATTCTGGAGGCCATCACTGTCCACATGAATGTCAAGAAGGTGATCTGAGATAGTCAACATGAATTCACTAAAGGTAAATCATGCTTGACCAATCTGCATTCTACGATGAAACAACTACCTGGATGCATGAGGGAAGAGGAGTGGATATTATATATCTTGTCTTCAGGAAGGCTTTTGGCACTCTTTCTCACAACGTCCTCGTAGGCAAACTCAGGAAGTGTGAACTGGATGTGTGGACAGTGAGGTGGATTAAGACCTGGATGAACAACAGATCCTAGAGGGTCATAATCATTGGCACAGGGCCTAGTTGGAGGCCTGTTACTACTGGTGTCCCCCAAAGTTTCAGTAGTGGGCCCACTACTTACTCATCAATTACTTGGATGAAGGGGCAGATGCCTCCTCATCAAGTTTGCTGATGGCACAAAGCTGTGAGGAGTGGCTGATATCCCAGAGTGCTGTGCAGCCCTTCAGCACTGCCAGCAGGTAGAGGGCTGCAAGCCTGCCCTTCTACTCAGTCCTGGTGAGGTGTATCTGAAGTCCTGCATCCAGTTTCTGGGCCCCTCTGGACTAGAGAGACATGGAGCTCCTGGAGCAGGTCCAGCAGAGGGCAACAAAGATGATTAAGAGACTGGAGCATCTCTCTTGTAAGGAAAGGCTGAGGGAGTTGGGCCTGTTCAGCATCGAGATGACTGAGAGAGGACCTCATCAGTGTCTATAACTATTGAAGGGAGGATGTTAAGAGGATAGGACCAGGTTCTTCTTGGTGGTGCCAAGCAATAGGACAAGAGGCAATGGGCAGAAACTAACAGAGGAAGTGCCACCTGAATATGAAGAAAAACTTCTTTACTGTACAGGTAACTGTGCACTGGAACAGATTGCCCAGAGAGGTTGTAGAGTCTCCCATACTGGAGAGACTCAAGAACCACCTGGATGCAATTCTGTGCCATGTGATCCAGGGAGCTTGGACCAGATGACCCATCCCTTCCAACCTTATTTATTCTTGTGATTCTGTGAGTCATATGTAGCTAATATTTATTCTCTCCCCCCAGGACAACACAGTGCAAGTACCAGCCGATTAGATATGATTGATCCATTAACATTAATAAGTATCTGAAAAGGTCCATTGTAGCATAACATTTTGAAATTTCACCCTGCTCCAAACAATGAATAATGAAACTCTTTCCTGAAACAGATGTTAATGGTACTATAATTCCAAACATTTTTCTAAACATTTGCTCATGCTTCCCTGTTTCACAAAAATTAATGCTATTTGTATTCTGAAAGATGTTACTTATATCCCAATTACAGAGTGATACTCATTTCATGTGATAGATGTTTCCAGTGTTTGCATATCAGAAAGATGTTTACACAGAGGTGATGGATTGGGACCAGATCTAGAGAGTCTCTCAGAATGCTCTCAATAGGCTGCAATGCTGGTTCTTCGGATGTCATGTTGGGCTTTGGGTTCATGACCAATTAAACACTATGCTTGATTTGTAAAGTGGATTTATGTTGGGAACAGTTAATGTTGTGTTGGAAATTGTTACATACTATGGTACCTGCTTTGATTTTTTTAGTAAAATACATGATTATGGGGATACACATCTGAATGGCATTTTTCAGTGAAATGCAGTTCTAGAGTAATAAAACTGTAGCTTTGATGTATAACAGTGTAGTATAGTGGAAAACTAAAGTAACGTACAAATGGGCAGTGTACAGGATGAATGCAGATTTGTACAACTGTGGACCACAGCAATGATAGAGGGGGACCATAGCTGTTCTTGCTGTGATTCTTGACATGTAGAGGGTCTGTCTGAGCCATATAACTAGAAGAATAAGAAGGCTTTAAGTGGTCTGTGTTCTCAGTAGGTTTCAGGACAGGGTTAGTTCAATAGGCCAATACACTTAGGCACTGTCAATCACAGTCCTTCAGTGAACTCACCTCTACTGTTTCATATCCAGCATCTGTTCCTGATGCTGTCCAGTCTTTTTCTGTCCAGTCTTCCTTTTCTTGACTTTTTCTGGCATTTTTCTAGTTCTTCTGCCTTGTTCTTCTCTTCTAATGTAAGTCTTCCTTTGTGCTATGGTTCAGCTGCCAACTTGGAGGCATAACTGGGTTTTGTTAAAGCACCACAATTCTTCTTTTTCATTCCGTTTCTCATCCCTTAGACACATAGCAAGATATTAAGTACTGACACCAGTTTTTTCACCTCGTGTTAGGCTGTGCTTGGTGCATTTTTTATTCCCTTTTTGCAGTGTATTTTTCCAGTGTGTTTTCCCTACAATACAGTCTAACAATAGCCTTTCAAAGACTACACATCTTCCTAAGCAGAGGCAAAGGATTTAAAAGTAGTAAGACTAGTAACTTCATTTTAACTCATCCAAGACAGGCAGGCCTTAATTTGAAGATAGTAACTGCCAGCATACCTCCAGAATTAAAGTATGCTTTTAATAAAAAAAAGCAAAGAATTGGAAAGATGCACTTTAAAGTTCTTCAGTGTCCTGAGACCAAGGATTTAACAAATACCATAAAAACTGAGAGTGACCAATGAGTGTTAAAGATCATTTTCCTGTTTTTTGTAGGCAAGGATAGTGCAATAGAGGATCTAGTCATCAGGGAACAACACATATGCATGAATAGGCTCAAAGAGATCTAGTTCAATGAGATATGTTTAACTTTTTTTTCAGCTGAAAACTGCCAATGATAAGCTGCCATTATCAGATTTATTTGAACTAGGGAAAAATACATTACACTGGAGAAATACTCTTTCCTTTTAAACAACACATGATTAAGTTATAACTTTCAGTATTACTAATTGATTCTCTGTGAACAAGATAAGAGATACATGAAGTTTCTTCATTTCTCCAGCAGTGTTCTGCCAGTGATACCGGATGCAGTTCATAAACAAGATAAGAAAATTTATCACCCAGACTCTCTTATTATACAGGGGATAAAGGATTTAAGTGGTCCTTGAAAAACCTTTCTCTTTGAGATGTAGAATAATTAATTCCAGGAAATTATTGTGGGAGCAAAACGTTTGAACTAGACCCTGACTAGCATCTTGATCCCATGTGAGTACCAGTACAATGTATTTCTTCATGTTTACTCTATTTAAAGGGTCTAGGCAAATTTCTGTCAGAGTATCACTGAGCAGCTGCTCATTATATCCCTGCAGACAATAGATTTGCTTTTGCACATGATACAGTTTGAAAATGTATGAAAGGTATTGGTAATTTGTACTCACCAGTAAAAGGTGAAGTTCTGTCATGGGAACTTAATTTGGCAATGATATAGCCTGGATCCATTTGAAAATATTATTTTTTATTTTATTTATCTATTTTTCAACAGCTTTGGTAAGTTTATGGCATATGCAAGGTTAGAGGAATTTGCTAGCTATAGTGGCAGTTGCTCTTTTTCAAAAAGTTAACCTCCTCAAGAATCCTTTTAAAAAGGCAGGGTCTATTATGTTCATCTTATTAATTTATTTAGAATTTATATTTCTAAGATTGCCAATTCATAAAGGTGAATATAAATACACATTTCAGGTTAGTCACCAGTTAATTTGGAATATGAACAAGAAATCTTTAAGTCTAGGTTTCTATTTCTTATGTTTTATCTCCTATTTTTATGGCAACTGTAGATAGATATTAATTCTCAGTCATTATATAGATGAATTATTCAGGATATAGAAAAGAGGTATAGGGCAGTGTCACTTCTTCCTTCTCTAAGAATTTGGACTAAATTAATGACAGCAGCAGTGGACATATAGTTAGCATGTCTCTGACATATTTCTGTTCTTGAAGGATCTCTGTAAAAAATAGTATTAATGAGATACGGCTTCTAGGTCAAGACTTAGTTTGGTAGGACAATATTTCAATACCCGTTAAACAAGGATTGAAATCTACTCTGACTGGCATTGTATGGACAGGACACTGAAGAAGGAGTGGATGTTACATATTCATGTACTTTCAGGTTCCACTCACCTTATCTTTTTTGGGTGAGAGGAAAAGGGATCCTGACTAGAATTTTAATAAGGTCAAAATAGGTGCACAAGTTGGCAGAGAAAAAAAAGCTGAGACATTGGAAAAACCATCCTTCCTTTAGTAGCCTGTCTTTAAAATGTGCAGGAATAATTCAGAGGGGAGGACTAATAGGGGCACAAAAGGCTGTTGAAAGGAAGTCCTGAAGTATGAAACGTTGTCCTGCCTCTTAACTCTGATTTAACACTGCAGAAGCAACCTCCATTTTCACAAGATGGTGATGAAGTAGGGGAAAGACTACCTATGTAACATTCAGCCAAGCCTCTAAATCTCTTTGCTTGAACTTTTATAACCCCAATTCCAAAGCAAAGCGAAGTAGTAATATCTGTAGGAATTAGTTACCATGATATATATACTCTGGCACAAATTTAAGTGTTATTTACAAGTGAAAGTTTATTGAAAATACAGTTATAATCCTTACTATAGCAATTTCTTATAGCATTTATATGGTTTTCAAAAGAAAGCTTAATTTAACCTCAATTGTGCAGTTTTAATTTCATTTTATGTGTAAGAAAATTTTAATATCTCTAAAAGTTCAGGATGGCACCAAATTTGTGACCTTATATTAATTTTCTAGTGGCATATTTCTTGGACATTTTTTCTTTTGTTCTAATATATGGCTGTGGTAAGTTCAAGGGCATTAATATTTATATCTGAATGTGTTACATTGCCAAATAGAAAAATGAGCATTAGAAGCAGTTATAAGGTATGAAATGGTCAAGCAAATCAGAAAAGGTGGGAGTAGTAAATTTTGATTTACAGATAAGGGATTAAAATGTGAAGTGGGGGAAAAAATGTCACCATTTTTACTGCTCTGTTTTCTTGCATAAGAAATACTCTGTAAGTGCTATAGCATTAGAAAAACACCTAAGGAGCTGGAGGGCTGAAGGACATTGAAATCTTGCCCTGTCATTACTTACTAAACATAGAATTTTTCAAATCCTATACAACAAGCACAAATGGGAGACTTAATTATTTTAAAGTACTTTGTACCTCCTGCATTAGAGACTTTCTGTGGTATTGTTACTGATATTTCTCATAGGCTATCTGATGGTGGGACTCTCACTGGATAGAAAACAGGCTGAAGAAAGCTGAAAGCAGATATTTCTCTTGGCTGCGTTCTGATGACTTCTGTTGTCTCAGAGAAATGTGTGATGTATTGCAGGTCAGACACAAAATATTGAACACACATCATGGTTCTGCCATGGTTACTACCTGGTCCTGTTTCTCATGCAGCGCATATGGAAATATACTGGTGCACTGAGAAAGGTTATCTGCGTTTGGTTATTTACCCTGAGCACTTTGACAAAGAATCTGTCCCCTGAAAACAGGATTTCTGTGTTTGCTTCAATTAGTGTAATGTGAATAAATTGAAACACAGTTAAAGACAGGCCTCTTCTCAAAGGCGTGAAACACCGGGATCTTGTATTATGGCTGTTTGAAAGCACAGGACTTCTGCATGCAATTGATTTCACTGTCAAAGACCTTGTCATGTGCTGGAATTACTGACTGCCAAGTTTTGAATATGTCTACATTTGAATAAATGGGGTAGGACATAGGTTGAAGGGGATCAAAGAAGGGGAGAGAACACATAGTTCCCTAAGCAAAGCAGACGTGGAGCAATGCTGTTTGTGATAATTGTGGCAAGGACTGCTTGAAGAAATGATTGAAATAGTCATAACAACCTTACTCAGGATGAAATAGACCAATGCAGAGCATAATTTTACATAAGGCGAAAATGATCACTTTTTTAATATAAAATCTTCAATGTATAGAGAAGTTCTGCATTTTGATAGAAAAGACTCCATTGCTGGAAGACTTAATTTTAACTTTTGAGAAAAAAAAAAACCCTTTATAAATTTCATATAATCAAATCTATACATTTTATTTCTGTGCATGTGTTGGTTTGGGCCAGATTAGATTTAATTCCAAGTGCGCTTAAACCACGATGGTGCATAACAGACTCAGTTTTTGTTAAAACTTCACAATTCAGTATAATCTTTCAGGAGAAGCTATCAAAAGCACTTCCACAACAACTTCAAAAGCCTCTTTTAAATCTGGAGGAACTGGCTATCAAAGACTGTCAGCACTAACATAATACCATCAATTCAAGTCATGATCTAAATAGAAAATAAGGTTTCACTTTAGAGCACTTTAAAATAGTTCCTCCTTCCTCAGGCTGTACTACCTGATTAGCAGAAAGCTGTTAACAGTACAGTTCTCTATTCCAGTAGTTAATCAAATAATGCTAAAATTTTCTACAATAAGTGTCACTCAGGTTTTTTTATGATTCAGTATGGGCATAATCCAAAGCTCATGGCAACAGGAAGGAAAAGCAGTGATATCTTCCTGAAACCCATCAGCTTGTTAGGGAATTTATCTCCCTGGAGATGACATCTGAACTCCTTTCCACTGGATTTTCTATTGCAAGCATAAAATGAGGCTGATAATAAATATAGATGTTATAGAAATTGGTCTGCTTTATGAAATGCAAGTTTGTTTACTTTTAATTAGAAAAGGTGTTCTGAAGAAAAAAGGTCTGTTTATTCTTTGTACCTCATCCATTTTTTTGTATGTCTCTGTTAGAGTGCTCTGTATAGTTTCTTAACTAACTCTTGCCATGCTAGCAGCTGAATGTTTCTCTTTAAAGACATTCATTATTGCTGAAATTTCTGCAAGAAGGCATGGTACTGTGTATTTTATTATGAGAGGCTGCCACACCCAGACCTTGAGTAAGAGCTGAAATTATTGAAGTCCTTTCTGGTGACATTCTGCCCAGTACATGCCCTGGAACTCTTTTTGGAATAAGAAGAGGATCCACTAAAATATTACTGTTATTCTAAATCCATAAAAAACACAGTTCTTAAAAATGAGCATTAAATAGAAAAAAAAATCTGATTGCGACTTGAACTAACAGTCAAATAACAAACAATTCTTCTGACTGCTTTAATAACTTTTCTTTTCTTTTTATTTTTTAGGTTATTGTTTTCCTGCTTCAGGACAGTCCTCCCCTATCCCTTAATGTGCCAGAACTGCAGGGCTTAGTCATCTCTTCCCCTTCCTCTCCTCCCCCAGTGACAGAACTTTTCATTTACGCTTTCATTCTTTGAGGAAGCTAAAGCAACATTTGTGTTCTCCTCATGATTTATCAGTAATCCCCTAAAGTTCAAGGAAAACCTGAGCAGAGAATTTTTCAGAATATATGGGTAATAAAATATGCCTCAGAAGAGCTTCTCTGGTTCCTAATATAAAATTCTTGATTTTTTTTCCTTTCTGCTATTGTGGACAAGGCAATAAGTAACATTTTAATTTTGATCACTGACTCCTGATCTAGGAAAATGGGATTCTCTTAAGAACCCATTTAACACCATGTAGTTACTGAGAAGAATCACTGCTGGGCAATACAGACTCTTCCTCACCTGTAGGGATTAAGGATTTGGCATCTGCAGGCCCATTTATCTTTAAATTGACAAACTTGGGCATAAGGGTGGTGCTGAATCTTCATAAGGCAAGGAAAGTAATTATCAGTGGGCCATGGGAGCAGCTGACAATTTTTTTTCTTTTCTTTTTTTTTTTTTAATGGCATATGTATAGTTTCAGGTAGAAGCAAATAGTAGGTTGGAGATTTTAATTTGTTTGGAGATGTTACCAATCTGAAGCCATTGATCTTACACTTTATAATGCTGCTGCTCAATTTAAGCTATGTTAGAGGAGCCTTGCTCTTGGGATGTCAAATCCAAGTATGAAAAAGTGTCATTAAAACACAGGTAATTAGAACTCACTGTCCATCCTTTTAAAAGCACTAAATCAATTAAACTAAGTTGATGAGAGGAATTCAAGGTCACTATCTTCTCTATGGCCATCGATGGGAGGTGGATTCCTTAGGCATTTAAATCACTGTTTTCCCACAAAATATTGCTCTTTTTCTTTGACAGGTATGTAAGAATAGACAATTCCTATAGTAAAGAGAGAATATATGGCAGAAATTCAAAATTCAGCTACAACACAAACCAAGCAATCAAAACTAGATTGATTTCAATGAAGTGTGCCATGTAGCGCTGTTGGTAGCACAGAGTTAGTCTGTAGGGATGGTGACCCATACTTCTCACTGTCAGAGTGCTTACCTGGGAACTCTTTAATGATTCCAGTTCTGCAAAGTGCTAAGCAATTTCCCAAGTACCTGTGGCTCCCACTGGCTTGCTGTGGGTCACCACATTCAGAGGCAGGAACCCAAAGAGAGATACTGTGCCCCTGCTAAAACTGGTGCTGTAAAAGACAGTTCATAAGAAAAGGTGACTGCTAAATAGTGTGGAGAGGAACTGATAATGCTTTCCACTGTAGGAAATGATGTGGTTTACTTGGTATGTTTCATATTTATTGTGCATCCTGGTGATTTGACTGCTTCCCTTTTATGGAGTGTATTTGGTTCTTAAAGGGCATTGGTTACTACCAGGTGTTTCCAATTTTACATAGGTTGTCACTGATTAAGTATCAAATAATAATACTTTACATATAGTAGTTCACAAAATACAATTGTTGTCACATGCCACTGGATGCATCTAGCATTCTTTAAATTTGTATTTCACATAACTTGTCGATTTGTGCCACTGGATGCATTGATTATTTTCAGATTGATTTTTAGGGTATTTGTGGTCATTGGCTAAATTAGTGTTTCTTCTGAATGGCTGTTCTTTTCTACAGCTTGAATTTTATTTCAAAAAACCCAAAAGATGTGTGGAAAATAAATATGGAAAGTAGAAGTAAAACAGTGCAGCAAGTCTACCTATGTTTTTAGAGAGTACTTAAAATCAGATCTTAATTTTAAGGTTTGAGAGTTCTGAATGACAGGTTACCTCAGTATTTAACTCAGTCGGCCGAAGAAAAAGGGAAGTGAAGAGTACAAGCTGAAGGTTACAAATCTTATCTTGAACAGTAGCTCATTGTTGGTAGGAGTATTTGCACTTAGGAATTACTTCTGCTTTTTACTGTCACTCAAAAGGGATTAACTAAAGTCCAGCAAACCATCTGAGCCTTATGGGGAAAATGTAGAAGAGTGCTAATTGGCTGATGACAGAGAAAACTCATGAACAAAATTTGAGAGTCCGTTCTGCTGAAAGTGTCATATTATGTTGTTTGCTCATGGAAAGAGACTGGAAGAGTCAAGGTGTTTTCCTTGAATTTCTTTACTACCATAAAAGCGTTTTGAATTACCCACACTGGTAGAATTATCACAGTAAATTTGATATGAATTTTATACATTACTGAAATAAGAAAAACAATAGAGAGTTATCTGTTCAGATAGGAGTTTTGCCTTTCATAATTTATTCTGACATATCTAGGACTTGGCTAAAGGTCACTGGCAAAGACAAATCCCTTGGATTTGTGGGGTTTGTTGTGTTGAATGCAGGGAGTTTTCATTCTGTGACAGACTTGGACGTGGACCCTGCTTAGATCCAAATACCCTGCCTGCCATTTGGACATGAGTCCTTCAGGCATACGTGCCTTAATGCCTCAGGCCAAATACTAGATTCAGAAAAATTTTCACAAGATGAAGTGCACTGATTAGAAATGTGCTGTAGCCATTCTCACAGTGATTTATAGTGAAAGAATAACATCTTAATTGAGTTACATTAATTTCTGGTAATTATCATGCAATAACAATTCAATGTGGGAAATATTTTGTCATTTAAGGAGTGCAGCTGTTATTGCATATTACAGTTTGCTTGAGATTTTGCATAATTTACTGATAGGCAAACCTTCACATGTTCACATAGAAATTATAATATAATAAACATAAACATATTTTATAATGCTCACATCTAATTGCAAATATTCCTATGTCAGGAATAGTGTGGCCAGCAGGACCAGGGAAATGATTCTGCCCCTGTACTCGGCACTGGTGAGGCTGCATCTTGAGTACTGTGTCTAGTTCTGGGCCCCTCAATTCAGGAAGGATATTGAGGTGCAGGAACATGTCCAAAGGAGGGCAACAAGACTGGTGAAGGGACTCGAGCACAGGCCCTATGAGGAGAGACTAAGGGAGCTGGGGCTGGGTAGCCTGAAGAAGAGGCTCAGGGGAGACCTCATCACTCTCTACAACCACCTGAAAGGAGGTTGGAGCCAGGTAGGGGTTGGTCTCTTCTCCCAGGCAACAAGCAGTAGGACAAGAGGGCACAGTCTTAAGCTGTACCAGGGGAGATTTAGGTTAGACATAAGGAAGAAGTTGTTTACAGAGAGAGTGATTGGGCATTGGAATGGGCTACCCAGGGAGGTGGTGGAGTCACCGTCCCTGGAGGTGTTTAAGAGACTGGGTGTCACACTTAGTGCCATGGTCTAGTTAGACGAGGTGGTGTTGGATCAAGGGTTGGACTCAATGATCTCGGAGGTTGTAGTGGTTTGGATCTTGTTTTCCAATCCAGTTGATTCTGTGATTCTGTGATTACAAGGAATAGCAATTTGAGAATAATATGATTGCTAATTGTCAAATCAGATTTTTCCGTGACATTAAAAAGATTATTTTTTTTGAACTGTATTTTTTTCTATTTTGAAAAGCTTTTCAAAGTTACCTTCTGCCTTTCTTGGTTGTTGTGTGCTCAGTTTCTCTTTAAGTGGTAACATCACTGAAATCTAAGTAAACATATCGGTTTCTGACCCCAAATAACTTACTTATTAAAAGATGCAATATAAATACCCCAGAATGGATTGGCTTGGTGGCACTCCATGTTTACTGAACTAATTTATATCTTAACTGAACAAGTTCCAGTGTCTGAGGGAGTCAGTGGGAAGGTACCTGGGTACCTGAGGGAAGAATTTGTCTTGTATAAAATCATCATTCAAATAGAGACATTTTTGTCAATACCAGCTGTGAACACTGAAGGTAGAGTTTATTTTTCAAAGTACAATTATCACCAGAATATCTGAAGGTCTTAGTTACATTTACTTCCATGCTGCCTGTTTCCTTCATAGGATCACAAGTAATATAAGTTGGAAGGGACCTCTGGAAGACATCTGAGCAAAATGAGAGGACTGGAAGTAAACAGGACCAGAGAAACATATTTGCAAATGCTAAAGTCTTCAGATACTACTGGGAATATACATTAGAACCTGACATTTTATGTGTCACTGCACTGTTTATATTCAATGGTATACTCCTTTTACCATAAAACAACCATTTCACATTAAAAAAGATTACTTCTTTCAAAAAGACAAAAAAATCCTTTTTTTAATCTGGCATACAGTTTCATAAATAGATCAGATTTTTTCCTAAGCATTTAAAAAGCACTGCATTACTATGCTGTCCATGTACTAGCATAAAGAGATGCAATCTAATTTTAAAGTTTAAGTTGAGCAGTTTGCGTGCTTGGATAGTAGAACTCTTCTCAGCAACGTCTTCTGCATCTGAACAACTCTGCTGTCTGCTCAGAAATGTACAGGTTTTTCCTGTTCAACTTTCTTTGATTAGTTTTGAGGTACCTTAGAAATGTATGCGCATGGGTGGATTTTGTAGCTGTCTGTCTGACCCCACTACAGCAGCAACACATACCATACATCAAGTGCAGTATTGCAGGCAGTTCTGCTCCAAACATGACTCTTTTTTTCTTTAGTCTTTCCAATTACTTGAACAAAGGCTCAAACAAAATGTCCTTGTGCTTTTATTTTGCCTAGTGTCATAGTAAGTCTCTCAAGAAAGGAATTAAGTTTTCAGTCAACATTTGTCCTAAAAAAGAATAGGCTGTTTTCTCTTACAATTCCCTCACAAGTCTAGATTATGAGTTTTTTGGTAACTCCTTCCAGCACTTTGTCTTTCTGTGTCATCTTCAATTTGGGAAAATCTCTAGTGTTTTCCTCAATATGACAGACAGGTGAATAGATTCCTTCCCTTCTGTAGAAAGCATAGGGAGTGAAGTAGCTTACTTTGATTATGCAAAGATATGGCAGAAGTAGAAAAATTTCTCAGAAAAAAGTTACAAGACTTGCCAAAAGTGGCCCCTTCGTTTGTTTTTGTCAAATGACAGCCTCTGCCAGAAGTTGTAGAAGGTTTCCTCCCTGTTCTGTCAGGAAATAAATTGGTGGTAATAATTAGGCACCACAAAGTAGCAAATTGCTGGGTCTGCACTTCTATGCTCATTTACTTTTCCTCAACTGTCCACTACATGTAAAAAATAACTGTCACCTTTTAATATTTAGTCTATTAAACTTCATTATTAATTTTATTATCACCCAAGCTGGCTAATTTGTGCCAATCCTCTTCTTTCCCATTAATTTTTCAGAACAATGAAAACACCCCATTTCACAATGACATAAATTTTCTGTTTTGCCCTTGGTGCAGCCAGAGTTACTTGTAACTCTTGTCCATATTTACCATGATTGCTCTTTTTTTTCCTGGACCCCCTTTTTAATCCTTTATATTTAATATGATTTGTCTTGCTTATTTCAGATGTTAAAAGGGTAATAGTTTTTTACCGTATTCTATCATATTATTAAAAACATCCAGAAACTCTAGATTTATCAAGGGAGTTCTCATTTGGCAGTTAAATTATTTTTTTCATAAAGTGGATATTATCAGACTCTTTGAGAGGAAGCATGAGACTGAAATAATGGGACAAAGATCAAAGCTAGCAGCTACACAGAGTTTCTTGAGTGGAATTCCTGACTGGAAAAGAGAAGCTGGCTGATGGCATTTTTTTGTACAACTAATGAAAATTTCTCAAGAGGTTAAACCTTCTAATAGTTTAGAAGATGTAATAAAAACTCAGTTCAGACTAATACAGAGTTCTCAGCAATATGTCATATGTATGAAATTTGCACTCTATTGCTGGTAATTTTTCACCACCTTAAGCTTCTGTCCACAGAAGCAACCACACACAGGAGCAGTCGTGTTTATTTCAGAGCTTATTTTCAGAAAAACTGTAAAGGAGGGTCTCATTGCTGCTGATCTTTCTCTAACTTTTTTTATTCAGATGCTCTGTTCTTTTTAGCAGTACTTTTGTATTTTATCAGTACTGAAATTGAATCTAAAAGCCTTTGATTAAAATGATAGAATAACTGCCTGTGAGTGTCCATATTCCT
The DNA here is from genome assembly GCF_001715985.3 of Manacus vitellinus. Taxonomy (NCBI): domain Eukaryota; kingdom Metazoa; phylum Chordata; class Aves; order Passeriformes; family Pipridae; genus Manacus; species Manacus vitellinus. The sequence continues at coordinate 20,585,933 of NW_021940682.1, forward strand.
TTACCGAAATACTTCTAGATAAATGCAATAAATAAAATCCTAGTAAATTGGTAGGACTGGTAAAACATCAGTACATTTTCATCAAATTCCTTGATGTCTCATTAGGAACATTCATAAATTCTGACTTGTAAATAAGATCATGTTTCATTCAGTTATCTGGAATACTCACTTTATATGTACAATATATATGCAAACTTATTTTACTTAATTAAAGAAAACCTTTTTTCAGTTTTAAGGGCAGATCAGATAATACAAGATGCAGAAAATAAGTGTGGAGAATAGGCAGGAGAAGAAGGAGAAATAACAAAAAAAAATTTTTAGTGAAAAAGTATGAGAATTATACAATTTAGGTAATTTGTTGCATAAAGTGAAGTAAATTATCCAAAATAAGAGTCAGCCAGCAAGATTTATCTGTTTTCTGGGAAACTATTTAAAAGTATTTTTCCCCTTACAACTGCAAGTAGTTTGGTATCATGTTTATATAGTATGGCCTGTGGCTTGTGTACTGTTTTATTATTTACTCACAAGGAAGAGCACCATTCATTAAACCACTAGAAGCATTTTGTGCAGTGTTACAGGCTTTCTTTACAGGAGATCCATCACAATAAAGAGGACTGCAATTATTAAGATCTGACAACTACACAGTCTGAGTGATAAATATAAAAACTCTTTAACTACAATTCCAGTAGACTATAACCTGCAATAATCTCTAAAAATATAAAGCACTTCAACATTTTCATCCTGGATGGTCGGTTCTAAATGTGTATGAATTTTCAGAAATTTTTAGAGACCTATCAGGAAGGTAAATATTACCCAGAAAACATTCAATAGAAATGTCAATTTCTCATTTTTGTCAGAGTACAGCAAGAGATGTCTGCTCTGTGAGGGAGAGGACCCAAGGGGGTAAAATTATAATATGAAGAAAAAAGAAATTTTTGTTCTGAACTGTGAAGTCTCCTTAATCATGCTGCAGTAGGGTGTAGGCTGTCAGCTTGGACAGTCTCAGCTCCCTTTTCCCTGAAATTTGTTAGAAAAGTTCTTGTAAAAACAGACACAAAGTCTGTTGTTTATGAAGTTGGCATAAGCTGTTTTTTAACTACTTCAATGCTCATGGGTTTGGTGGGATTTCTGCATCATTTAATCAATGCTTTCTAGTCCTAAGAAAGATGCTACTGTGGCCTTGGATTGACTCGCCCTTTCCAGGACCATCCATGTTCAGATACTTGCAAGCCAAGTGATATGTTCAGCACAGACAGGCAGAAATGTTGAACAGCTGACTGGACTGTAAGAAAATGATGCTCAATTGACAGTCATTTAGATGTGCTGGGGAGTTCCTTGCTGTGTAACACACACGAAATGTCTTACACTAGTATTTAAGCTGTCTTACTGATCCAGTCTTTCCATAAGATTCAGGAACTTCTTTTTCAGGGAAACGTCTTACTGGCAGTTCATTCTCAGTGGAAGATTGTCTTCCTTTCTTATCTTAAAACCATCCTTCCTTGGAGAAACATAACAGCAATTACTTCATTGATCTGAAGAATTTTTTTTCTCAGCAGTCTTGCCTGGAGAATAAGAACATCAAATATTTCCTGTGATTGCCTTTGTTTATCCAAACCTGATAAACCAAAGTATTTCCATGAAAATGAATCATCCAGTTTCTCTTTCTAACTGAATTACTTCCTTCCTGGAAAGGAATTCTTCTGCTTCATGAAGACAACCCCAGCCCCAGCCTGGGCTTCTTGCTCTTGGCAAGTCTTTGCTCAGAGCTTAGAGTCAGGCCATGTTAGCTTAAGAGCTAATTCAAAGTATTCCTTACTGACAACACATTTTTCATTAAGACAGAATCCTATCCTAATGCTGTCATCCTTTTCTTTTCTTTATTTCTTTTTTACTCGATGCAATAGATATGCAACTGTAAATATGCTTGTATGTCACTGAAATCCAAAAGGCTATTTTATTTGGTTATAGATTTGGGGCTTTTGTGCATGTTTGGAAACAGGCTTATCTAGAGAAATGTGTGAAGTCTGCCACTAGACAGTACTGTAATACAGGTACCGAAGAATACAGGGAAAGGTGGAAAAGGAATTTAATTTTTGTCCTGGAATATGAAAATTATGGAGTAGCAAATCAGTTTTTCAAGTTTGAAAGATTACTAGGTTTCCATTCTTCTAAAAGAGGTAAGGAAATATACTTTATTTTATACTTTTAAAACATCCACAAAAATTAGTTTTTCATATGAGAACTCTAATTCTGGAAACCAGCTATTATAGTTAGGTCTGAACATATCAGTGGCAGAAGTTAACCTAAGTTTTCACCTAATAATAGATATCATATTTCATTCCAGTAATCAGCTGCTGCTAACACAGGGAAGAGAAAATTTAGAGATGTTGATTTATCTACTGTTGATTATGCAACATTGGATAACAAAAAATAATTACAGGTAATGCAACAGTTTTTGTTTTTATAAAATGGTATACAAAAATAGTAAAGCTGAATTAATTTCTACAATATCCCAAGAGAGCAGTAACTTCTGAAGAAAAGCTAAAAGGAAAATAAGCAGTTTTGCAGGAACAAGTTATTTTCACCTTAATTGTCTACCAAAACCAGATTGAGCATCTTTACAGAGCCATTAGCATATTTTCCACTCTATTTTTATCCAGGAAGACTCTGTTCCTCTCTAGTTCAGACTTAAGTGTTTTGCTTTTGAATAATTTTATAGTTGTGGTAGGTTGCTCCAGTGGCATGGCCCACTTGCTTTAATCACTATACTACATTCCAGAGTGGTAAGGAGTAATTTTATTCTGTTCTGTAATTCCATCATTCTTCATTTGCTGAGATATGCAGCAAATGGATGTGGAAAAAATGCGAGGTATCACGAGAAAGATAAAAAAATAGTTCCAAATTTAAAAGTATTAAAAAATATTACAAATTGATAACTTCTATTTGAACTCAGTATGTTTATTTAAGATTGTCTTTTTTTAAGTTATTTTAGCAGAAGAAAATATATTATTAAAATTAATTTCATATAATAATTGGCTTTAGTAATTTGGCCTCTTATATGTCATTTCTTTGATAGAATGTGGTGCTTTACTTGAGCAAATACCTGTTGATAAATCCGTTATTTAAATGTTGCAAAAGGTTATACACATTATGTTTATTTATCAACAAAAAACCTGCCTGTATCAATAGTAAACAGCTTGATTTCATGCGCCAGATTGGAAAACAACTTGAAAATGCTGATTATGCCAGAGCTACCTTTTCTGACACCCTGAAAGCTCTAATTTCATTATCACCACCTGCCATTGCTATTATAGATTCATAGATGAAGATGAAAATTGTAACCAGTGAATCTTCCCTTATTCTAATGAAAAAATAACTATCAAAATTATGCACAACCAAAGGAAAAAAAATAATCAGGATTTCTCTCTGGCATACCCAGGTTCTGCCGATTACAAAAAAAAAGGTATCCATTCAGGAACAGGCTCAAACTTGCTGGTATTTTGCCCCATTCTGCCTGAAACAACATGAAAGCAACAGAAGGGATGAGAAAAACTTGTACAAAAGGAACTCAAAGCCTTTTGACTGCTGTAGGTGAGACTGTATTGAATCTCAAAGGTGAGGGTAGACTTCAGGCTGTTGGACCAAAAAATCTTGAATTTTCTAAGAACTCTACCCTCTGATATATCCATTTTCCCCACCACAAATGGATGAATAGAGAATTATGTCACATCTTCATTTACTAACAGATTTTTGTCTTTGAGACCCCTTCTACATTCCTACTACCATATGCACCATGGAGTGCTGATGTAATGCGGGAATTCATAAAGACTATCAGACATTCAGATTAATTAACAGTTTATTAGCAGCCCTTCTGGCCTTTGCAGTTAATACTTTCCAAATTCAAGAAATAATTTGAATAGGTAATTATGAATGCTATTTAAAAACAATGAATTGAAGCATCTACAAGATTTTACCTTGACAAAAATGTGATTGCTAAAATTGCCACTGACTAATACATAGAAGGAACAAGCAGCATTTAAAAGCAAAAAAGTGTATTCCCATTGTCCACAAAAATTCATTAGAAATAAAGAAATCTGGAGGGTCTCCAAAGAAAAGAATATGAAATGGAAGAGAGAAAAAAGTAATTTCTTAGAAATCTTTTTTAATGGATGAAAATATGCACCATCCAATGTCAGTTGTCAGGAGCTGGGCTTTGCAGCAGGCTGGGGTGATTATCTCACCACAATGCATATTACAAGACTGGGGACTAAGTAGTCATTGTCACGCACAATTCAGTATTATAACAGTTTAGATTTGATTTCTACCGCCTTGAAAAAGTTGTTATTTACAAACCGAAATGTATTCTGTCATAGTCTGGCTTTCCAGTCTGCTTTTCATTCACTCATGCCCATAAATCACCATTTTCTGTTAATATTATATAAGGTTACACTAACATCCTTAATGTAACAGTATTTGAAGCCAACCATTTATGAAAATGAATGGTTTGCATACGTAGTGGTAAATGTCTGAAGTACCTAGAGGGTGGTTAAAATACAGTGTAATTGTATACAATACAAAGGTGTAAATCAGTTTCCTGTTTTTGTTGCCTTTTAACAAAAGCCATAGGTTATTGCAGCTGCAGAGTTGCTTGGTCTTGGGATGACCTCTAGGGGTCACCTGATACTTTCTCTTATAAAGCACAGGGTTTATGTCATTATTTCTAAATCACCCCAAGAAATTAAAGACTTCTTGAGTGGTTTTTCACTTTAAGCTAATGATGCTCTGGTTTGTATATGAACTCTTATTTGTTCAAATCTTTTACTGTCTTTCCTAATGTGTAACCTAAATTTTCCCCTCTGCATATTAAATGAGTTCCTCGGTCTTCTTTGATTAATCCAAAAGATGGCCTACTTTTTGACATGCCTTTAATTATTTGTAGCCAGTTCCTGTTATGTCATTTTCCTCCGGATGGCGGGATTGCTTAACTCTATAACCCCCCTCTATAATAGATGGTGTTTGGAAAACTACAGTCTACCCAGCTGGCTTGGCCAGCACATCCTTTTAAATACTGTGTCCCTAGACAATTCTCTGATCTTTAATCAGTGTTGAGTACTGCATAGCCATCTTGCTCAGTATTTGGGTTGTGCTTTTCCAGAGTGAATGAAAAGTTACATCTAAACCTGAAGGGAACCCTACAAACAAGGAGGAGGAAAAGGCCAATTTAAGGGGAAAATTAAGAGTGATGTTAAGAGGGGCAGCAACCACTAGAGTCCTGAAATTCTCTCCCCTGTGTCAGTCAAGTGTGGCTACAGAACAGCAAGAGCTGATGTTGTTCTAATGAGCCCAGGAGAAGTGTGTAGATTATTTCCCTTCTTGCATAGAAGTGTTCCTGTGATGGGAGGCAGGTTTCTTAGATTCTCCTTGCTGTAAGTTGGCATATGGCATGACATTCCAGTATCTTCATAAAGAAAAATAACACATTTCTCTCTGCTGCAGTAGTGTGAAATATTAACATAGGATGAATTTATATTTGATTCTGGGGAAAGAATTAAAGGTCATTGTACCTTTGCTTTGCATTTGCTATGTAGCAATCCCGTCTGCCCCTAAAAGATAGGAATTTACTGAATCCTTAATGTGGTTTTGTATTTATACAATGTATGTTTTGTCTTTGATTACTTCCTAAAATTGTATAGATTTTTTTTCCTGAAAATGATAAAAATAGTTTTCATTCAATGAGTATTCTATAACTTTAGAAGGTCTTTTAACTGATTCGTGTCAAGAAAAGGAAATCAGAAAATATTTAGTGGAGAAAATATTCTGGAAAAGTTTTCAGAAGAGTCTGAACATATACTATGTCCATATTTTTGGTCATAGGCAGACATTTGTTTTGAATTTTCAGTCAAAACAAAATAGTAGCATTGCAGTTTAAATGCCTATTCCATTCATTTTCATGTGGGATCATTATTCATACCCATATTTCGTAATAGTCTACAGTCTACTGATTGCTCTGATTTACCATGGTACTTATTCAGAAGGAATCTTGTACTATAGTGAAAGACCTTGAGGGATTCTACTCTTCTGGGGAAACATAGAAACCTTAATTATAGATCCTGAGAGAAAGTCACTGATTTGGAAAGATAGTAATTTTTTTTTTAAATTGGAATAAAAAGAGTTGTTAATACAGAATACTCCATTTTGTTTTACTTATTCAGAACATACAATTCAAGAAAGAAAGGCTTTGACTAGATTTCCAGATGATATTTCAGTTATGAAACATGTTAATTATGAGGAAATTACATCTATCAATAAAGTAAACAGCATAGTAAAGATACTGTGTATCTTTTGATTCTCTTCTGACTTTTTTTTCTGATCACTCTACTTTATAATCTGTCTGTCAATTTGCTACTAATACAGTGAGAAATTTTACACTGAACAGTCTTAGAAATAGAATGTTTCTGTCTAATATTTGAATAGTGCAAATATATTATGGCCACCATTACAACACAATAACTATTTGCAGCATGGCCTTTGACAGCAATGGCAATATTCAGTATTTAGATTTTTTAAAAAACATGTATATGCATCTTACAGTGCCACTAAATATGCATTCGAAGCCATATATTTAGTGTTTGATTACATTCTGCATGCATATGTATGCATTTCTAAAGTCAAGGAAAATTTATTTTCTTTTGGAAGCTCATCATCTCATGGTGGTTTTGGACTAACTATACCATCCAGCTCAAAATTATTTTTCTCAACTAGCCTTCTCTCTCTAGCTCTCTGGGAAGCATTTATTCCTTCCTCTCTGACTTACAAGTTTTAAAAATAGTACATTTTCTGGAAAAGTATTAGAACAAAACAGCTTCTATGATTTTATGCTTTCCTTTTCCACATGAAGATCAAGCGGCTGAGCCAGGTGTCTCCTTACTTCACTTCAATACTTCATTATTCCTTCCTTTCTCCCAGTAAAAACATGCCTACTAACATTCACATACATCCCCTTTGTGGGTCCATGATTAATTTTCTAATTACTAGGAAACAAATATTCTGTTCTACAATTCTGAGGTAATATTCTGCTTTATACATTCCTTAGTCAAGAGTAAGAGCAGATTTTCACTCCTTTTCATTGCTTTGCTTTCTGATCATACGTTAGATTCTATCTGTTCACTCACCTCTCTATTTTGTTTTCTAGTTAGTCAAAGGGAGAATAACCATTGTGGTCACAAGAATAAAATGGATCTGTGTACTTTTCCTAAATTTGTTTCTTTTCATCAACCTACTTGAAACTAGATTATACTTCATAAGAATATTCGATATGGAAAATGCAAGATGCTTCAAACTAGATTCTATAGGCTTCTAGAAACTACTTTTTTTTTTTTTTTTGCATCAATTCAGGTTGCAATGGGGTCCTTTTAGGGAAATTAAAAAAAAAAACACCCTGAAAGCCTCAAACCTGTACTACCTCAAGAATTCCCTTGTGCTGTCTTTTGCTCTCAGAGAAACTGTCTTTACAAATATTCCATGTTTATAAGCACCACCACCATTAGAAATTGATCAGATAATTTTTGACACCTTTTTCAAAGACAGGTTAAGATGATTTGGAGTTACTCCATTAATTTGGCACTCAGGTACCAGCTAGTTCTCAGCAAGCAAGACCAGATGTTGTGTGAGCCTGTATGGACAAAACCTCTCTATTTGGACATTCAGTTGATTTTCAGATATTAAATTTCTTCTTTGACTGATGCTTAATTTCTTTATAGACCCATGAGATTGTCCTGGAGAAAAAAAAAAAAGACGAAGAGCATAATCCCTGTTTGCCAACGAGAATTCCTCCCTAAACCCCAGCACATCACAGCAGAGACTCTAGTGGTTTCAGAAGATAGCTCCAGTTATCTCTTTGGCTATGAGTCCTACAATGACTGCATCCCACACAACTTTATTTGGACTTTTTCTTTCCAAAGAGTCTGTATAGTCCAAATTTATCAGCTTCTTTGAACTTCTCTCCAACATGGAACAATTTTAAGAATAAAAATCAAAATAAATTCAGATTTTTTTCTGAAAAATGGCCATTTCAGCTTTTAATGATGAGATTGGAATTAAAAGAAATGTGTAAAGACAACTCTGGTTGTAGTACAATATCCAGATTTCTTTCTAGTAGTTAACTTTTCTTCCTCTAGGATATTTAAGCTATCAGAAGTGTTTTTCCTATAAACAAGATCCCATCCTCTGAGTGCTGACCCCGAGCTGAAAATAAAGCCAGCTTGCAGGACTGGCATGAATTCCCCATGAGATTTCCCTGCTTAAAACAGCATTCTGTTAGCCTTCTGTGTTCAAAAAATGACAACTTTCTTTCTCTTCCTCACTTTTAAGACCCTGCTTCTTACCCAAGCCAACATAGCTGCTTCATCTATCTTCAGTTAGTGTATTCCCTTTCTCCTGATTTGCTGCAGCACTGGTGGAAGTGTTACACTCACTGTTGAGTTATATATCATGAGAATTACATAAATAGATTTTACCAAGTGCATAGTCTTTCATTGTGTGCTTGACTTTAAGGACTGTGCATTGTACATACTTCCAATAACAGACTTCTGTGATTCTTGTTTGCAGCTCTCCCTCTCCCCATGTCCTTTCTCACCTGTATATTTCCCCCTTAAGCAGCTATGGGGACATTTTGACAAGTATAATTTACTAGTAGAATTTTCTAATATTTTTTTGTTTATCTATTGGATTCACATTATGATTTTGCTTGCTCAGCAAATATACATAAACAATTATTTTACCTCAATATCTGAATATTATTATGTTAATGTGTACCTCTAATAACCTAGTATATAAAGTCAATCTGCTCACTCCCTATTCAGAAAATTCATAATCAACATATTTAGCTCTGAGAAAACATTGTAAAATCAGTCCAGTTAAATATTTTAAGTCATTTTATCTTGCTTTTTAATGAAGATCCCTTCTTTACTTGAAAACACAAATTAATTTTATCTTGCTTAGACTTTCTAGATCCCTTGATAGAGTATAAACCAGTAAGGGTATGGATATCAGGAAAACAGTTCAAATTAGCAAATACTTCTCTCTAACAAAAAGGAGTCAAGTTATTATAACATAGACCTTTACAGCAGTGTTGAAAGAAAAAAAAGACAGTGTGCAGGTGCAGGCATGTCTCACCGCTGATGCAGCCATGACACCTACTCAGCTGTAGGTGGTCAGACCTTAGAGAAAGTGCTGGAAAGGAATCCAAGCAAGAAGGTCTTGAATCCAGGCAAGAAGAACGGGAAATGTACCTCATGCTAAAATCATGCAGATCTTCCCTGTCGAAACAGTACAACAATCTGGGTTCACATTTGCCCCCTCACCAAACTTCTAAATTTCTAAAACTGCCCTTTCTTTCACCATGGTGCTAGAAACTTTCATCCTTTCCTAGGACTTGCTAGTTGTTACATACTTGCTTCCTTCATGGAGAGCTGCTATAGTCTGCAATGTGTTACAATCAATGGAAGTAATGAAGTTTATGGCAGGTATAGAAAGCAGCTGGCACATCTACAATGCTCTGCCATCATCACATCGGGCTCACGCTGACAGCCTTAACTTGTTCCTCCTCTGGCTTAGCAATCCATTAAATTATTGCTCCTATCTCAGAAAGTTGTTAATGGATCACATCCCACCTATAGTAAAGATCTGATTTCAGTTTACAAATGCAGATCACAAAATCCAGGAGAAAGGGAGCTGGAACTATGCTAAAAGTCTTGTTAGTTGCAAGGATAGAGATGTGGAGATCCAAGGTATTGGAAAAATTTAGACAAATCCATAAACATCATTCAGCATTTTAAAGAAATACTACCAAAGCATCTGCTTTGAAAAGACCTGTTCGTGTCAGAACAAAAGTGACACTGACAACTTAGATATAAAATTTAAACTGCATTGACATGTTTTGAAAAGATGAAAACAACATTTTGAAATGGTCATTTTCATATTTACAGCCTCGGTCTTTGGAATTCTATTCAGGAAATGTTGCTAAATGTTTATGTTTTGTTCTGATTCAGGATGAAACTAAACTTTTGTATTCTGTTCAGTCTTTCTCCATATGGGCTACATCAAATCTATATAAACACCAGACTGCGTCTATAAGATTTTATTGGAAAAATGGAGCTCTGCAAAGAAGCAGAGAGTATTCAGTTAAAATCAAAATAACTTTCCAGATCTCATTCTAAGATGTGCTTTTGAACCAATGCTTAGCATTCCCCAACATTATTTTGGCAGGACTAATTAGCTAAAATCAGTTATGATATAGAGAACTGTTATCTCTAGGAGTTTGCTAGAATGATTGCTACTTTAATCATTCCTTTCAACTCTCAACTCAACAGTTGATTTTAGTGATTCATAGGAAAATGTTACTGCCTTTACTCACACACGTGCTAGTGTATTCGAAGTCAGCACTATTTTGTGGTTGAGTCAGTCCAGCTGAGCTGTTGCACGTCGCTGAGCTTGGTGGCTACGTGCATGTTATCAACACTGTTTATAACCTAGAGAACTATTTGTATATATGATAGTTTACACTTTGAAAGATTTGCTTTTGAAAAAATGCAGCTTAGCACTAGTTTGAGACCTAATTAATGCTCTGAGGGACATCCACTCAGAGCCTCAAACAGGATTTATTTTGGTGCTCAAATCCATCTATGATTAAAGTTCTATATAAGCACATGCAGTTGGGCATGCCAAACAAAAGGGCTAGTGAATTAGTTTTCTACATTTAATCAGCGTGAGGTCTCTGAGAAGCTTGAGTATGAACTTGTATGTGTGCCTGGAAAGTTTGCCTTCCTGGTGTGCTGGGTCTGCAGCTACTACATCATTCATCTGTGTTCTTCCTTTTGCAGAGGCTGAAAATGACAGTGAATTTTAGCAGTGACTTGTCTGTGTAAAACTGTGCCTAGAGAGAAAGACTGAGTTTTTTCTTTCACTCGTTTATTAAAGATTTTATTTCACAGATGATGGAAAGCCTCCATAGGCAGGATCAGGGCCTGAGGCACCTGCCTGACTGGTGTCTTGGATAGGTCTGCCGGGAATGGGTTGGAGAAATGGAGCCGGTGTCAGTAACCACATCTTCCCCATCACTTCGCCTGCTGTAACTGAGTAAAATTTTTTGACTTGGTAAAATGTTTCTTCCAGCCTCAGCCGGCTGAGCTTGTCAGATAATGTGCTCAGCCATCAAGTGTGTAACTTCCTCGGGGAAGCCGAGATAAGAGCTGCCATGGGGAACTGAAAGTGCAACTCTGTCCTCTGACATTTTGTAAACTTAAATTATAGGGGCGTTATCTTTTGTATTTTGTTTCACTTATTAGACTGCGCGGGTGCTGCTTAATGGATGCAGTTACCGAAGTAAACAATCCCGTGGGATGCTTATTTGTTCGTATTAACGCAGGAATTCGAGATCGGATGAGATTTATGTAGACACTCGTGTTATGGGGAAAAAAAAAAAAAAAAAAAGAAGTGG